>NC_139911.1:20991119-21366453 GCF_905171665.1 Trachurus trachurus
TAGCATATAGTATGTGTTAATGTTTATCTGTAAAGGATCCTCAATGATGCTATTAATGTGGGTGATCTATAAATGTCCTTAAATTATTGAAAACACCTCATTCACCAACAATGCAGAGTTGTCAGTTCTTGGGCGCTTTTGCAATACCCATATTCCACGATCAGGAGGCGCTTCCATTGGACCAATGCGTGTCGTTACTCTCTTTTCCAGTGCTCTAGACGGCGCTAGCGATAGCAACAACGCTAAAGTACAAACACTCAAAAAACAATCAAACATGACTCGAATCCTTATGACACACCGCTGAACTCATAAACCGTACAGTATAAACCGGTATAAACAGTATAAACTTTGTGTTTTTGCATGTAGTCACTCACCTCAGACAGCTGAACTCTGACA
Source organism: Trachurus trachurus (assembly GCF_905171665.1). Taxonomy (NCBI): domain Eukaryota; kingdom Metazoa; phylum Chordata; class Actinopteri; order Carangiformes; family Carangidae; genus Trachurus; species Trachurus trachurus. The sequence goes on from NC_139911.1 coordinate 20,991,516, forward strand.
CGTCCTGGAAAGACATTACTATCCGATCGCAGAGCGCCTGCTCTCCCCGCCACAGAAACAAACACTTTTTCCTTGTTGTGATGATTTCTTTACAAAAATAAACGGTCAGAGATATTTTGGACATTACCACTGCACTGCTCCACCGTTTATTTTGTAAAGAAATCATCACAACAAGGAAAAAGTGTTTGTTTCTGTGGCGGGGAGAGCAGGCGCTCTGCGATCGCTTAGTAATGTCTTTCCAGGATGTTCCAGAGTTAGGCTGAGGTGAGTGACTACATGCAAAAACACAAAGTTTAGGCCTATACTGTTTATACCGGTTTATACTGTACACTTTATGAGTTCAGTGGTGTGTCATAAGGATTTGAGTCATGTATAGATATTTGATGAGCGTTGTGGCTATCGCTAGCGCCGTCTAGCCATGGTGTAACTCCGGTTTGCCTGCATCAATTTTAGTCGCGTTTTTTGCTCCCCCCAACACTGGGTGACCATCAGGACAACGATTTAGGGGTCAAAAATGACCGGAATTCTCCTTTAAGTTGCCCTCTTGACCAACAAGTTGCTTGAGCTGCTTCAATCTTGTAAAATGACTTAAATTTCAGTGGTTCTGAGATGTTAAATCTTCTCATATGGGAGGCGATGAATAAACTTCTCATCCATTTTGCACTTGGCAAGCGAAGTGATTATGAATAAAAATGAAACTGACATTGGAAACAGCAAAGCAGGAAAACCTGCCCAATGAAGCCCGATGGCCACATAAAGTGGAGCAATGGCCAAATTTTCTTGGCCAACTCTGCATGTGTAGGCTGAGTTTCCCTGGCTGCTTTTACCTCAATATGAAATTAATGAATTTCTGCTGACTTGATTGATCGCGTCGCTCGCGGTGCGAACGTATGGTCGAGGCAGCTGCACTTCACAGCAGACAGCGAGCGAGGCCTCACACACTCTCTGTGCGGCCAAGTCACAGCGCCCTGCCGTAACCGCCAGCAACAGAAATATGTACACGCGCCTGAGGAAGGTGACGGACAAGCGTCTACTCATGAAGCGGTTCTGGCGCCAGGCGGTGCTACAGGCAAGGGCAACTGCTGCTGGACGAGGCCTCCGCTGACACACAGGTCATTTCAAGGCTGCAGATGGCCGACCAGCCCCTCTGTGCCGCACCACCGGAGAAGAGGCAGTGCCAAACATATCCTTGTTATAACCTCTTGGAACTTGGCTCTGAAACAGAACACGCAGCATTTATATGCATAGCCCACATTAAAGCCAAAGTGCATAAAACTGGAAAAAATTAGCCTATATTTTGATGACACCATACAGATAATACTCCTGATTTTCTGCATAGTAATTCCATAAACAAAACCTGTGAATTTTAAGGTCATTTAAATTCCACTGAGCTGCTGCCAAGCCTTTGAAGCCAAAAAAATTGCCTGTCATCCTTTTACAATACAGGCTATTGAGCACAGTGTGGCTCACAGGGGTGTCCATAAATAATAAATATTCCTCTGCAAACTGTTAATTGTAGAGAGCTGAGAGCAAGATTAAATGAAATGTCCACTTCTTTGACAAAAAAAAAAAAAATACCGCTGTTTGGGCACACGACTGCATTAGGTCGATACGTGGCTGTTTTCATTACAGTCAAATACATTTTTTAAGTGTACACCAGTGCTTCTAATGAAGAGTCGAGACTTTGTTTTACCTCTCCTGCAGAGTAGATGTTAACAAATGCTAATTTGCCCCCATTAAAAATTTGTCCCAGCTGCAGCTGCAACTTGCCGCACTAATGATGACACATCCAGATTTAATGAGGAGAGCAGAACGGTCAATGGCCAGATTCATTAGACCCACCATATCACAGCATACCTTTACAATATTTTGGCATATTTAAACATTTTGGTCTCACTTATGTCCCTGTGTATATTTCTTTTTACTAGTTTCTCCTGTTGGCTTTTATAGTTGGCTGATTCCTGTTGGTTGTAATTTAATTGCTTGAGCAGTGAGAAGAAGGTTGTGTGTGCAGTCCTCTTTATATATTCTGGTGTGATGTGGCTGTGATCTGCATTTTTAAGGTAATGTATCACATGACTACTTGTATATTGACTGAGTTGCCAATGTATAGTGGCCAATCTAGAGCTCCCCTCAGCTCTATGGAGCTTTACAGTGTCTTTAAGGCCATGGTTCCTTCAAAGATGCAACTTTGCTGTTTTGGTTGACTCTCACAACTGCATTCTGTGAAAAAAAAAAACTCCTGAATGTCTGTTTCATAAGTTAGCAAAGAAGCAAAGGTAAGCAGTAAGTTTGTAGCAGACTAATATTTCTGTTATTTCCATCTGTGCAGCAACATTTACCCACAAAAATCACCTCCTCTCAAGCAATTTTGTCCGCTATTGTGAGCTTTTATTATGAAACATGAAAGAAAGTCCCAGAGGTTATGTGACTCTGGGTAAACAAGCTTATTTTGGAATATTATCTACTCTTTAGATGAATCATGTGGGATTATTAAAAAGGTTTCTCCATTTAGATATTTAATCTTAAAAGGTCAGTCTCATGCTCATTTGACTATGGTAACTGTCAAACAACTAGCCTGCTAATTGTAGCTGGAGGACATCAGTCCTAGTTCTGCTCTGCAGCCTCAGTGAGTTTGGTGTTGCAACACATGAACCAATTCCCCAACAAGAGCCTCCGTCACCAGCTGCAGCCCAACACAGTGGTGTTAAGAGGGCGCCATTGCTACTAGAGACCAGGGCCGTTGTATAGGGAAGAAAGGTGATGATAATTCTAGGGGCCCAGCGCCCAGTAGGGCCCACAAAAAACCCCAGTAGTCTAATCTTTGTATGACTGTATTATTCTGCATAAGACGCTGACTAATACTCATAGTAATGCTGCATTAGCATCAAAACAAAGTAGGCTAAATAAAAAATGATAATACATATGTAGTCTAAGAAAAAAAGTGGAAAAGTCAGGGGTACACTTTTGTATTCTTTCAGGGGCCCCAGAATTCCTTGCAACGGCCCTGCTAGAGACAACCCAGGGAGAGACTAGTCAGGGTTAGCTTGTTAGCAGCAACTGGACTTTGAAATTAAAACACCATGGATTCATAGCTGTACTGTCAAAATGAATACTTCATATGAACCTGTAAAACCCGAAATATGTTGTGACTCAGTTAATAAACAGCATTGGCAGGTACACAAACGATTGTCATAGCTATTATTGCCAGATCTCTCACCCATATACAGTATGTGACTGGTGGCCACAGCACCACACATATGAACAGTAACAGAATAAATTCTAGTTGTGTTTTTCTAAATCAGTCCCTTACACTAGCCTTTGGTTATGTTCTTTCTCGCCATCTAATGGACTAGAAAAAAGTTGGCCTGGGGCCAAACTTACAAGCGGACCCCTGCAACAGAGACTCCTTGTAGCCTCCAATCTGCCCTGAAGATGTAATGCTGCCCAGAGGCTGTATTATAACTTCTTGTCGTGTAAACGCAACAATGGCTGAAGCTTTTGTCAAATACAATCACAAGCACCTGCAGCCGGCGAGAAACCACATTTGACAGGAGAGGAAACTTATTAATAGCCCCTTTAAAGCTGTATCAGAGGGTGATTCAGATGAACATAACATTGTATCAGACTCAGGAAGAAGTTGGGGCTGCAGCTTCTCAAGTGAGTATTAACAGCAGTACAGATAATAACTTTACTCCAGCGATAAAGTAAATGGGATGGCCACGGAAGTTTTAAAAAAGCTAAAGTAAATGCATTTAGCATGCTAACTTAGTGCAGAGTGTATTAAAGTCTATTCATAGTTTATTCCAGGAGAGTGTGGTTAAGCAAGTGTGCCAATATTTATTTTTTTCTTTTTGTAACTTTAACTCCACCACAAAATGAAAACCACCTGCATTTAAAACATCTGCCAGCTCCATAAAACATGATGTACCTACACTACAGTACTGTATTGCCATGCTAACCAATAGTATATGAAGTAGTAGTTACAGCCAGTGCCACCTGACCCTGTTTTGACTGTTGTTCTGCTGCCTCTACTACAGTGAAGTGTTTCAACACATTTTTACCACAGACTAAGTGTCTCTATTGTTGATTTTGTTCTAAAAAAAAAAATCCTAAAGAGATTTGCTTGGTGTGCTTATAAACATATTTGAACGTCTGCCCTTCCACTTTGAGAAGATGGGAATATCCCACTGTATTGTGGAGAGAAAGCTTTTAAATATCCTGTGGCGCCGTGTTACATGGCGGAGAGGAAGCTTTCAAAACAATCATGCAGAGTGGGTTTTATATCATAAAACACCCTGGTGCTATCCTTACCAATCAAATTGGATTAAGAGCAGACAGAGATTGATCTATTCTGCGCTCGACAGCTCACTGTGTTTGACCAGATTAGTTTCAACTCTGTGCAGCTGTATACCACCACAGAAAGAAATGAAATCTTGTCATTGCAGGTGAAGTGTTCCCCTGTCCATCACAAACAGCCGACTCCCCCTGGACAATAACAAATTCCACTCATACATCATCCCATGTCTACTATGCCCCAGCACACAGGAGTTTCTCCCAATGCATATTACCCATTCCTCTGCGCTGCAGGTGAATGAAGGCCAAGTGAGAAATGGCTCCATTTGCATCTTAGCTAATTATATCATTGCTGCAGGCTTCTTAATAGTCAATGAATTTTCTGAGACCAGAGTTTGGAAAAAATAAAAAATAAACGGTTGGAGCTGCAAAGCAAAGCCACCATTTGTAGTGAAATGAGGTTTTCTGCAGGTAAGAGGAAAAGGCCCTGCTGAGAAAGGCTGTGTTATTGAAGTGAGATAAGATGTATGAGGTACACAGGGTATAGTCTTTCTCCCAAGACCATAAATACAGGAACCACCCAAGTAAAAAAGCATTCTCTAGAACATAACAAAAATACAGAGCATGAAGCGAATTTACCTTGATGTTTTTAAATGTTGTGCGCTAAAGTCACAGAAAGAAAAGAGTCTAACGAGGAGTCAGTAGATTAAGAAGACCTTCAGTTCTAATTCATTCAAAGAAACGCTCGTTAACACTGTGTAGCACCTGTAAACGCACACTGGGAGGAAAGGAGAGTGACTAAAACTCAGGATTTGTGAATGAAGACACATTTCAGCTCTCTGACTAAACCAATTAACAAAAATATCAAAAGTTACTTGACTAAATTGTCATTATGACCAAGATCCATCTGTTATTTTTCTCTTGGAACCCAGGACTTGGTTTTGTCCTGCTGTCCTCTAGGCGAGTAGTCTACAGTACATTGTTTTTATGAAGCTAAGAATAATTAGCTTAATGTTATGGTACCTCTTTTACATCACAATCTTTGATCTAAAAGTCAACTCACATTTGATTTTATTATCCATCTAGACATATCTACGTACATAAAGTTGAATAAAACTCTGCACCACATAAAATATGAATCTAGCAGATCAGCAGAGCAGCTTATTCCTAGACAGGAAGTCAGGCAGAATCAAACATCCAGTCAATTTCCAAAGTAAAGAACCCAATCATGTGTGATATATGCTATATGTCACAACCAGCAACACCAGGTGAAAGGTTAGAGGATTTGCACTATCAACAAAAAACACCAAAACAAGTGGGTTGGATCATGTACAGCCATGCCTACAAAACCATGGACCAGGTGTAATCCACAGGAAATGGTGTTCAGTGTGTGCTCTCCATCAACAAGCTCGCTTCTTTGAATAATATACTCCCACTGCAAACACACACAGGCTGATATCATATCCAGTATTCCTCCAAACAGCATGGAAGGTGATTATCAAAGACACCACAAACAGTAGAGTTCCACGCTGGTGGGTATAGTAGACAAAAGAACACACCCCTCGTCGCTTCCTCACACCATTATAAATAAAAGGCACTGGCCTCTAGAGATTTTGTTCTTTTTCTATGCAAGTACTGTTCAGAATGAATAATCCCCCTGACTTGTTAGTCATAAATAGTAATGTGTGAATGTCCTGTTCACGGTAACACAGCGCCTCAAGAACCCCTGGCTGGCAAAATTATTGTTCCTTTCCCTTCTCCGGACCATCTGCACCCTAGCTGTCTACTTACTGAGTTGAATTCCAGCCTGTGCGCCTTGACTCATAAAGCCAAAGGGCGGCAACTGATTGAAAATGTGGGGCGAAATTAAGTTTATGTCTGTCTGTCTTGAAGACTAAACTAATTTTTCAAGAGGCAGGTAGAGAAGTAGAGCATGCCATATGGTATACCGTTGCCTTAAAGCCATCCTGCTGCATGGTGATATTAAAATTAGATTCATGCAACTGTTCCTTTACTTTAAAATCAGACAAAATGTGACTGCAGTTTGTCATTGTGGGGCAGAATAGCTTAGGCGTCTGACAAAAGCGCACAAATTTATGGCTGGCTACGCCACAGAAATGCTCTGCAGCTTACAATACAAATAGAGGCATTGATTTACAAATAGAGGGATTTTTTTCTCTCTCTCAGTCATTTCCATTGCTTTCACAGGCACAGAGACACATTTTCAAGACAAGATATAAATGGAAGGAATTCATGACGCAGTTACTCCACCTCTGCGGTACATGGCAGCAACACCGGTGGAAATAGGTGTATGGGGCTACCTTTCTCTGTTCTGTCTCAGTGAGCAGCATCTCCTCCAGCCCTTTCCTCAGCCCCGTCAAGCTGCCTTGGCAACAATCAGAGCAGAGTGGCTGAGGCATGGCAAAGAGCAATGTACAGTGGTGGAGTGGTAGGAAATTACAAAAGGAATCAATTCAATGAGTTCCCTCCCTCCATGGAAAAATGTCTATAAATCAGGCAGGTGGCCAGACCCAAACAACAACCATTTAAGAGCCTGTCTACAAAAGCACAATGCATTACAGAGCCAGGAGAGCTCAGTAATATGGCTTCTACTGCTCTACAGTAAATCCCCTATATTTTTCACTCTACCACTGTCCCAACAGAGCCTTCCTGTCAACTGCACGACCTTGGTGCTTTTTCTGCTGACCTTATCCATATTTCTTTTTTTACTGGTATGAGATCAGATGCTTTTTTTGTACCATATTACAGACAGCAATGCCACAATGAGGACTTAACCGTCTTCTGCTCTTCACTGACAACAAAAAAAGCACTGTAGAAGCTGTAATCATTTTAACCCTTACATACTGTTCAAATGTGATACCTTCACAGTATGGTTCGGGTCAATTTTGACCCGGACCAAGAATTCCCTCATAGTAAGTGTCTATATTGAATTTTAAACTGCAGATCTATTTAGAATGTTTAAATGGCCTATGACACAAAAAATAATCTATGATTAAGTGTTTCAGAGAGCAGGGAGAGTGCATTTTTTAAGTTTTACAACACTCGTTTTTGGAGAAAAACATCTACTACACATAAAATCCATAATGATTTAAATATATTTCATTTAATTTTAAAATGGCATAAACATTGTGGAACTGTTGGAATTCATAGTATGACCATGTTTAACCATTGCAACCATTAGGTGCTATATGTTATACGAAATGCTATATCATAAGAAATCCATCCATCCATTTTCTTCCGCTTCATCCATAATTATCAATATTAATTCAACATTTACCACTTAGAACACATTAAACATTAGAAACATTAAATAATAAAATGCCTCCTATAAAAAAAATGCACTCTCCCTGCTTTATATATAATATGGTTTTCTTCGGCATCATCTTCCTGCTCTGACACATCCGCCACCAAATCACTATCAACCTCCTCCTTTTGGAAGAGCGGGTTTGGAACACCAGGTCGTCATTTTTTCCTCTAAAAGCAGTTTGCAGACTGCATTTCTGGGATGACGCCCTTTCTTTGTGCTTTTCCATGATTACAAATGTCAAGTCCTCAGAACAATTATTTTGCCAATTACGCTACCGGTGCCCATCACTTCCTGTGTTGTTTTCCCATGTTTCCCATCGTGACGCTATCACTTCATGGGATGCGAGGCTTAATGGGGGTTGTAAATAAACTAAGACGCAAGGTCAGCAGGAAAACCACTGATGGAATACATTAGTGTCCTGCTCTAAAGAAAACAACAGAGAAGACAACATGAAATATAACAGTAGAGAGCGGTAAAAGGCCTCCATGACTGTTACCCACTCCTGATTTATCTGCCAAGAGAGGCAATCTAACCCTTCTCTGCTGATTTGTCATGTTCCCCGTGACCTGTCCACAGACATGAGCATGGCGTGGTGTGTCAGGTTGTGGGTTTAAACAACCATCATGCGGTCATTGTGGAGCTCATTTGAGTTCACACATGTATTTGTGTGTGTGTATCTCTGCCACATTAATTTTCAGTGTCTGCTGCTGATAAATGTCAAGGTCACTTGAGAGATGGCGAGCAGTAGTTTATCCCCCCCTCAGAGACAACACACACACACAGATGCAGTACTGTAAACAGCAAACACATAACAGCCATGAATCATCGTGCACCTGTGGTGGGTGTGGAATAATTACAGCGGAGTCAATAGCATTAGACTTTTTAGATGATGTAATGTTAAAAACATGTGCTGCCAAGTGAAATAATATGGGTTTATCCATGAATGAGCAGCTGGATGTGTATATATCTGCCCTGTAAATTAAAGGGCTGCTCCCATGTTTCCGGATGACTGGTCACTTTCCTCCTTCATCTACTGTAGGTGCAGCACAAAGTGACCTTACAGTGAAATGTAACCATCCCTCTATTTCAGCTTCACATGCTCTCACTGTATATTCGACATAATCGCATGCCATGCTATAATTAGCTGAACAAACCTGTTATAGCATAGCACTTCACACTGGGACTGCATCATGTAATTGCGAAGATGCCAGAGCATAATAATAACATCATGTCAATGGCCTCTTGCAGTGGAAAATTAAGTTAGGAATAAAGGAAGAAAAAGACTTCCACTGATAAAATACGTAAGTGATTGTGTGTGCGCACACAATATTCCAGCAACATCAGTGTTACCTTGGTTACTAATCCTGTTTACTGAGGATTGGATCCATTATTCAGGTTCTTCGTCTCAAAGCTGAATAGTTGTTATCACCATGTGTCAGGGACAGAGACTCAGAGGAGGCAAATATTGAATATTCAGTATTTTCTTCACAATATTTCACAGTATTTAATGCACTAAGTGTAATCCCTTTTGGAATATAAACTGTAATGAAAACCTGGATTTCTACAGCTATAAAAATGAAATCATGTGCTTTCACTAAAAAGAAAATCAATTTTAAAAAGCAATGAGACATGTGAGATGTATTCATCTCTGTACCTATCTTTCTATCTATGACAATTAATTGAATATAAAAAAAACTTAAAATTGCTCCGTAGTGCATCCTTTCCTTGGGTATGTGCCACTGATTCTGCACCAAATCATCCTTCATAAAAAATAACATCCAAGTGATGAATGGGTCACTTAGAAATGATTTCAGGAGAGCTCTACAAAAGCTGAGGCTAATATGCGCTGATAACTTGACAGCACAAAAAGTCTGAATAAAACTGCAACATGAATTACAGCCTACGCATTCTGTGATCCGTGAAACGGCACACAAAGCATTAGGGATGCAACAATATGGGTATTGAGATAGCAAAAGCTTTTCCCACTGATAGCCACTGTATTTGGTTTCCTCACAAAACAGACAAAACTGCTGCAACATTCACATATTGTTGCTGTTTCTAATTCTCCCACTCAGCCATACAGTGGTAGCCTCTTAACCATGCAAAGAAAACCTGTCTTAGCAGTTGACTGGCCAGTACAGAGAGTAAATCATCACCAACTAAAGCCTTCATCAACAATAAGTGCATTTCCATTAAAGGTGACTGATTTTTATCTTGTGTTTTGTTAAACCAAAAAGGGTTCAATGTTAGGCATAAAATCAAAAATCAAAATAATAATAATAAATAAACTTGTTAATATGAAATGCTATTTCATCACTTTTATTGTCCTTTCCAGGAGTCCATTTGTTTTTATGTCAAATGTTGTTTTTTTTTTTTTTTACCAGTAACAGTTTTATTCCATTGTCACATTTTATTTCATTCTTAGTTTTCACAACAACAGTTTGTCACCATTTTTTGACCCCTCACTTTTAACGTTATCACACATGCCCAGCCTCTGAGTTTATGGACTGCAAGCTACAGTAGCAAACTACCTGTCGGCTGGAGAATTACAATTCTCTGAGACAGCTTTTAAAATCACAACACTGCCTAACACTTATTTAAACAGCTAATCCAAGTTCACAAACCACCATTGGTAGTTAGCAAGGTAGGTAAGTAACAGATGGAGTCTCATAAAGGTCGCTTAGCAACCTTAAAAATGTTGACCTTTTTTTTTTTCTTTTTGCAAAATTGTGAAGTTTTAAGGCCGTTGGTTTTAACAATTAGCTGTTGAGCTTAACCGAAACTCAATGGTTCTCATTAAAAGTTTGGTTTGCAGGGTCTCCATTGATTGTTTTCAGTACACAACCAATGAATCCTGGGATAAGCTGGACCATGAAGACTCCTAGATCCATCATTGTCTATGGAAAAGAAGGTTGCATTTGTAGCTACATATAACGGATCCTTAGAAATGGGACAGCCCAGTCATGCTGCTGTAGCTCAATTGGTCTTCAACAGCAGCTTCCCTTAAATGGAAAACAACAAAAGCTAGCTAATAAGGTAGCAGGCAGTTGATGAACCTGCTATAAGGCTCGGAACATGTGATAAAGCGAACGATAAAAAAAATACCATTTCATGATATTGAGTTGTAAAATTCGATTTTGTTTGTTCATTCATATGTTTATCTGTTTTGTAATGTCAGCAGAGTTAGCTGGAGTTGGCCTGTCCCAAAGCCTCTAAAGTCCTCTCCTTCCCTCTGTCTGTGTCCCAGGAGGGAAACTGGAGGAGAATGACTGGTAAAACCCAGACAAGCAACGTGACCAACAAGAATGACCCGCGCTCCCTCAACTCCAGAGTCTTTATTGGCAACCTCAACACAGCCATTGTCAAGAAGACCGATATAGAGGTCATCTTCGCCAAGTACGGCAAGATAGTGGGTTGTTCTGTGCACAAGGGTTACGCCTTCGTACAGTACTTGAACGAGAGGAACGCTCGGGCGGCCGTGGCAGGAGAGAATTCCCGGATCATCGCTGGACAGCCTCTTGGTGAGTTTTTACTCGTCGTTGTGTTTTGTGAGAAATCTGTTTGTTGCTGGCACTGCAGATGCAATTAGGACCCGATGAAGAGCCAGTAAGATACAGTCTACACCCCACTTCCCCAAAACTTTCCTCTCGAAATACAGAATATTTCGTTAAAGCCTTTGCTTTGCTTTGCTGGAGGAATGGATTGTCTCTCTTGGGAACACAAAATGCCTCGGGCATCTCTCAGACTTTTAGTTTAGAACCTCCCTTGGCTCCTAAATGCTGAAGTGTCTGTGTTTGTTGTCACGCTGTTCTGGAGAAAATCCCTGCAGAATCTGTTAACTGATCCACTAGTGAATGTAAGCACAGTTTGATGTGAACATTTACCAGGCTGCAACTTGCAAAAAAAAGTATGTCAAAGTTCTTGTGACACACTACTACTACAGAGCAGAATGTGTTAAGTGGCATGGGATGCAGCTGCAATTTGCTGTGCAAGCATTGATTTTCTAGCGCGCCTGCTCTTTGTAATGGCTTGTTTTTGTGAATGTTGACTGTAAAATGTTTTTTATTCACATTTATTTTGCTCATGGTTTTGAGGCAAAATATTTCTGGGATCGGAAGATGTGATTCATAAAGTACTTTTGCAGACAATCTGTAGAAATTTAGAGAAAAATGTTGTTTATATACAGTCAGTAGGTCTTCCTGTCTTACCTTACGCCCCCCAAGCTAACAAACAAAATTTAATGTGGAAACAGGTTTGTCTGTAGAGGGCATCGGGCCTCATCTTGTTAAAACATCTTACCCCAGGGAATGATTGTGAAGGCTCAGCAGATCATTCTGTTTTAAAACTTTACAGTGATGGTGATGGTACATGTTTTTGTTTCAACCAGGAGGCCGGGGTGCAGAGTGCAAATATCACTGGATGTCAGAATGCTGCAGAATGAAAAATGTCATCATGAGATGATCAAAGAGAGAATGGATTATTATGTAAATGTTAGATATGTGCAAAGTTTGGCCTCTCAGCTTTGACCTCAACAATTCCTCACATTCTGCACTGCGGGGATTAAGGAGTGACAATGTAGTATATTATCCACCTTTACTTTTTTGCTTAAATATCTTGTATTATTTTATGTTCTTCTTTGTGTGTGTGCTTTGTCTGGAACTCAAGGGATGTGTGAATCAATGTCCTGCTTAGAAGTAATCTGACTTCATGGAGTATGTCCATATGCAAACAAGGTGGACACAGTGGTGGAGGTTGAGGTGCCGTGGGACAGAATTTGTTTGGTGTCCCAAACTGAGAACATTAGGCACTGACTGTAGGGACTGGGGGGGTGACAATGATAACATTTCCCTCTAATGAATATACTATAGACTCAAATGGATTATTATGGGAATGTAGACCATGGTTGATATTTGGCATCTAGGCTCTGACCTCTCTTGCCACATGGATAAATCAAGCTCAGAACAGCAGAAATTGGGAGCGTGACATTTATAACTTTGCCCCCTAAGGAAGCATTGACTCAGAGTGCTGGACTCTGGGTAGAGGAGGGTTTTCGGATGCTTATAGTTTTTTGACCAGGCAACAAAGCTCTTCCAATCGGGTGAATGTAGAGTACAAACTGATTTGATCTTTGGTATCTAGGCCATCTGATTGCTCACCAAGTTGCCCCAGCAGGAAGTGGGCTCAACTTCCTGCCAATGGGATCATAGATGCAGAACTTAAAGGTGGACATCAGGATGGAGATAAAGGTGCAGCTGACTGGAACCTGTTTGAGTTTCACAACAACACATAGCTTAGCCAGGAGTTGAAATGGATTATAATGTGTGTGTAGCATATTTCCATATTTGGCATCTACTGTAGGCTCTGACCTCATCGCTCCAGATGCTCATTTAACAAGCTCAGCACAGCAGGGATTAGGAACTAATGGTGGTGATGTCCCCCAAAGGGAGCGGAAACTTGGACCTTGCAGACGGAGTCTATATGGTCAAGATGGAGAAAGCAGTGTTTTGTTTCAACTTGAAATTGTGGGCAAGGAAGTAAAGTGCAAATACCACAGTGTGACAGAATGTTACATTGTTAGAGCAGAGTAGAGCACGATGAAATTTCAGCCAGTAACATTTGGCATCTAAGCTTTGACCTCGTCCCACTCCACAGGGAGACACCAAGCTCGGTATTGAGGAGGGATGATAATAACTGTCCCCCCCTCAGGGAATTTAGACTTGGAATCTATAGGTGGATGCTGGGATGGGGTGGAGGTGCAGACTTGAGTTGACTGCCAGGAATAGCTTGCTTTATTCACATTTCAGCCATCGTGTTGGTATGAATACAGTGTCTCTCTCCACTGGTATTTCAGCAGGACACGTATTTATCAGCTCAGGTCCTCCGGCTTGAAAAATGATCTTTCTAACCGCTCATGCACCCTGCCACACCATTACACTGTTTCCTCAGGGCAGTTTTAGGGGTTAGGATTGGGACTGAAAGAGGAAAAAGTTTTATTCAAGATAATTAACACGAGTGAGGTAAACAATTCCAGTTAAGAGGCATTAGCCAAAATTATATTGCCCACACTTGTAAGTGCTTTGTTGATTAACATTAGCTGGAACTAACATAATTAATATTTGAAAACTGAATACTTGAAAACAGGAAATGCAGAGCTGAATCAAAGGTTGTTGTGTCTCCTCTGACTCAACAGGAAAAGTTATTGCTGTATCTTTTTTTTAGACTGCATTTAGCTAACACAGACATGTGTGACTACTGCGAGCAGAGCTGAGCCAGTCAAATTCATTATTTTGGTATTGTCCAATGTTGTCTAAGTCCTGCCAATTCATACTTGATATGTTTTCCCATAAAATCCAGAGAACCATCAGCCCCCCTTGCTTTGTTTAGTGTGGTGACACAATTGCAACAAACAAAGGCTCTTTCTTTTGCCATACTGGCCAGGTAATAACATTTGTTTTAATGGAAAGGCTGTTATCCCCCGACATTCTGTATTATATTAAACTGGAGGAGCTATGTATAGTGGTAGGAGGTCAGCTGACATATTGACATTGATATGGCAAAAAGAAAAACATCAAATCAATTGTCCAACTTAGAGACCCGTGTGGTTCCTTTAGTTTCCATTGGCTGCTTGCCACCTACGCCACCTCAGACAGGCCTCTTGGCTGCACAATTAACATATGATATTCCCTCTTAAACTGATTTATTTTGGATTTGATTTAACTTTCTGCATGTGTATTGATGATTCAGTTTCTGCATCACAATGATAAACAAGTCCATGTAATGATGTGATCCCTGTTTGCCTGATTAATAGAGGCTAATGGCTTTTTGTACTTTGGGGCTTTCATTAGTTTGATATTTGGCATTATGGATGTGGTAATCAGCGAATCAGCAGAAAAACACATCAGTTATTAAAACCCAGTCACAGCCAGGTCCGGCGCTATCGGTGATTTATTTGTGACTGCAAATCATTTGACTCTTGACACGTGATGGCTTGATTTAGGTTGGGTAAAGCAAACATAATCTAAAGAATTTTCATTACTCTGCCATTTCAGCACATCCTTAATTGACAATTAAGGACACCCTCAATCTCATCCAACCGAGCTGATGCTTTTCATATTAACATGGCAGGGAAATGAATCAGCAACGAAATGACTCGGAGTTGAGGAATGACCTCCACAAAGGATCCGTCTTTCTGTTCTGAAATGTCTCATTAAAAGCGTTATTACCTTGCGAGCTGATTACGCAGAGATCGCACCTGTAGATAACACAATCTGGCTGTGTTACTTGAGTAATTGCATTCATACATGTCGGTGTTTCAACAATCGCTGCCTCTGTTTACTGAACTCGTCCACCACCCACTTAAAAAAAGAAAGAAGCAGAACATGTTGTGGAGGCAGAGGTAGGCTACGTTTGAAAAGCATGCTTCTCTGCTGGCAGTGGTCACTGGAAAGGAGGTCAGTGGAATAATCACATCACACTGCGACTGCACAGATCCACTTGAGCTGCTCAGACACACTGCTGATGACTAATCTGTGCACTCAATGATAAACAGGGGTCAGAGGTCACAGTCACAACACAAGATAAGACTATCAGTGTGTGTGTAAGTGTGTAGGTGGAGGGGTATGTGTGTTTGAAAAACAGCTGATGAACAAATGCAAAGATTTTATAATAACACAGCTGGCAGCACCTTCCTCTCCTCGCCGCTGAGTGAAAAATGGATGCTCCATTACCCTATCAAATATGAATAGGAGTTCATGAGAATGCATCTAAGATCGTGAGCACAGCAATCATTACTAAATAACAGTGCATGTGACGCTACTCTGGATGGCATAAGTGCAGTATTTCTATAGGATTCAGAGTTACAAGCATGAAGATATTTCTTAAGATATTTTTTTTTTTTGAGAATCACTTCAGATGAATTGTGTTGATGTCGAATATTGAGTCTTACAGAGCAGACGTGGGGAATTTTTCCTTCTGTTGTCTCTCTCCATCTCTCTGAGGTGCTGAAACATAAAGGCAAGGCTGTGCCTCAATAAATACCTCAGTATGATATATTGAAAATAACCTAAGAGAACTATTATGGCAGCGCTAGACAGAAACGGTAGGAATTTTTTGGACATCAACCAAATGTTTTGGAAAAGCTGCTTCTTGAATATTATTAATACTGCCATTAATACAATTTATATCATCATTACCTTAATATGTGCCAAGTGCAGGTCACATTCGTATGCCCCACTTGGAAGAATACAGCAAAGAGATTCAGCATATTACTCATGTAGTTGTTTTGTGACACTGTCCATGGTGCTGAATCTGTATGGTAGTGGTTTACGAATATGAATACGAACACAAATTACTTTATTATAGTAATTCCCAAAAGGAATGTAATTGTATAATAGCAAGTAGTTTGCAATTATTTATCTGTGTGAACTACTCCCTAACCCTCCTATTTCCTCAAAGACACAATTTGTAAATCTTTGTAGAGATCCGTCAATCTAGTTTGTATCCCACTCTCGCCTATAATGTCAGCTGGGATTGGCTCCAACCCCCAAACTAAACAACACAACATGTCGGCTGTGTGGCTCTTTTACAAAGTGTATGAGACTCATTTAACGTAGCCCCCTGCAATGAATGCAAATGATGGTTGGTGTGGGTTGTCACTCATAGATGATCAGTATGAATATCAGCGGAACAGAAAACATGATCCCAGCAACCCTACTTAATACTGGCACTGTTGTGTCTCTGTCCGTGGTGCTGACATTGACTCAAACACTCAAGTACATGTATAGAGCACTATTTTAGTAGTTATTACACAAGTGTATCCCACCAGTATTTTATATTAGAATACAAAACTGTATGTAGGCTATTTAATTTCCTATATTAAATTGTGGGATTAAACTGAATTAACACAGATATTCTGATATGAATCATACCATTCAAACACTTCCCAGTAAAATGATTTAATGCTTCAGTTTTGTTTTCTTTGAAATGTCTTACCGCTACAATTGATTTCTAAAGACACACAAGTGTCAATTAGGTCTCTGCTCAGGTGAGGGATTTACAAGTGGCCTCACTTACAAATAATTACAGTTAACACTACAGTAATAATGGAAATCAGCCAGTAAGTATGATGTTGAGTCATTCTCCATTGATAATTAAAAAGCAGTAATGTACAAGCTTTTTAAACTAACAGCCGCCTGTGTTGGCAGTAACACTATAGTCCCATTACAATATGGATTCAAACTAGCACAGTGCTTTGGAGTGTACCCGATTGAGCAAAGTCTGTACATGTAATCAATCCCAAGAAAAGGTCTAATGAGCCAAAATGCTCAAAATGACCTGTGCAATCAATGCCTCGAGTGTGCACACTTGATATCTTAGGGTACAATTAATTTTGTGTGGCTGCACAATGTGTTCAAATCTTGGATTAAAATAAATGTGCAATATGTACACTGTAATTAGGCCACAGCACCACACTCACCACTTTGTCACCAAACTATTTTTAATTCCACTGACAATCACACAAGTAACGTGTTTTCTCCATCTGAGGCCAGCTGCTGTGTTGTTGCATAAGCCACGTTAAGTACAAATATTTCTATGTCTCACTTCTGTTGCCATGTGTTCCCTCCCCCTCCGGCTAGAAGCTGACATGGGGGACTTCCTCGTGACACGGTGACATGATGATTGCTGGCATCCATGCACCTCCGATGCATCTAAGCATTTTCCGTCTTCAACCCGCTGAGATCTATGCGCTGTATCTCCATGGCCCCGCACTTTAGTGGACTCAGTGGGCTGCCATGGAGACAAAGAGTGACAGATTTTTCCAGCTCTGAGCTGTCCCCTGCATGCCACAGGCCTTGTGTTAGTGCTGAGTCTCCAAATACATAGCTACACCACCCTGACAGCATACACCCCATATGTTTTGAAGGTTTTTAAAGGGATACGCCAACATTTTTTTTTTTCGTGTCTTGCCTCACTCCCGAGTCCATGACAAGCAGATAGACACCATCCTTTCGACTGTGCGTGCAGTAACAAGGGAGAGCCCATATCGCCTGTAATTAGCTTAGCTCAAACGCTGGAAGTGTATAGGTAGTGTTAGCCTGCCTCCACCTAAAGTCATCAGAGACGCTCTTCAGCAACTCTAAACGGAAACCGGTGGGCCGATCTTCATCTCAGAACTGACAAAACTCTCCGGTAAGGCATCTTGAGCGGTCAAATGCCGGTAACGGGACGAGATCGGTCAAAACGGAGGGTTCAAGCAAAGACGGTTTATTTTGGTTCAAGCTAGCTACATCGAGGGTAGGTTAGCTTCCTATTTCAAAGTAAAAGCACACATTTTATTGTTTATCGACAAATTAACGACACACTGCTGATCTAAATGGCTACTTTCTCGCCTAAAAATGTTTGAAATGTTGATAAAGTGATATATTTACAGAGTTTAGAGCTAAAATGAAATCAGCTTCTGACTGCTGATTTCGGCTTGGGGAGGCAGGCTAACACTATATGCACTTCCAGCGTTTGAGCTAAGCTAATTACAGGCGATACGGGCTCTATCTCCCTTGTTACTGCACACACAGTCGAAAGGATAGTGTCTATCTGCTTGTCATGGACTCGGGAGTGAGGCAAGACACGAAAACAAAATGTTGGTGTATCACTTTAAGGGTTACGATTGTATAAGACTCCTTTTATTTATCTGCACCAAACTTGAATCCATCCCTTCATGGGGTAAGATGAGGATCTATCGTTCCTTGTTTTTCTCATGTACATAGGTTGTTGTTTCAGCTACTCTTCATGTGCCACTGTGCGCTTGTGTGTGTCTGCCCGGAGGCAACAAATGCGTGATTGGCAGGTGGTGATTGAAGCTCTGGTGGAAAAGGACAATAACATCCTATATTTTTCTATGAGAGACCATGAATGAGGATACAAGCTGCTGTGCGACCCGGGGAGCACAGCAGAGGAGAGAGATCAGCAGAGAGAGGTTAATAGCAGAGAGAGGGCAAACTAACAACATCTCTGGAGAATCCGTCTGGTATAGCAGCACACCTGATAATCGCCCTTCTGTTGACTCCTCTTTTGAGTAGCCTGACCCTCCCAGAGGAGATCTGCATTCCTTTCCACCTGGAAGTTTCATGGTGAAGGTCCATCCCATCGCAATATTAATGACCACACTGAAGGATAATGTGTGATGGATCACCAATCATACTGCCTCCAAATGGCATTGGCAAGAGTTAGGCACATAAATAATAAAGTGATTTAGATGCAAAATCCATCCTAAGCGGATTACAAAGGCAGTGGCACTGCAATCAATCGTCATTTTGGGCCAACATGATGCATAGCAAGCAGCGCAGGACACAGAAACTAAACTGTGCCGGGAAGAGGGAGAAGACTGAGGAGGGACAGGTAGGAGGAGAATGTGCAGGGGGAGACTGCCTCAAGTGTGGCTGCAAGTCCAGATCCAGAAATCTGTTTAAATTCCATATCAGGATTTCTGGATCTGGACTTATTTGCAGCAACACTTTTTTTTCCCTTTAGAAAACTGACAAAACGCAGTTGTATCATTGCTTTGTTTGGAATATTTAGATTTGACTTTAATGTCATAAAAGCTTTCCATTTTCTCAAAGGACCTAAACAACTGGTGATTTTGGGCCGTCCCAGAAAAATGTTTACAACCGTGTCTTTGTGAAACCTTTTCATGTGGATCCACTGTAGGAAGGTTTGTTTTGATCCACCGACAGCCAGTTTAGAGCTTCACGGATAAAACAAATCTATGCAGCAGGTTATTATTATTATATTATGGGCCATGGTTATGTAATATAGTTTGACAACATCCAGCGGCTGTAGTTCTTATAATAGCATCTAAGATCCAGAGACATGATAGAACAAGGGACAAAGTCCACATAGGAGGAGGGTGTGGTGGATGGAGGGTCAACAGAACGCAGGAATATGACACAGGAGAGGTGGTATTCAATTTGCACATGGAAAAGCTTTTTATGTTGTATCTGTTATCTGTGAATGCTGTACAAAGTTAACCATGTTGTTATAACTGTTGCCATGGCAAAGATTGTCTTATGTCCACACAGTGTCAACTTTAAAGGGATACACCAACATATTTTTTTTTCGTTTCTTGCCTCACTCCCGAGTCCATGACAAGCAGATAGACATCATCCTTTTGACTGTGTGTGCGGTAACAAGGGAGATACGGGCAGAGCTGGTGCACCACTAATTAGCTTAGCTCAAACGCTGGAAGTGCATAGGTAGTGTTAGCCTGCCTCTTACCCAAGCCGAAATCAGCAGTCAGAAGCCTTAAACTCGACATTTCAAACATATTTAGGCGAGAAAGTAGCCATTTAGATCAACAGTTTAGAGTTGCTGAAGAGTTTCTCTGATGACTTTAGGTGGAGGCAGGCTAACACTACCTATGCACTTCCAGCGTTTGAGCTAAGCTAATTAGCGGTGCGCCAGCTCTGCCAATATCTCCCTTGTTACTGCACGCACAGTCGAAAGGATGGTGTCTATCTGCTTGTCATGGACTCGGGAGTGAGGCAAGACATGAAAAAAAATGTTGGTGTATCCCTTTAAACCACACACTTTTGCTAAACCAAACTACGTTGTGACCATTTATTGCTGTAAGCATCCATTTGTGTTGGTATACTCCTCATTGCATCCGTTTTTATTGTAATTATGACAAACAACATTAACAGGACTCTTTTGTCTGCTAAACTATCAACATTCCCATCAGCCTATATTAGTCTTGATTACATAATGACCACATGCTAATGTGCTAAACAAGGACACTAAAGCTTGTACTTTCCAAAAACATTTGCATTTCCAATGTGAGTATGTTACTGTAGCATGCTGACAGTCTTCAGTGGGCCAGTCTTGCACAGATGATATACAATTACTGCACTTTGGATGTCGTAAATCATAGTTTGGTGTAAATCTGGCAGATTTCAAATCTCAAAAATCACCACTTTGCACTGTCTTGATGTCAAACAGAATGTAAAAAAAAAAAAAAAAATCTTCAAAGGCATTCAGATAAAACGTGTCACTCACATAGATAAAGATGAAGCTGTCAATCAAAATGCAAGTACATGGCAACACCCCGTCAAAGAGCGCAGGTAACTCCGTGAATACATTGAATATCACAGGCTTTACAAAATAAAAACCCGAGGGGGGAATTTTCTTTTCTTTTAAATCTCTCCAAACTGATCCTCCTCCTGCATCTCCTCCACCTGGCTGCTGTAATTCTCTCCATCATTCACCATTAGTATTCACAGGCTTGCTCTCACTTGAACATTTGCATAGATAATTCCAACTATGTCTACAATAACTGCACAGCTCAGTAACTTTATTTTGAGAGCCAGGTTCAGAGGCATGAACGGGCATGAGTGAGAGGCCTTGTGGGTATTGCAGTATGCAAGTAGATGGGCCAATTCCCCCTGATTCACTGGCCTGAACCATGCCAAAGCTAACCCCATAAGGCCCCCTCTGTGTCTTTGATGTCCCTGTGTTTGCTGTGAGAGTATTCAGTGAGTCAGAGTATGTGTGTATGTGGGGTATGCAGACGTTTGGAAATGCATGTGAAATATGTACCTCTTCATTTAGAAAAAGCATTTTAAGCTAAACACAAATTATAGTATAAATATAGCATTCCTCTTTTCCTTCCTCGTCTTAGTCACTCCTTCTCTCTCATTTTATATCTCTTCTCGTCCTTGTGGGTGATTAGAATGCACCCTGGTCGTCCGTCTCCTCCCTCATTAGTCACACTTGGAGAGACTGGGCTGGACGTTGAATGCACAGTTGGCCTGACCCGGCCGGCGTTCGACAAAAAACATCCATAACGCCAGGTACAGAGCAGCATGCAGACTCACTCACAGTCATACCATAACAACAGGAATACGGCCAAGCCTGGGGATTTATCTGAGCCGTAATGTATTCAGAATATAAGAGCATGTCTCTTTTGTGGAAACAATACTGAAGAAATTTAAAAGATTGTCATTGTGCACTTAATAGGCTTTAATAAAGCCACCAGGAAAACCAGGAAAGCACATTTCCCCGGCTGCCAGGATCTCCCTCTGTCTCTCTGTCTGTCCCTCGCTCTAGCCCTCCCTCTCTCTCTCTCTCTCTCTCTCTCTCTTCCTCTTTCATACATACTGACAAATGCTTTAGTGGGGCATGAGCCACAGTGTGGACAAAGTGAGATGGATTACTGTGTGGATTTTGGCAGGGGAAACTGCAGCTAATTCTCTGATTAGAAACCTGGGTTCAGAAGGCAGAGAAACACTGAGCTGTGAATCAGAGTCAGAGCGCAGGGCTCAGTGGGCTCCAAAAAGCTCTCTCTTTCTCTTTCTCCCTCTCTCTCTCTGTGTGGGCATACGTGTGTGTGCGTGTGTGTGGGCAGGCATGTGTGTGGTGGTAGGGCAGTAGATGGATCGGCTCATTTACTCATTCGAATCAGAAATCAAGCTTGTTTTATGCATTTGATGTGTATTTTTTTTGTCTTTTATGCGCAGGTATTTGTGTTTCAGTTGATAATAATGGCCTCTCACGTTTTTTGAAGCTTAATTTCTTTCATCTCCGCCACAGAGCAAAAGGCCGGCAAATATTCTTTTTAAAAATCACACTCATGCATGATTCAGGGCAGCGTGCTGGTTGTCTGGCAGGTTGCATATTTGATCCTCGTGCAACAGCCGATGTGTCAAAGTTCCCCTGAGCAAAACAAAGAAAGCTGCTTCCTCAGCACGAGCAAGAAATAAAGAAATAAAGAAAAGTAATATCCACTCCATAACGGTCAGATATTCCAGTATGTATCCACAGGATGCAATCATGAATAAATGTAAACAAAAGTAAATTACAGAGAGGTTATTGCTTCCAATTTTGATTGACAGTACGTGACATTTGAAGTTTTTATTTGGCTTGTGAAATATCAATCCTGTTTTTCAATTATGATTATGTAGGATGCTATTTATATCTCGGACATATTTTTCATCAATAAATGTGTGTAAATGTGGCAGAAAAAAATATGTATGGATAGATCAAGCCAGACTGACAGATTTTGCTCTCTTCATTACTTCTCTGAGTTTACATGGCAACTCATGTAGCAATACAACCCATTGTAATTTGATTTGTTCATTTCAATTAAAATGGTGTTCCTTTAAAAGTTCCTCCACAGTATGTCTCTGGGCGTAAATTAAATAAAAAACCAGCAGGAAAAACAGAAAATCTTGCATAATCTCCCACAGATGAAAGGCTGCTAATTAGAAACACAATCAAAGTCTGCTTGATACAAACAGGACTGGTGCTGTTTTTTTTATGTATTTTCTTTCTTTCTTTTTTTAGTATTGCATCACGTTGCAATAAAACACAAATGGCAGAAAGACTGTTGTTTGGGTTTATAAAAAATTTGCTCTAAAATTATATATTATGAACAATATAAATATTTTGTCATTTAGTGTAATGATAAATGATTGGTTATTTCAAGCCCAGTCACAGCAGATGTTATCTCAAGGCACTTCTCAAACAGTGCAGATTTAAAGTGTGCTTTTTACAGAGTTGATTGCAGAGAAGTGCTCGCTTGTCGTGGGAAAGAAAAACTTGCTTTGAAGAGGCAGAAACAGCAGAACCAGAACCAAGCAGAAGCAAAAACCATGAGCCAACCTCTGGGGCTGGGGGAATGAAGCCAACATGAAAGTGCTAAAAAACTGCAGTTCTTCCAACAGCCGCTTGAGGCTGGCTTCAACAAATCCTCACAAACTCGACTTCACCAGCAGAATGAAACTCTTTCATCTCTATAGCTTATTTTCTCCTGCACTACAATTGTACAGGGATGAGTTTTCATACAACTCACCAATTTGATTTTTTATTATGGAGCAAGGTGCCACTTTGAGTGACAGGTGGATGAGTGTGTGCTTGTCACAAACTGGCATGCACAAAGCTGCGCACGCCACACCTCTGCCCATTTTTGGATTAGCCAGGAGGTAGGCGGAGTTAAGAAGTGCCAAGAGGAGAGTGATTCATAACCGCTTTTCAGAAACTCCTGAGTGACATCACCTTGGCTACGTCCATCTTTACATAGCGTCTGTGAATAGAAGCAGACTTTCGGTTGGTTGGACATCTGCCTCAATCGATTCAGAGTAGAGAGAAAGGGAGACCAGGAGCAAGGAACACCATGCAATAAAAATAAGACGGATAGTAACATAGTATAGTATAGTCTTTACTCGCACCTTCAAGACCACATTATAATACACTAACTCTTGAATCCATCTCCATAGTTTTCTTAGTCAGTGTACTACTACCATTGATTGGTTAGTTTAGTAACATGTGACCTAGAGACAGGAAGTGTTGTACTTGTGAGATGGAATGGAGATGTCTCCATTCATTTTCTTTTTAAAGGGATAGTTCAACATTTTGGCAAATTGGCCCATTGCCATAATCCCTATAGTTTTAGGAGTAGGTTCGATACCTTTAATTGTCGGTGCAAACTGTTTTTAGAGCGGCGGAAAAGAGCCGCAAGCTGTTCAGAGCTACGCTACGGAGCCTAATGGGATTTCTTGGATTACCTCATGCATCAAACTCATCAAATACACAATACAACAACTCCAAAACGCTGTCGTGGACAAGTTGTGACCTGCACATTCACCACGCTATGAGATAATAACGGAACATTACGAAATGGAGTTGTTTTAGAGGTAAATGCAGAGACTACTTGCCGGAAAACTGCCCCTGACGGGCATGAATTTACCTCTAAAACAACTCTGTCTCGTAACGTTCCATTATTATCTCAAATCGTGGTGAATGTTCAGGTCACAACTTGTCCACAACAGCGTTATGGAGTTGTTGGATTGTGTATTTGATGAGTTTGATGAGGGAAACCAAGAAATCCCATTAGCCTCCGTAGCGTAGCTCTGAGCAGCTCACGGCTCTGCTCTGCCGTTCTAAAAACTATCCCTTTAACTAAGAGTGATTCAAACCAACACATATGGGATGTTTATGTTACAGTAATAATGCAGATGATCGTGATACTTTTTTTATGATCATAGGCGATATATTTTCATGCAGCCCTACTTTAATCTGACATATGGTAGTAAAATGATTAATTCCTGTCTTCACCTCCGATCATGTCAGGAGTTGACGTATAACACCGATGCTGGCGTGAGTCAGTAGCAGAATCCATCTTCATATCTTCCAGCTGACCAGCCAGCCACCTCCGAGTCTGAGGCCACATTTGTTTCTTTTAGCTGACAGGATGGATCCTTGAAGCTCCTGTCCTTCTCTCTGAGCCGATAGCACTCTGTAAACAAACTGCCGGGAGACAAACGCTCCGAGACGAACAGTGGGGACGCTGAGAAACAGGATTAGCTCAGAGCCTTAACAAGCATCCTGGCTACGATGTGTTCATTCATTAATATTTACATCCATCTACAGAGAAAGAGAGAGAGAGAAAGAGAAAGAGAGGGAGGGAGGCAGTCGGGGGAAGTGGCTTTGGACCACTGAAGGAGAACAGATAATTGTTCTCTGTGCATAATCAAAGATGCTTGTTTACTCCAGAGAGTTTAGGTTCACGTTTAGGGCGTGCTGATGCAAACAGGATGGGCTTGAATTAGAGCTGGACTTTCATATTAAGTAAAAAAAAAAAAAAAAAAAAAAGTAACAGCAGATAGATATGCATGCTGGCAGACTGCCTGTTGTGATTAGACAACATATTTGGAATGAGCAATTTAACCAAAGAGGCTTGTCTTCGCTCTGCAAAAGTCTGTGCGATGTGTATCAAGAGTAATAAGCCTTTTGTGTAGGATTAGTGTTCTTACAGGCGCTCTACTTGTGCATGCTGGGAGATAATACTTCAATGAGACAACTGTGTGTTTGTGCCAGGTGTGCAGCCTTGCGATGACAGAGACCACTGCAGTGCGACCTTTACACGGAGCGTCAGCTAAACAGACAGACAGACCTTCAGAACAGACTTGATACAGACACCACCACATCACACAACCCACCCCTGAATGGAAAACCTGCCCTTTAACACTCCATAATAATTGATCCAGTCAGTCATGTCTGCGTCTTAATTCCAGCCGTAATTGTCGACGCGCACCTCGGGCTGAATGACAAAAGAGAAATCCAGGCGATAAAAGGTGACGTATTGTGTGAGTAATGGTTCGTGACTTGTGATTACACATGCAGTGATAATTACCGCGACCCCCCAGAGGCGTTTTTTCTGCGGACCGTGTGTGCTCACAGGGCTCTGCAGCGTAACCCCTCTGACTCCCCCCCGCTTAGTGTGCGAATTAAGAATCACTGTGACAGACTCACTGGGGGAGTTCTGCCCCCCCCCTCCTGAATGAAGACGGACAGTATAAACAAAATAACATTAAAAAACAGCCCATAACCTCGCCCGGAGCGATGAGCTGCTCTCTCATGTGTTTACTTTGCCTCTCACATTTCCTTATTTGACTTTGCATTTATTCCCACCCCCCTCACCCCCAACCCATTCGCCCCCTCTCACGCTTGTTTGCCTCCACCTCTTCCTCATTCCTCCATCCTCTTACTCACAAGGCGTCCGCACCAATTACGCCGCAAAAAGCTGTGGGGCCTCTGTGACTCACAGCCGGAGCAAGGCACACCCGGCCTCGAGCCCCCCAACTGTCCAGTAAAGGTCACGTCCAGCATGATGGCGGTTAACTACGTAGGCCTAACTCGCGTTTATTGCAGTCAACACAAGCAGTAACTCCTCTGACACCGTCCAGACACAGTTTACAGTCAGGCCACCATCGTCCTGGAGGTAGCTGGGCAAAGCATCTGCTGCATTATCCTAATATTATTTTACAGCCATTTTCTCCACTTCAATCTCACTTATCTCAAAGCTTAAAATGTCTTTTCTCAAACTCAGCTTCTTCTCCTTTATCTGTCTTCTCCTTCTTTGTGACTGCCATAGATTTAATTAGGGAAATCAGCGGCGTGATAATGACCTCTACCTGAATTGACCTCATTGTGGAAAGTGTCCCGAATATTTTTGCATATTCAGTGTTAAGATTTGATTAAGACTCTGAACTTGCCCATGCCTCACTACTCGATGAATATACTGGCTTTGGATGAAGAGTTGATTTGTCAAAAGCCACAAGCGATACTTAAATAAGAGGAGGAGCGCACTGTGCTGAGGCTGACAGGATGATGACCAAACATCCATTGCAGCTGTTGAGGGGAACGGAAGCAGAACACACAGCTGTCTGCTCCGTGTCTCCGAGGAAAAATTGACAAACGCGAGCTGTATACAGACAGGGAGGGGGGGAGGGGGGGTTTGTCTTCAATAGACAGCAGCTGCTTGTGCATTCCTGACCTTGACAACTCCTTATGGCTTGTTCGCATATGCTCATTAGCCTGTAGCCTTGGTGGAGAAGAACTGAGTGGCAAACAAGTTGAGGGACTAGTGGTCAGATAAAAAAGCAAGAGCATTTTGCAGTTTGCAAGAATAGTATGACGATGACTAGAATCCAAATGCAATATGTAATAGATGGATAAAGAACGGCTTTAAGCAGGATTGTTGTCTACCAGTGTAATCCCACATTATGTGGATTCAGGACCAAGGTCTTATGTTCTCAGGGTCTAATGTGTGAACATAGATATTTGGGCCTTTGCAGCTGATGAGTTCTGGGACTTGGAGTGCTTGAGTTGTAAAGTGTGTCGGAGTCTTTCTCAGTTGCCTACCTGTGTGACAGCATTATTAATGAGCTGTGTCTGTATTTATGCACCTCATCTAACCAGTGAAGATGGGCTGCCTTCATTACTTTGAGTTGCGGGAGCCGTCCTGTCAAATGAAATTTGAGCCTCAGCCAAGACGAGAGCTTGTTATAACAAAAGGGGAAATTCATCAAGTGTTCATTTGGTTGGAAATGATGGGTCAAGACAGCGTCGTCCTCGTCTCCTCGTGCGTGGAAGCGAAGTGGAGATCATGGACTCGGGAGTGGGAGTGCATCAGAGAAGATGGTCTTTCACTCTGTGGTCACTGAGCACCACACAGTGGTACACAGCTGTTATTACCACCTGTGACTGACATCAGCAATATGCAACCAGGAGACACACGCATATAAAACACTGTTTCACTGAGACAATTCATTTATTTTCGTCGATTGTCAGAGGATCAGGGAGAAACTGTTGCTCATGTGTCACTATGTGTGCTGTCAGATGTGACACACATCAAACAGAGGTGTGGAGTGGAGATTATGATTATCTTTACAAAGGTTTAATATGATTATACATTTATGGCTGTTTAAACTTTATTTTTCTGATCAGTCTCAGTTGACATTTACAGAAGCTGGTCGGAGTAAACCTACATAAAGCTTCAGGACATATTTTCATTATGTATGTTTTTGTTTCGTACAGTATCAAGGAATTTTTTTAAAGTCCCACTCCCGCGACCCTTTTCGGTCATTTTAAAACCAGCTCATTAGCAATGCACCTCTGGAGGGTGGGCGGAGACTGCGCTGCTCTGCACCCGCCCAGCCACCTCCTCGCACCCCACCCCCCGCTCACTGACAGCTGGACATTGTACAATTACAGATTCAGCACATTTAGCGTAAAACTCCACACTGGGATTCGATCCCAGACTGGAACATAGTCCCTGCTCATGGTGCAAGCAGCTCTACCAGGTGAGCTATACCTGCTATACCTTGACAGCTACACAGAGCTGTCAAGCCTTTCACCTCTGAGCCAGATGCAGAGCGGGGCGTGAGCTTGTAGCACTAGTGCCCTCCCCTGGAGCTGTGACACGTCAACCCCAGTCTCCCTGAAACTGCCAGTTTGCGTCTGCCATTGGTTCACAGCAGTTTGAAGGCAGAAAAACTCAGAAATGCAATTTTGCACTTCCTTTTCTGCTGATATGTCCTCTAACATCAGAAAAATGCCACAGGAACATGTGAAAAGCTCAAAAAACACGATTTTCACGGGAGTGGGTCTTTAAGCATTTCCTTCAAAGCTCTGTTTGAGATTTACTAATCCATAACTGTGTATGTGACACCTTAATGATTTTTTTTTTTTGAATGACTTTTTGTGACTGATCTGAGGAGAACCTCTCACACATGACTGTTTAAATCATCAGATTGAAATTAAGAAATAAGGTAAAACTAAAAGACATTTCAAATTTAAAGCAGAAGTAAGCGGAATGTTTGTGTTAATATAAGTCTTAAATAGTTATATCTTCTGACAGCAATCACTTATATAGAGTGTTTGGTCTGAAACACGGGTCTGTCAGTCACTCTGCTCTGTTGTAAGCCGAGGAGAAAACTTTCCTTGTATCCTACAACCTTTATCCAATGAGGAGAGAGAACGGCATAAAGGGGCGGTCCTCTCTGTGTGTGCAGCCAAGGGATGCGCGTGAATGTGGTGACGTAGGGACTAGGACGGTGACTGCTAACTCCATCGGCTTACAGGAAGTTAGCCAAAACGACAGGATCGCTTACTGCTTTAATGTTAGTTTCAACAGTCACTGTTGTTATCTTAGCTCCACTACTTCAGCCACTATTACTGTACAGTAGTTTAGCGTTTAGCATGTAGCCCTTTCAGTATTTGCCACAGTGCCCATAATGGCTGATGTTATGCAGCAGTTACACAGTCTGACTCAGAGAGCAGGGCTTAGGGCTACTGGACGTGCAATGTGTCAATACGAGTCGTCAGACAGTCTGTGGAGGTATTTATGTGATTGATTGACAGAAACACATACACAGACACACACACACACACACACACACACCCTTAACCGCTAAACGCTTCAGAAAAACGCCTCCAGCAACGGCGGCTATTCGTATGTGTATATATAGTGGAAAAAATTAATGTATGCTGTTTGATCTTGTGGCCAGGTTGTGTTAACGCAACCACTCAGCACTGACCATCACAGATCAGTGCTGCTCTGTGTGAAGTGTAGAAACAGTATAAGTGAAACAGCCTTCCAGTGCAGTTCAGTTCTAAACTGAAGAACATTACTTCCAAAGGGGACTTTGTCTTGTAAAAATCTTTACTTCAGTGAATCTAATAACCTGCCATTCATCATCCTCGGTGCATTAATCCCTCCCACTGTTCTTTAAGTGCCACCTTATAGCTCGTGGCAAAGCAAACTTCTTAATCCCACATGCTGTAGGTGGAATCAGAAATGAAGTGAAATCCATCAGCCTTGTTTCTTTTTTCTTTAACTTCTTTGGTTGAAGTCATTCAGTGGGCGCTGGTTCAGTCATTGTGGCTCCATTACACCCAGGAGAAATTACTGTCTTTGTATTGGGTTTTTCTAACCCTTGTCACCCTGTGTGGTTTGTATTATCTCTGCTGACTGGGTGAAGGGCCGTGGCACTGATAGCGTCTGAGCTGAATTAGATTTGGCAGCCTTTAATGCCTGTATGAATAGCAATCGCGACTAGTTCAACATTTGAATACTCCTTAATGTGATTCTTTGCACTCTGCTGACCCTGACAGATGGAGGGAAAAAGAGAGAGAGAGAGAGAGAAGTAAGAGAGACAAACGAGGAGAGTGAGAGAAGGAGAGAAGGAGGGAGTGGGGAGGGGAAATAAGTAAAAGGAAGGAAGTAGGAAGGAGGGATGATGCAGACTAGAGCCTAAATAAAAACCAAATGAGGTCTTAACTTGAGAGGCCTGATGAATGTGAATCATGTGAATGGATTCATCTATATGATTAAATGAGGGCACATTAAAGAAGAGGGTGAGAACAGTTCATTTATTTCCAAGCCTTACAACATAATCCCTCAATTTAAAACAGAATTTAGTCGAGTTCAAAGTCACAGATAGTATTTCTATTCAGAACAGGATCAAGTTTTACTTCAGATTTTTTAACATGTCATTCCCACAGTTTGGATAAAAGCAGCTAGCATTAAAATCATGTTATAATCAAAATTAACTCATTTATTAGGACAATTTTAGACTTTTTGAATACAGAGTGTAACATCTGTCTAAGGGGTCTCAAGTGTTGTGGGATCATGGGAGTTGTTGTCTTTATCATTACTGCAATCAGCTTCTCCCGGATTGGATTCCTCCAGTTTCAGTGATGAGGTTTTGCGGGAGATGAATTATCCACAGTGATCTCCACCTCTACAATTCAAATGGATTTACTGATTACAACTGGCAAAACACTGAATAAAGTCATTTCATATTAAGAGTCAGTACTTTCTGTCTGCTGAATAACAATCACGAGATGTATACAGTAGGAGCTGATACTGCTACAGTACCTTTGTTGTAATCGTCCGTGATGATCCATGCGTTCAGGGTGTTTGTAACAGCTGGTTTGTCCACAGAAGTGTCCCTTTGTCCATGACGAATGGACCGGGAGATTAAAACTATATAGTCAACTTTGACTGGTTATCATAGGCATGCAATGGACATATGACCTCGCAGACAGGTGACCGCACTGTGATGCTCATGAAAAGATAATTCCTGATACTGTACATTTGGGATTATGTTATACACAACTAAGGTCTACTTAGTTCATTTTAGACATTAAAATGTAGAAATGGACCACATTCACTTTAAAAGAGAGACTGGGAGCAAATTCCTGATTACCAAATTTTATTTACCTTCTCTACTTGCGGGCTATAACCTAGTTTCCTTCCAAAGTTCAAAGACATGTTCCCCACTGGTTTGAAAATGTTTTTTTCTGTCTGTGTTTTGGTTCTGTAAATAAACTGTCAGACAGTTTTTCCCTACCTTTGGCCCAGGGTTTGCTGGTATAGGCTCCAGGCCCCAGATGTTTGTTCATTTCACCAAAGAAAAACAGGGAATAAGATGAAGTTGAATCACTGCTAAAAAAAAAAAATAGAATTTAATGTGTAGTGCTCCTGTAGTTTTAGACAGGAATGCTACACACTAAATGCTCACAATTACGTCTTTAAATATAAAATATTTAACAAGTGACAAATATGGTATGAGGCATGCTGCAAACCCATCGCTGTATATGAAGAAAAGAGCCCCAAATGACACTGAATAAAAGTGAATAAACAAGTGAATGAGCAATTTTACTTAAAGTGAATAAAAATAAATATAAATCCCTATCATTCAATAGAATATTGTCAAATACAAATAATTTGTTCAACTCAGATTGTAAATCCAGATTTATTTTTTACACTAAATGAGGACTTTTTGTCACCCAGCTTTTACATTGAATGTATATTTAATTTTAATTTATTGGTTTATTTGAGAGGGACAGTGCAACACTGATCAAGTGAGCCAGAGTTAGCCAGTAAGGCTAGTTTTCATCTGTTGTCCCTGGCCATATGTTATACAGGGAACCTAAGAACCAAAAGAAACAATTAAGCAATGCATTAAAATACATCTGAAATTACACATCGATTTACCTAAAAGCTCATACTAACAAATAGGACATGTACATAACAGAAGGCAGGCGACACATAGCAACACTGGCATGCAGACATAACATGCAGACAGAAAAAGAAAAGTAGATACATATAGTACAGAGAATAAATATAGCTATGACATACCGTAAGCACAAATAGTAACAGACATTAAAAAGCAGAACATGCAATGACAAACATAGGGAAACAGCACGAACAATGGCAAGCATTGGAAAACAGGACATGGACATATACAGAATATAATAAGATATATACATAATATATAAGACAGTGACATGACAAAGCATAATGTGGTTCACATGATTAGTGGGTACATGATTGATTATT
Organism: Trachurus trachurus; assembly: GCF_905171665.1. NCBI lineage: Eukaryota > Metazoa > Chordata > Actinopteri > Carangiformes > Carangidae > Trachurus > Trachurus trachurus. The sequence continues at coordinate 21,023,819 of NC_139911.1, forward strand.
GATTAACCACTGCCTTAAGTATATTAGAATGAATATTATGAAAGTAATAGGATGAATGATCACAGCAGTATCACAGCAGATCTCACAGTTGTCTTACTAAGATGATGTAAAGTGACCCACTGACACTGATTATAAGATACATCCAAGGGAGGTTTGTTCAAATACAGGGCTTAATCAGCTCAACAGGGAAATGTGGATTCATATAAAATCCCCAGAGCTGCTTCCATATGATGTGTTTGACATTTAAAGTCTGTAGAGAAGCTCTGGTATATAATCATATCATACAGTCTGTTTGTTTGATGTTCAGTATATAGAGAATCCACTAACTAAGCCGCTAATATAGGAGCATCATCAGTGAAATCTATTTTTAGTGTTGAGGTTGATGTTCCAGCTGTCAGCTCTCAGCTCTTGCTGTCATACTGTGTGCTCTCCACTAGAGTGTGCAATTTCCCTTCCCCAGGTTTGATGCTCTCAGCACTTGAACCAAAGGGATGCTGCTCTTGTTAAAAACCTGTGGAGACATTTCCTGTGGTTTTCTCTCACAGACACTCATGTACTGTTAGCGATGTGTGTTGGGTAGGGTGTGTGTTTTCTCCTTGTGAAACTCTTAGCAGTGATTTTGAAGTATTTCCACAGCAGTTTTTCCTCTGAGTATAAGGTAGACCTTGAGCACAGTTGCTCCTTTGAGTATATGCAAGACTAATTTACATGTGGAAACTTGGAGGGGGGACGTGAGAAAGTCACGAAATGACTTGGAATCTTTTTTTTGCATTTGTGTCTTTTTTTTCAAGCTGGTCTGGCGAATGGGACCAAATCCAACCAAATGAGGCGGTGAGGGTTTGTAAGCATAGTATCAGCAACGAGAGACGATTCACTGTCACAGACTGCTAAGCAGTTGCGGCGGTTGACACATTAGATAGGTTTGCAATTACTCAGTGCCAAAAGCAGTGGCTGTCTAATGAGCTGAGAGAGGCTTAAGTCATAGGCCAATGAGATGTGATGGCTTGAGCAGATTTATATCCATCATGTAGAAAATCTTCCCCCAGGGCAGCCGCTTTATCCCCTCCATCTCAGCTATAAATGAGGATCATTTGTTAACAGGGAGTCTGTTTCAAATGCCAGCAGAGGTACTCTGTGTCTCTGTGTGTGGATGTTGAGGTCGACGCCTGTTCATCTTCTCAGAGGCTGCTCATATCTTAAAAAGGGTAATGATGTGCTCAGTGTGTTGAAGACTTTATCGCTTCCAAGAAACCCAGGGCATATTGCTCTTTTGTTTTCTTTTTTCTAAGATTGTCACATCCGACTTGGTAATTTGACGTCAGCTCTCCGCTCACACCGAGGGAACTTCAGCTCCCTGACTGTCAGGTGAGATTAGCTCATCTGGATTCAACTGGTGCAGGCTAGGGGGGGCAAGGGAAATAACAGTGTCTGCTTATGGGAGGACGAGAATATAACACTAGTGATGGATATCAGTGTGGAAGTCTGACAGCACTGTGCTCCTTTGGGAGGATGTGTATATTAAAGTTTGTCACACAAAAGCACTGGAGATTTAAACAATATAACACCTGGAACCAGTATGAAGTTTAATACTAAACATTATTGGGTTTTTACTTCTCCTTTTTTGGGTGCCACTTGGGGGGGCAGTGGAAACAAAATGTGAACACTGACACACTGGTATTGTCAGCCATTTTTAGCCAATATGGCAAACTTGCTCATATACAGCAAACATTTCCATTCCAACATCTGCATTCATTTATAGTCATCGCCATGTGGTGTAATATTGTGTCCTTTCAGTGCTGTTGTCGGTCCCCACTAACCCCTAAGAAAATATCTGAGTCTGTAGCTGCTAAATTCTTTTTTTTTTATTATCTAATCTATCTTTATCTCTCTCTGTCTGCTAATTAGCTGTTCTTTTAATTGTGAACAGTGAAGAGTATGTGACTGAAAAACCAAAATAATTAGGTCAGAGACACTAAAATATGTTATACGTTCTGTGTGATGATGTGTGTGAGGATCGATATTGGGTGATAATTGTGTGATCAGTTATTTATGTATGAAGAGTATGATCAACTCAATTTCTATTATACATAAATATTTCATTCAATTATTATATGAAATCATGGATTTTAGCTTCACTTCAAGATAATCAACAAATTGGAGAGTTGATACTGTATATCAAGATCACAGAATGTATATTGGAGCATTAGTTTATTGAGATAAAGGGATAATTATTATTACATAACAACGCTCTGTTATATCATGATAACTGGAAATTGAAATATTTGTGACAATGACTTTCTCTGCATCTGAAAATAGCCTCATGGAAAGAGGCTAAGTTATGTTCATCATGATTCAAACTGCAGTGAAAAGGCTCAGAGTGGAGTGCAGAGTGCTCATCTTGATATATTCAGTACAAAACTTGAAATAAATATATAAAGATATTTTGCATAAACTCTTTAAATGTATTTTTTTTTCATAAATATGAATACAGTACTTTTAAAGTTCACATCAAACAGAAAACATCATGATTATTCACAGAGTGAAGCGCAGTTGTTTTTCCCGCTAACTACAAGGCTGCTGAATCCTGTTCCACAAAGAGCATTTAATTAAATATTCTACTCTTTAAATAAGGAAATATTAAACTTTTAAAATGAGGAGTCCATATTCACTGGGAGATTTAGTCTGTCTGGGGCTTTGAATGTTAAGAACAGCCGGCCTTGTGCAGAACAGTTCTTTAATTTCTCATTTGGAGAGAAAGTCATTACAAAATGGAACACATTAGTAGAAAAGCACTGATTATGGTTGGTTCATATTTTTTCTTTGTATGCCAGCCACGTTGACTTCGTGGCTCTTATTGTATTCACCAGGCTGTTTGTTGTATTAATCCATCATGGACAGCAGATGTCCCTGCTATGCTGTTAAATACTGCTTTTGCTCATTGCTGGTGGCTGAGTGACGACATTTAAATTCTTTATCCATAAAACAACAGTTTTAAATATAATTGAGGAACAGATTCACCTCGCCAAAAAGGTCATTTTTACAATAAACGACTTTGACCCACAGCCCATGCAGTGTGTGATCATATCTGCTCTATTGATTTATTTGATTTGGCCATTTTCACAAAATCCACTTTGCAGGATTTCATCTCTTCCAAGTTTCAGAGTAAAAAACATAAAGAATACCATTTGTCATTCTGGAGCATGTGAGAGCAGCAGCAGTTTCAGAAGAGAGCAGTATTGATTGAATTCCTGCTACTTCCATGCAGTTGGCTTTCAGAGTTGTTTGTTTTCACTGCACAATTCATCTTGCCCCTCTACCCCAACCCCCTCCCCCAAAAAATTTGTATTCAACCCACACAACAATAATGTAATAATGTAGTGGAATGAATCGCACAAAATCAGCATCCAGGCTGCTTCCTTATCCCTGTCTCCTTAGCAACACAATCCCCTTTGCAAGTAAGATGAGATGCACCTTTACTGAAGTGTGCCCAGAGGTTGTGGAAGGAGTGGAATATTATTTTTATGCCAATGTCATGTGGCGTAAGATAATAATCAGTATTACAGTGGAGAGTGGTTAGCTGCTGGGTGAAACCTCCTTGTCGTACGGAGAGGAGCGTAAAGGAAAGGAAATACAGAGTGGAACTGCTTTATAGTTGGGAGGGACTATAAGCAGGAGCAGTGTAACCTTGAAGGTCATGGACGGTCCTCAATTTCATGGTTTTGTCCTCTTTCAAAGGTTGAATTGACAGAAAATCTCAAGGCACCGTGAGTGAATCTGAATTAAAGTTACCATCCCAGGCAGCTGTTTTTTTTTTTTTTCGTATTGCACAACTGAGCACTAAGCACCCACCCACTCTGTTCAATCAGGAATCACCAAAACCGTTAAATAGGTCGCTAAGTGATCGGAGTAGCACAGAGCAGAAGAACTATAATAACTAACTGTAATAAGTAGGATAATGTAGAGTTAGTCTGTTGTTATGGAGAAATAAAGATTGAGACATCCTTCATCGTAGCCCATATGATCGTAGCTGTGCCGTGGTCCCCGGTAGGTCCTCAAGATGGCGCTGCATGATTTGGCAGTTTGACTGACAGATGGGCCATCCAACCAAAGTTGTCTTAGACTAATTTGATTGCTAGGACAAATTTTGGCCCCTGCTCCTTTTACACAGATTACCAAATTTCATCGATATGTCAAATCACTTATGTCATCAATTACTAACCAGATAAACTCAGATTTTTATAATTTTGCCAAAAATTTGCCGCCTGGTAGTGCCTTTAACCTATGGAGAATAAATCTAAGGCATTTTTCAAGAATAACAAGCAGCTACAAACATTTGGAGGACAAAGTGACATCTCATTGTGCATTTATATTGATTCTAGCAGACAGCCAGACCGCCATTTTGGTCCTGACAGAATATCTCCAAAACTACTGGATGGTTTTATGTGACATTTTTTATATTAATGGTGTCTAATTATGACTTTGGTAATTGCCTGGCTGTTTCTACAGTCTTAACAAGTAGATGGGATGCTGTGAAACTCGTCAAAGACATTAATCTCAACCTACAAATTATTGAAACTCTCACTCGCTCATAACATCAAAATTTCATGGGATAGTGCTAACTCATCAGCACTATCCCAATCTATCTAACGTGTGTTACATGCTAAGTGGCAGATATTGGCATCCAACATGCTAAGCTAAGATGGAGAACATGTTAACATCAAACCCAAGAAAGCACGGTCAAGCTAGTGTTAACTCAAAATACTAAAGCCACAGAGAGACGTTATAGGTTAGACTTGTTTTGACATACCTGTCTAGAGTAAAAGGAGTGAGCAGGTTGGAACTTACTCTTTAATATTTCACACACATTTTAAATCTTTCAAGCATAGAAAAACCAACATGGCAGTTTTAGCAGGAAAAAAAAGAAGCTCCAACATATTGTTTTATACAACGAAAGCATTTCCTATTGCTAACCCATTTCAATATCAAATCAACATTCATACTAACTGTCCTCAATAATTAATCTCTGATAATTCATATATTGTCATGAATATTTCCCTAATAGGCCTACATCTTACTGAACAGATAACTTTGTATAAGCTATAGGCATTTTGACCAAATTTGTTGTCAACATCAAGGAGATAAAATTAAGGGGGGTTCAAACCGGGCGACTTTCCCAAAGTAACACAAACTGAGGGTGGGTGTGATCAGGATGAGTGCACCACAGCTGTTTATTAAACTCACATTCGGCTTTTCTTCCTGTTTTTCTCGTCTTCGTCCGCTGTTTTCGTGTCTTTGTGAGGCACCGGGCTGATATGCGTGTGTGGATAAAACACCCCGGTACCGCGGGTCCTCCCCCTCTTCCTCTCCACCTCCCCCTCTCCAGTGTCGGAGCATGGTATGATCCTCGCTCGAGCAGCGGCTCCGACTCTCTGTCTGAGGGGCTAATTTTATTCCTAGTCAGAAAGTATCACCGCTCGCGCGCTCCAAGTCCCGCTGCTCTCTCTCACTCTCTCTGTGTCTCACTCCCACTGTCTCTCGCTCGCTTTCTCTCCCTCCCTCTCCCTCTCTGGCACCTGGACGAGGATCTGAAAGAGCGCAAAGCTGGACCCGTACACAATGACCATGTACAAGGGGAAGCGTCGCAACCATCGATGTAAGTTTACCTTGAGAGCTGCAGGCTAATAGCTACAGCCAGGTTTCCTTCCTGTCGCCGCGCGCGCTTCGCTCTGATACAAGTTGCAAGTGCATTCACGAGCTGCTGTGTATTCGTGCGTGTTAACCCGGGTACAGGCTTATTTGTTACAAATTGCAAGTTGTTATCATTTGCATTATGAAATGTGGGTTCACGCAGTTTACGGTTGTCAAAGTTAATCTTGTCTTTTGATGTTTTAATCTTAAAAAACGGTTAATTCCGTCGATTAGACGGAAGTCAAGTCATCTTGTTGTTGCTGTTGATTTTGTGTATCTACGTATATAGGCCATGGTTATAAGCTACTTCTTATTCTTTTTTCTTTCTTTTAAAAAAAAATCAAGCTGTTAGACAGGAAAAAGCCACACTCGAGTCGCACCTGCCTTGTTTGTTGTAATATTCATTCTGCTGAAGTTAGCATACATTATCTTGAAATGTGTTGACTATCGCGGCTGAGGTGCAGCTATTAATAATGTTAACAGTCATTTTTGGGTTCAGTTCACACTTGGTTGTGATTAATAGCTCAGAAATATGAATTCCACTAAACAATTGTTCTCTGACACACACACACACACACACACACACACAGAGAGAGAGAGAGAGAAAGAGAGAGAGAGAGGCTGCATCAGATTCTCCTTTAATTATTTCACTGATTGACAGTATTAAGTCTCAACTCATGCAGCCATTTGTCCAAAATTGAGAATTAACAGTATAAAGATACAATATTACTAAATTAATCAATTAGTTACGTGACAAATTGGCTGATAAATGTTTACTGAGACACTTCTCAAGCAGAAATGACAGTCATTGGTTTGATATAATCATCTTCTACCACCCAAAAAATTATAGATGCATCAATTAATCCGGGAAATAATCAGCAGATTAGAATTTAAATCATTAGTAGCAGCCTAATAACTGATGGTATTATGCAGCTCAGTCTAATGCCAGTCTTGCATGAGCTTCAGTATTTGAAGCTTATGGATATTAGGCCCAATAAATATGCCACTGAGTTATTCTGCTTTACTGTTTTTAGGCCAGATTAAAAAATAATTAGGAAACTGGAAAGATAAGTCATCTCTCGACAAGCAACGTATAATGAGTTTCTTGCTAATTAGACTATCATTTGTTGGTGACACAATATTCTGCAAGTGTGTTTTTCTCTCCCTGTCTCCTATTATGGTCCATCTGTAACATACAAGCAGATGAAGCTGCAGAGCTGTCTGGATGTGCAGACTGTGCATAGACAAGGTGGAAACTGGTCCGTGGACACTGAGCACAGAGGAGTCAGTGTCAAGAGAGCGAGCTGGTGGAGAAACCCAGGATGTCCTCTGCCAAAGAGCGAGGGAGAGACGGCCACAAAGCCAACGAGGCTCAAATTGGTGGAAGATGTCGAGCTTGTTAAAGAGATTGTTCTGTACTTTCTCAGCCAGCCTTTAGTCCTCAGAGACAGAGAGCACCACTGGCTGGAGTCCACGCAGAGGTGTTTTATTAGAAATCTAAAGCTTTTTAGAGAAAGATACGTGTCTATAATAAGAAAACTACAGTTGTTTGGTGTTTCACCTGCAATATAAGCGACGATAGGCCATCAGCTGCACTTTCAACCACTGTTTTTATGTGTCTCATGACTTGGGGCTTCATCAGACCTTTCTGCAGGAATGTACAAGAAGAAAGTACAGGTTTTTTACAGCCTTGTGGGTTTTTAAAGCCCAACACTGTCAAACACCAGTGGCATCGAGAAGTGATCACAGGGAAGTATAGCGAAGAGGTGCAGGACGAATGCTGCTATTGACGGGTGAAATTTCACTCAGAGAGTCTTGTTGCTCGGCTGCTGTAAGGTTTTTTTTTTTTTTTCTGTTAAGCAGCACAGGGTGCAGATTCAGCAATGTTCCGACGAGGGATGTGTGACTGACATAACTGTGAAGAGGTTTGTGTAGGTGTAACTTTTTGGGATGAGTTGGTCTGAGACTGTTGCGATATATTATTTATTTCCTGGCACCAGCAGCTCTTATTTTGAGATGTGATCTGTAGATGCCGCATAGATGTGCTAGAAATGCGAAAGCCGGCATAGATCGTGTATGAGCGTTAATTAGAGAGCAATTAATGAGCGAATATCTTTTTTTTTTTCTCTCTGTGCTGTGTAAACACGTCCCCGCACGGTAAAAACCCAGTGGGGAATATAACTTAGTGCCTTTCACTTTGTTCTTCATCAGGAAGGTGAACTCCTCCTCACCCGTGAGCTTAATTGTGATGCCGTCTATTGTGACTAATTGCATTAGGAGGAGAAAAAGCTCTCGGCTTCTTTCTTGTGAGTCTCAGCTTAGCACAAGTGTTTGAGTTGAAGTCCATAAATATTTAAGATTTTGCAGCTCAGGAATCTTTGGAGATCAAATGGGGTTCCAACCCTCTGCACCACTGGGATTTGGTCTCCGTGCGTGTGTATGCGTGCGCGTGTTGCAATGTTTGTCCGTGTGCAGCTAGCGCTCATTCTTCAGGCAAAAGCAGACTTTGAAGCCTGGTTAATGAAAAGTGATCACACAAAAAGAAACTTGTTTTAGATTTTCTGCTGTTTTGTTTTTCTGTTTTTCCTTTCCACATTTCTGGGCTTGGACAGCTCAGCTCTTGTTTCAGTTGTAATTTCTGCTGTGATTGAAGGCTGCAGCGCATAACAGATAAATGCGTGTGTCTGTGCTGCAGATGTTACTTTGTGGTTGTGTGTGTGTGCTGTGGTGCTGATGGTTAAGGGAAGGAGAGAGGAGGAGGGGGGGGGGGGGTTGCACAAGAGGCAGGCTGTTACATCTTCTGTCAGATGTCCTCCATGTATCTCAAGCCATGTGTCAAGGGCAGTTGTGTTTGTGCGAGTGTGAAGAGTATCTCTTAGTGTGCATGCGTGCGTGTGTTTTCTTCTCTGCCTTCCAGACTACTGTAGTAGACTTCTTTTCGGCTTAGCTTCCATTTTGCCCAAAAATTTTACTTTGCATGTCCGTGGGAAGGAATACAAATCACGCAATCGTGCAACACAATGCTGCCGAGAATCCACAGCAGAATATATTACAGAATATAATCTGTTACACACACTCCAGTTGCTACCAAAAATGCAGTTGCTCTAGGGCTGGGCGGTATGACCTAAAATTCATATCATGGTATAAATCCAATCCCTTCACGGTAACGGTATATATCACGGTATAAATTTAAGTGTAAAAATTATAATGGACGTGTTTCTAAATGGGTTTTGTAGTCCCTTGGCAAAGCTAAATTGATTAAAACCTACCTACTAAAAAAAAAAAAAAAAAGCAATTGTGTAATTTTTAGAGCATTTATTGAACAGAAAGGGGCATTTGAACTGCGCCATCTTGGATTTTAGTGGGAGTCTACTTTCCAAATTTGGAGAGGTGCGGCGGTTTTCCGGCTGAGAACCCGCCCACTGAACTCGAAGCAACCAATTGACGGCCGGTAACTGTCTGCGAACCTCTCACTCAACGTAACCACGCCCCCATTTATGTACAAATTTGAAGCCTAAACAACACTAAAACAGTTGTGGAGGTGGAAACTATTGGTTGAGACCAAAAAAATAAAATGTACCAGGCTGTAAATATGTTTTTTTTAAGCTGTAAAGTCGGCTATTTTAACATGGGGGTCAATGGAGAGTTGTTCACTTCTGGTCCCAAACCCCAGTGGCCGCCGGAGAACTGCAGCTTTTTGAACGCGGAAGTGGTCTTCACTTGTAGAACCCACAACTCCCCCCTTGGTTTTTCCGACCTGTTCCTATGGTAACCCGTTGGAACGTACAGTCAAACTCGTAACTTCCCACCTGTGAACATGTACTCCCAGTTCCCAGTTGTAACTCGTAACTTGCCTGGAACGCTACAAAGTCATAACTGGTGACTTGAAGTTGTGACTTACGGGTTCAAAAGCCTGCCCTGAACGCACCATTACTTTCTCTTTCGTCATTATAGCTTTACAGCTGAACCGAGTCCATATCACAGACGTAGCACTGTTTTTTTGTTTTTTTTAACAAGCTCTCTTGCTCCGCTGTCTCTGAGGCAGGTGCGATGACATCATCAACAATAGGACGGTAGAGCGCAATGTCTACCTCGGGCCAAATTTTCTACCGTTTACCGCAAATGCAGCGTATAGGCTACTGCGTAGGGCTTTGACATTTTCCCAAAAAATCATATTTGAACTTTGTTTGTTTATTAATGTTAATATTCCAATATATTCCAATATTTTTTAAAATATTTTGATAAATCCCCCCCCTCCGAAGCGAATGCCAATTAGAAGCAGCGCTATGAATGAACGGAAGACATGCTGCGGTGGTGTATTTGCGACAATTAAATAAAAAAGAAAAAAAAAATTGAATATGTATATTTCAACTTCTCCCTCTGTGGTTGTCGCACTCCCAGCCTTTTTCTCCACCATTGTTTATCAGTGTAGAAGTGTGAACAGGCGTCAGGCGCTAACGACGTAACGTCATAAGTACAGGAGCCCCAGGTGATCAATGCTAATGAGTTCGCGTTTCACAACTTCAACTGGCTAAAAAAAGCCTTGAATCTGGATTGAAAACTACGTTTTCAGGCAAACACATTTACCAAAAATAATGCTTATTACAGGTTTGAATATTTAGAGCTGCCCCATATTCGTTCGAATATATATATATTTTTTTTAATATTCTAATTATATTCGAATAACGAAGTTCGATGTCAAAGCCCTAATACCGCACAGCCCTAGTTGCTACAGATTTAAAAATCCACCCAGCTATGCCTCCACTTTTTTTTTTTTCTTGACTTGGACAATCGACCGCATCACACTCCACTCTGTCCTGCAGATGTGATTTCATCTGTCAGAGAGAGGACCTAATGAGACTCCTCCGTCGATGATAAGATAATCTGACAGAGTTGTCACAAGATGTCGCTTCCTCCCTCCAACCTTCCCACCGCCACCTCCCCCCCCCCTCCTTCAGAGTCCTCATCTCTCCCACCAGCAGCTCCACTAGCGTTTAGTAGAGCAAAGGCTGTTTGGACTGTTGCCAGGAGAAGCGTCAATCAGCCTGATGTTAAAAAGACACACACACACACATACAGTGATGCATGGAGAAAACATCAACACTCCCATGTGAATGACACCTTATTATCCACACTCCTTTTTCTCCTCCAGGGGATGTTGATGTTTTTGTTCTTATCGTGAAGAAGCAGAATATTCAGAGCAACAAGCTTTGGTGAATGGCGTGTATTAATATTGGATCTAATGTGCACGGTCGGCTGATATGACTGCAGCGGCGCACCAGTCTGAAGAAAATTAACGTCTCGTCAAGTGTCATGGCGGGCACATTGAAATAATTAGAGAACATGTAACGTCTTGCTTCCCCGCCACGGAGCCTCTATCTCTGGCACGCACAACGTCGTTGTGTTGGCGTCTACAGGAGGAGTGACTGACACGGGTTCATGTTTTCATGTATATAGGCAAGCAGCGTGCCTGTCAAATGTCGGCCAATCAGTGATTCTCTTTATTTCCCTGTTTAAATGAAATATAAATGTGTAAGTGGGAATTTTTAAAGACGCATGATATCAGAACAAGTCAAAGATTTCTGCTTTTAAGAGCCGAAAACAAAGATGCCTATTTTTAGCAGGGAAGGAAGGAAAGTCGATGGTGATAACCTGATTATCAACGGTTGTCACGACTGGAGACTCTTGTTTTAAAATGCTAAAAAAAAAAATGTCACAACTAACTGCTTGCTGTTTGTTTTCATGCCCCGGCTCCCCACCGCCATAAGCTCCCCTCGCCGCGCCATGTTCATCCGTCCAGCAGCCCTAATCGTCCGCTTTTTTTTTTTTTGAAGTGTATCATTGTTGACTCGCGCGAGACAGATCACTGGGTTTTTACAGGTCACACAGAGGGACGTGATCTCAAACCGATGCCATGCCTTTATCTGTGCTGCCGGTGCCTGAAGGGGCCGGGGATTATATGAGCTGATCCCCCCTCGGAGTTTGGGGTCCATGGAGCTGAGGAGAAAGCCACTGAGGCAGGCCGGGCAGACCGGGAGTCACACTCCAGTGTTTACACAGTGAGAGAGAGATGCTCCAGTTTTTGTGATGGTTTGCCGTCATAGTCATATATAATAAAAACGGTTCTTCCGTGAACTCTGGTCTGTATTAAAGTGGAAGCGTGGATGGAAGGTGTGAGTTTGGAAGCGCTCGTCAACATCAAAATGAAAACAGGCGAGCAGCGGCTTCCTTGATCATCGATTTCTGAAAACAGTTTCAGCCTCTAAAACGGCAACATTTGCTGGTTTACTGTGATATTAATGGTTGTAACTGCTGCTTAGACAAAACACATCATTTGAACATATCAGATTGGATGTTTTGAAGAAAAATCTTTTTGTTTTAATCAAGAAAATAATTGGTAGATGAATAAAAATCAAGAATGATTGAGGCCAACAACAGAAACTACAAATACACTACAAAGAAAATGAAATCCTTTAGTGTTAAATGGACAAATCAGTTAATCAGTTAGTGGGTTGAAAGAAACGGTTTCAATCTGATATTTCATGAATAATTTTGTGATCCACCAAGCCAAACTACTGTAGCAAATATTTGTTGGTTCCAGCCTCACAGACATTTGTTGCTTCTCTCTCATTTAAAAACCACTGGATTTGGACAAAAGGTTCTGTTTTGAAGACATCACCTTGGTTCTGCTAATTGGTGTTTGGCATTTGGCACATTTTGCTTCTCTTTTGTGCAGCATTTCATAAAGCAAACATTGGAAATAAAGGTGTGGAGGTGTGAAACCAGTCGTGTGTAGGGAGGCAATCCACTATTCAACAGAAACGTACCAGACACCTGAAGCTTGTGTCACCTTGAGAGTAGTGATGGTTTGGATTCTGTACATGCCAGCACAGATGAATGGCTTGCAGTTTTTATTTTCCACGTATTTATGTTCTTCCTTACTGAGAGTAAATCTTGATGCACAGCATTAACAAAGCACTATATTGTAACTGTCACTCGGGGCACTGTGCTTAGGTAATAACTATTAAAGGAGCTACTGTAAGTAAGATACTTCAGGCTACTGAGATATTTGACCCAGGAGTAACCTGATTGTTTGGTTGTGTTGCGTTTATTGAAAGACGCCATTCTTCAGATGCAGCACAGTGATATGTATCTCTAGGTGTGGGTGCATGTTGTCAAAGTCCATTCTTTCCATTTGAACGACATATGCACAACAGTGTATAATACAGTAATACTGGTCAGGTCTTCGATATATGAAATGTAGTGCTGCTTCAGTGATTATACTCATTATTGATCAAGGTTTGGTTAAGGTTAGCCTGAGCCCAAACTAAAAGCATCAAATCATCATATTGGCTAACTAAGCCAGTTACTGACTAATCTTTTCACATTTCAATTATAAAGTTGATCTTTCCGGTAAAATTGACTGACTGATTGTTAATAGACTAAAGCCGCTTTCCCACTAAAATTAGCGAGTCGACGCAGGGTTTTTTAAACGCGGGTTGACCCACTAACAATCGGCATTTGGCTCCTTTCCCATTGACCAAAATAAGCCCCCATATACATACTATACTATACTGTATATATAGTATACATTTGGGTCAGACAGAGCATAAACCAGTCGCCCTGCTTTCATCCGCGGTGCGAGAAACACTGTCATGCCACATGTCAGTTAAACAGACGGTCGCTATTTTTTTTTCAATCTTTTTTGGTCTGTGTTGTTTGATCTTTTGATCAAATCCCAGTCTCAAATGCGAGCAGAGCTTTGTTTTGGTACGCGATATGAGACTGGCGCGATGGCGTCATGTAACGCTCAACTTCATCACGTAAATTAGCGGCGTTTCCACTGCAAGCCGATCAGAGCCGAGCCAATTGAAGGCGATTTTAACCCGCGTCGCTTGCCGAGTCGTTTGACGCGGGTCGACGCCTTTCCCACTGCCACCAAAAGCCGATTGTTAGCGGGTTTAAACAGGTTTTTTGGCCAGTGGGAAAGGGGGTATAAATAACCATGATGTTAATGTACAGTATGTGTTGTGCTACTGCTGATGCCTGACATTTGAAGGTACTTCATAACATGATGCAAAACTCAGGCAGGTCCAGTATCTCCATCAGCAGCAGTTCTGAGCATTGGTTCACAACAACCATCATCTGCCATAAGTCATTCAATTAATTAAAATGCCCTGCAATTATTTTTGTTTGCTAACTTGGATGGGAAAGAGTGTTTGTCAACAAAAATATCTGGATTCAAACAGAAAAATGCAGAGATGCATCTCACCTCACCTTGAACTTCAATTCATGGTTCTCTTGAATTGGCCAGTTTGATGTTTGATCTTCAAAGGTTCCTCAAACAACACCTTTGATATGCAGATAGCCCCTTCCACCGCCCTCCCCCCAAGTCTCCTCGCCACTCTTTCTCCGTGTAATTAGACAACAGCCATCCACTGCATATAGCCTGTTGTGACTCTCGTAGCCGAGGCTTTCCTAAACAAGCCGCTAACACGAGTTCCAACATCGACGGAGGAAGAGGTTCACGCTTATTTCACCTTGAAGGGGACCGCGGCAGCGCCTTGAGACCTTGATTGAGCGCTCCGCGGGTACAGGAATGCAAGAACAAGGCTGATGTCTGGGAATGAAGTGAATGAAATGTGAGGTCTGATTCAGCAAAGTGCAGCGAGGCCTTTGTGAAAATGAAAAGCTGTCCAGGCACAGTGAGAGCCCGCCGTGATGGCATATTTGATTGTAATTCACTCTGAGATTTTGTGGAAATCTGTCAATTAGGTTGTCAACCCTGTACCTGCAATACGGCCTTTATCAGTCTGAGGAAATATATCAGAGGTGGAGAGATGAAAGGCATACCTGGCGTTTTATGAGGCCCACACCAGCCAGGGCCTCGCCTGCAGGACATGATGTACGGTGTTTGGTATTAGATGAGGCACTTCCTTCATCTCAGACCTTCTGCCTCTTTCGCAGACATGTCCTGGTTTCACAATTCAGCGAGGAGTTTTCACGTCAAAGGCAACCAAGATGAAGCCAGAGTGGAGATGAATTTCCCTGAGCATCCCTATACCTGTCCCTCCCGCACGTCCATCACCTGCATGATTCAGCTGCTCCGCTCTCTTCTCGTCTCCGTGCTCGTCTCTCCTGCTGAGGAACAATTTGCATGATTAGTTACTTTGTTCAATTAATTAAGACATTGGGGAGATTGGCGGCAGTCGGAGTTTCTCATTCCACGAGGAGATGATCGGCAGCTCCCTCTGCGTCCGGCTCGCTCATTCTTTTTCTCCTCCGTCTTTGCCTTTTAATGTTTATCTCATCAAATAGACAGTTGGTGTTTACAAGGAGAGGAGACTGAAATGAAAGAACACGCAAAAGGGAAAAAAGAAATGTGACAAATGTGTTGTAGAGCCATCAGCTCTGGTCTGTAGGGAGCTTTCCTCTGTTTTTTTTGGGAAAAGAAAAGAGCACATTTCTCATTCCTTGAAGGTCCTCACTGGTATGTCTGAAAGGGAGTTTATTGCAATCACCTGGTCGCCGTGCTGCTCGTCTGTGATACGACCACAGCTTTTTATGGAATCAGGAGGAGAAAGAGCTTTTTGTGCTTTGATTGTGACAGAATGTTCTAGGCTAAGAAGACTGTCTTATAAATTAAATATATAGGTTTGATCCCTCTGGTTAAGTTGAATTTCAAGATCATCATTATAGAAACGTATGGATTGGATACTGTAATATAATATAAATTGGCTAAATCAGCTTTGCATAGAGAAATTATGTTTGTTTTTTTTCCATTTTTTGTTTGGCATACTTGATGGCTCTAAATACTTAAATATCCATGAACCTGACCCAGTGGTATCTTACAGAAGAAGTGAGTCAGAGCTGTGGTGAATTAAGCTTTGATGCAACAGCTGGGACACAAACACAGGGCTTCTGGCCATGTTTGCACTAAAGAAGTTTCTGATAAAGTTTTTCAAGCTGCTCTGAGTACCTAGGGACTCATTTAGCCCCCATAAAAGCTCCGGGAGATGGTTCTTCAGGGGGCGGTTCCTGCTATGGAGACACGCACCAACACCCCGTAAAATTACCCTGAAGTTGCTTCAGTGGAAACATCCCTACTGTTGCTTCCAATATTGTCCCAGAATCTTTAAGTAAATTGCTAAAAGCTGTTGATTGTGGTATAGTGTAATTATTTGTTGCCACAATAGCAGCATCATTCTAGGGTCTCTCAGTCTGTTGGATCCTCTACTCAGTCCAGACTGGAATATCACCATAATTGACAACGTCAACCATGAAAATCAATCTATGACCATATTTGAAGTTGACAAATTGTTTCCCATAAATTAATTTATTCAGGTTCTATTCACTATGAATCTTAAAATGGCTTAGAGAAACCAGCCCAATCACTTTACTTCAAATCCTGAATTTATTATTATTTATTTTTTAAAGAAGCAGTGGATCAATAAGGATATGGATTAGGTTAAGACAAACTCCTAATGATCTAAATGAAAAACAAGTCTTTACCCAGCCAGTGAAAGTACAACATTTTGCAAAGACTTTCCCTGGTGCTTGCTTCACTTTCTCCCTGAAGTCAGTCAGACATATCAACAACTATTTTCCATGAAATGTGCAACACACATATTCACATCCCCCTCAGGAAAAACACTTTGGCGATACCCTGACTTTCAGTCTGGCAGCATCATTGGATCAAATTTGAATTTTCTTCCCATCAACCTCTGCTTGCAACAGTAATTTGATAATGAAACTAACTGACACTAGCATTGTCTCTTTTCTGCTCTTAATGTCCATTAAAGGAGACATATTATGCCCCCCTTCCACAAATTAAAATAGATCCCAGATGGTCAAAATCCCCCAAGGATCAAACACCACAGCTCTTTTCATCCTCTCAAAACAGCCCTGTTCAGAACGGCTGGTTTCAGTGCCTGTCCCTTTAAATGCAAATGAACCACTACTTGCCCCGCCCCTTCTACCGGTCCCTGGTAGGGGTGGTGTTATGCAAATTCAAATCCTAGCTAGAAGACAACTGAGGGAACAGCACGTAAAACCACATGGATTTCAATCTAGGGAGCCTGCACATTACAGATTTTTTGTCAATTCTCACATTTTGGGGGCCGGAAGGCAAGACAAACACCCAGATATCACCTAACACCATACATAAATGAACATGGTGCACACTTTTGGATCTCTATAGTATTTTTCAGCTTACCACACAGCTCTAATAGCAGGTCAACACATCCTAAAAGTAACTAGTTGCTATTCCTAAAATATAGCACTGACTCATTATCCTCAGTGTCCTCTCTCAAAGACATATCACATCCTGTCAAAAAAATCAACTAGATCGACCACCACAGCTAGTAATTGGTATGTATCTAGGAAGAGACAGAATCCCAACGTGTTTATTTTCAGTCCCTCTGTGAGGGCCCAGACATATTAAAGGTGATAACTGACTCACAACAATTGTTTTGTCAATTATAGATTGTGTGCTGCGCCACAGCGGGCGTCCAAACGGGTCATTTGCAGCAGCAGAGACCAACGGGGGAGAGAAAAAAAAACGGACTGTGGTTTGGTTGCTATGTTTTCTGTTACTGAGGAAATCTGACATGGAAGGAAGGTAGTTTGACATGCAAATTACTGCTTTTGGTGCGTTTGCAGCCATACAGCGGGGGTAATTCAAAATGAGGGCATGAGTCACTTGTGGGTTTTGATTTCTGCTCTAGATGTAAATGCTACCGAGCCTGTTTTCTTTCTTTTTCTGAGTGAATAATGCAGTTTGGATGTTTGTTTACCTCCGTCATCACTGGCAGCATTGATGGATGTTAGTGTGGTATGCGTTTAGACAATGGCCTGATGCAGAATTAGCCGCTGAAAGCCGAGGGACTGGATTGCCATTATTCGGTGTTATGGCTGATGAGAAAGCCGGCTCACACAGGAGAAATGCTTTTTAAGGAATCTGCTCTCCTGTCCGTCGTTCAACAACCCTGCCCACACTAATACAAAGAGGTTTTTTGGCTCACCGAGACACAATCTATCCTTCTCTTCGTCTTCCTGACCTTGCAGTGACCCCTGCTACCCCGTGCCTGATAGCATTCCTCTGAAGCCTCGGGCTATTAGCTGGTTTTCTTTCCTCTGTCTGAGAGGGGAAGAGAGAAGGTAGATCTTCCCCTTTCAGGACGAAACAGAGAAGCAGAAAGATTAGAGTCTGATTTGTTGTGACTTTAGCCGGTTTTGTGCCTGCCGCAGAAGTTCATTCATATTCCTTGAAGGAATCCGAGGGTCTTCCTGCTCCCCCTCCTTATGTTTGCTGTGGTCCTGTTGATTTTCACAGGAGCACTCTCTCATCCCAGTGATTCCCCAGCAATATGTTGCCATATGGCTCAGTTTACAGCCGTGATTTATTCAAAGCCTCGGCTGCCATTGCCGTGCTGTGCTGTTATTCATCCCTTACTAATGAAAGGAGGGGAGGAATAAGACTCGCAAAGCTTTCATGGGCGGCACAGGTGTCAAATAGAAAAAGGCCCCACAGGTGACGCTCCGCAGTGAAATGTCTCATAATGAGCTTCCTCGGCACGCACAGAGACACGGGAAGAAATACGGGATGTGAGGGAGAGTGATGGATGGGCGAGGTGGGGTTAGATAGCGTCTTGTGCGAGGGAAGGGGGAGGGGGCTGGAGATAGAGAAAGAGACGTTGAGGGATAGGGTGAGGCCGAGGGCAGAACAGGAAGCATGAGCAAGAGCAGTGAGAGGGAGACAGAGACGTAAGGCAACAAATGAGACCAATAAAACACATGGGCAGGTTCCTGCGGGGAGTCACGGATCCTTGTTTTTCTGACAGAGGAAACACAGGTTTGTCTTCAGTGATTACTTATTCCTCCGTGCTTCTGTCTTTCCACTGCAATTTACTTCCAGAACAATTCATTTTCCTCCCAATTCCTCAGCCAATACCTTAAATATTTATTCCTAACCGGGTTGTGTTTGTTTCACTATCTATAGACAGGCCTGATAGACAATCCCTGAATATCTGCGAGAAAGGAAAAAAGAGGGTGCTCAAAAGCTCAAACATATCCATAAATAATTTCAGGCCTGCAAAATTCAAAATGGCATCAAGTGTACGTTCATGCAGCTGCAAGGTCGAGCCCTTTTTTGTGTTTTATTCGCTGCCCAGACAGAGCGGTGCAACAGACCTCAAGAACCTTTTGTAACTTGTTCAGCACCACGGAGAGCTCCAGCTGCATATTGAGCAAGCGGAGCAGCCGATGAGTGCAAAGCAAACCAACGGGAAACAGAAGAGTTACTCACAAAAAACCTCGCCAAAGCAAAGCACACACAATCCTTTCGTCCCCCGACCCCGCTGCGTGAGTCCTCACTGCTGCACGGATACAAAATGTTCTGCATCAGATATGAACCTTAAGAGTAGTTAAGCACCAGGCCTCTTTCACACAGACTAAATTGAGGATGGTGCACACACACACACACACAGCACACTTGCTTGTGGAATTTTGTTTTCGAAGGAGGCTATGTACCAAAAACTGCAAACACAGAATATCCACAAACGCAAAAATGAAAACACATTCAGACTTCCTTCACACTTTTGTCTGAGAAAAGCATGTTTATATAGTTTAGAATTATAGTGGGCCAGATAAGCAAAATAATTGTGCGTTTTAATGACTAAAGCATGATACTTTCAGCATTACATCTCCAGACCTCAAGGTTTAATTTCAGACGTGGAACCACTTTGGTGGCTGACCTTTAGGGGACTTTAGGGGTCTTTTTCCACATTATTCCCCATTGGAAACCTATGAAAATCTGGGAAGTAAATCATTACCAATACATTTCTTCACCATTGTGTTTAGGAAGGTGTGTAATATCATGTAATAAAATGTTGAAATTCAACTCCAGTGGGAAACCCCCTAAAAAACTACTCAAAGTTGGGGTACCCGTGCAGATATTGCAAAAATTCCGTGATGTTAAATTTGGCCTTAAATATCTTGTGAGGGGTCAAACTAGGGGTTTTTCATGATTCTGAGTTGATCGCAAACATTAGTTTTTCAGCCAAAACACTCCTTGGTGGAAAAAAACAGCCACGCCCACTTTTCCTGCTCATCGGAACCCCCCCCACCACCAATAGAATGTATTGCAGAGAAGCCATTCCTTAGCATGGCAGAGGTTGTGTCACATAATACTACTAAATACTCAATAATATAACTTATATTCTGTAGCCTTTTTTCTTGTACAACGTTATACAAACGATGAATATAAGTTATATTATTGAGTATTTAGTAGTAATATGTAACACAACCTCTGCCATGCTAATAGCTTCTCTGTAATACATTCTATTGGTGGTGGGGGGGGTTCCGATGAGCAGGAAAAGTGGGTGTGGCTGTTTTTTTCCACCAAGGAGTGTTTTGGCTGAAAAACTAATGTTTGCGATCAACTCAGAATCATGAAAAATCTCTAGTTTGACCCCTCACAAGATATTTAAGGCCAAATTTAACATCACGGAATTTTCGCAAAATCTGCACGGGTACCCCAACTTTGAGTAGTTTTTTAGGGGGTTTCCCACTGGAGTTGAATTTCAACATTTTATTACATGATATTACACACCTTCCTAAACACAATGGTGAAGAAATTTATTGGTAATGATTTACTTCCCAGATTTTCATAGGTTTCCAATGGGGAATAATGTGGAAAAAGACCCCTAAAGGTCAGCCACCAAAGTGGTTCCACGTCTGAAATTAAACCTTGGGGTATGTAGATGAAATGCTGAAAGTTTCATGCTTTAGTCATTAAAACGCACAATTCCTTCAATATATGAGCTTATCTGCCCCACTATTAGTGCTGAAGCAATCATTGCCAGCAGGTGCTATTATACAAAGCGAAAAAGCGAAAAGTAAACAAGGTGAAGCAGCATTTATAGAGCTTATGAGTGAAAACATCCAGAGAAAAACTCCTGATCTACAACGCTAAGGTACGCAGCTGTCACATGTGTGCATGTGTATTATCCTGACAGCCTCAGTCAAAGCAGTGATACTCTCCTTCAGAGGCAAAACTCCTCAGGTTTGGGTTGAACACCAGGACTGAGTAGCAACAGAGTCGTGCGTATGAAGCATAGCAACAGTCTTGTTGTTGATGTGTTGGGTTCCTGCAGGCTAATTAAAGGTTTGATCGTCCTATCTCTAAGTAAACCTTCAGCCTAATGAGCAAAATCATAATTATCTCATCAGTCAGCATCATGGTCAATCCCAGTGTGCTCCTTCAAGTACAAACACACACACACACTCATTTGGTCATGCAGCTCTGTGTAAAAAGTCTATGTTTTAGCATGTCTAAGTAGGTAGTATACAAACAGACTGGGGTATAATCCTATTTCTCGTGAGAGCAGCCACTGGGAGAAGGAGGTAAGGAGTTTGCCAGCGAGCTTATTTTTACCCCAGTGCAATTCCACTCCCAGGGATTGGGGCGCTTCCACTTGTTTGGTGTTGGAGGGGGTGGGGGCATGCATTATTTAAGCAAATGTCTGTTGCAGAAAGGGGCAAAATGATACCGAGACCACGGCATGCAAAAAAAAACAATTTGTCAAAGAGAGTGCCTTTAACGCGATCGGTGCACCTATGAGGCACTTAGCCCAGGCTCTTACTCACAGTGACTTTGCAACACTGAGGGGGTTTGGGTTCTCTCAAGGGCACCTTGTTGATTTGGCGTAATGTTCTCTGTCTTAAATGTTTTATCCTGCTTGTTATGAAATGGCTTTTCTGAGCAGCAGCGCCTCATATCTTATTATGCGGGCGATTAGATGCTTGTCCGACTCTAAGTTTGGTCCAACTATGCAAAAATGTCCGCATCCATAAAATTCCTGGACAGTTCTCCTCAGCATTTTTAGTGTTGTATTCTGGACCGGGTGCTTATTCTGACCCACTGGCTCCTCTCCCAGGAGCCACTCAGACTGTGTACAAAATACAAGGACCTTGCAACACCCTTGGCGTTGCACAGATAGCGATTTGAAAAATCCTGCATCACTGGCTCAATCACAAAACCGTCCCCCTGATGGTAATATTGTTCTTTTCTCTTTTATTTATTTCATGTATTTTTTTTCCATGAAGAGCAAACATCTGGCTATAAATCAGAGCTCCTCTATCCAGCTTTTGTTGGAGTTTCTTCCTTTTCATTGTTTCTGCGTTTTCAAGGATTCTCCATTGCCTTGCAACAAGAAATGTATTTTGTAATCTTTCCAGTGCACAATAACAAGGTCTCCAGCCTCAGATAAAAGGCTGTTGCACTGCACCTCAACATTAGTTAATGTGTCCCACAGAACCGTAGCTTTGTGTGTTACATATTTTTATGTTGCAATAAAATCTTTCAAGTTAACTGTTACTGTGGAAATCACACCCAATATGAGCTTTTTGTTCGTGTTCAGGCTGCGTCGGGCTGCTGCAGCAGCCTCGCTGCCACCATGAACCATCACTGATGGAGAAGACCTTGTTTTGCTTTCAATGACACAGTTCTTGGAGTTTGAATAATGGGCGAAACATTGGTTCTGATACACATCAAATGAAATCCTCCAACATAGCCTTCAAATAGAGGTTCAGTAGAAGTTCAGACTATTCATGAATCAATATATAAATGGTTTCTTTTAATCTCCTGTTGGAAACTAGGCAACCACAATAAGTTGCCACATATTTATTTATACTTCATGACTACCCACATTCGATTGTGTTCTCATGGAGTATGAAGTCATTACAAGACTATTTTATTGTACAGAAGCAAATAAAAGTGGTTAACACTTTACAATAAGGGTCCCTTAATTAACGTTAGTTAGTACATTATTAAGCATTAATTAACTGTTTACAGAAACATTAACAATCATTATTATGTATTACTTAGGATTAGGAAACACATTAATTAATGTAGCCTATTAGTAAGCAGTTAATTAATGTTTACTGCTCAAAGTTAGTTAATAAATTATTAAGTAATAATAAAAGTTGAATAATAATTAGTTATCATTATGTATGCATTACTCAGCATTAATAAACACATTAGTGTATATATAATGCTTAATAATTTACTAACTAATGTTAATGAAGGGACCCTTATTGTAAAGTGTTACCTAAAAGTGTTGTACTTTTGTTTTTGTGTTTATTTAGACAATTTAAAGAACAATTTTAATGAAAATCCTTTCAATTCAAATATTGGACTGGATTGGATATATAAATTCAGATTTGTTTTAAAAAGATTTTAGAAAGTAGAATACTTTATACAGCATACATAAAACAAAAAAATACTTTACAACACAATAAATCCAGCCCAGTAACTACTGCATTAGGCATTCAGTTGCTTATACAGCTCTAATTAGTATGGCGTCTCTCTGCCTCCATCAATAGGAATGCTTGACATGAGGATTTATGAGAGGGGAGGAGGGGTTAAAACGAGGTCTTGCTAATAAGTTTTTATTTATGCATGATTTATGTAATCGCTGCCCACTGTGGCGCATGAGTGAGTGACAAGTGATTTATCCATTTGTGTGTGTGTGTGTCTTGCTGTCGTTGCAGACATAAACATGGCGGGCGAACCCAAGCCATACAGGCCCAAAGCCGGCTCCAAGCGGCCGCTCTCCGCCGTGTACAGGTAAGATGGTTTCCTCCTCCTCGCAGCACACTCCAACATGCTTCACATGCAAAAGGTGCTGCTCTTGTCATAAATATTCACTATCTCTCACATCCTGCTGCTCTCGCTGATGTAAATGTGGAGTAATATTTAGAATACGAGGATTCCTATTATGTCCCCCCCCCCACCACTCCTTTTGAACCTTGAATTTCTAATTGAGTTTTTAAAGCTCGCTCACATTTCTCCAGCCTTGACTGGAGTTTGTTCCGCACAGCCCTGCAAAAGCTCAAAGGAGTTGCTGTTGTTATAAGCATCATTAAGCATGACCCTGATTTTCTGGCCCGTACACATCTCCTGGTCACAGACAGATCAAAGCAGAGCTTGTTTACTGAAGTCTAATGTGACAGCGGGCCAGACATGTTTTTTTTTTTTATTCACTGGGACACTTTTCTGTGTACTCTGATAGTTTGTCCATTGGCAAAGTTTATATTA
Organism: Trachurus trachurus; assembly: GCF_905171665.1. Lineage (NCBI taxonomy): Eukaryota > Metazoa > Chordata > Actinopteri > Carangiformes > Carangidae > Trachurus > Trachurus trachurus. Next base: position 21,047,607 of record NC_139911.1, read on the forward strand.
CCACCAATTTGCTCCTTTCTGAATTGTTGGTTTTGTTGCACTGCACGTCTCATTTTACTAATTCATTAGTCTGTGTATTGTGTTATTCTAAACCTTCATTTGCATTTTATAGCTGCGGCTGAAAAGAGCCAGGATGTAATATGGTAATTATGGAACAGGAGAGGCGAATACCAACACTACACTTCTCTAAATTGAAATAGTAATACATTAATCCTAATTAAAATTCCTGGGAGAATAGCAACATTTCAAAACAGCTCCTTCTTTTCTCCTCGTCTCTTCGTTTTATTTCTCTCTCTGAATCCTAAATTACTTTCTTATCCTGAGCGTATACTTAACATTGATTTTCCTCTCCAGGGTCTAAGAAAATAGTTTTTTTCCCCTCCTTTCATTCTCCGACAGTGTTTCTCCTCTGAAACTTTAGTTGTTGTTTTTTTCTTTTGTCGATCTGTGCTCTTTGCATGGCAGTAAAAACCCAAGCTTCCTGTTCAACCTGCATGTTCTGAGCTAAACTAGAACATGTCCGTCCCAGTCACAACGGCTTGAATTGATCTGCTTACTTTTGACAGATCCAAAATGGCCCCTCTTAATACGACCTTATCTGTTTCTCCCTGTCCATCTGTGCCACCCCTCCCCCTCCTGTCTCTCTTTTTGTCTCTCTCCTAGTGGTTATGAATTTGATTACGAGTACTACAGGGATGATTTCTACAACAGGTATGTATCATTCACATAGTTATTAAATTTGGGATTTAACAAGGGAATGAATGATCCTCAGCTAAACCCTTTACTCCTTTATTACTGTTCCTACCGGGCCCTGTATCCCCAGGTGTTAAATAATACACTGTACAATGATAATAGTGGCAGATTTATCAACAAAGTCAGTGGAGTATTTTTCAAATCCAGCTAGCTAGCTATCTAATTAAACTGACAAGTGGTCTGGCTGACCTTTGAATGTTTTCTGCTCATTTTTAAAGCTGTCCTGTGGAGTTTTTACGATGATATGAACCAATATCCATAAGGCTACATTACAGCCACTGCCAAACGAGTTATTAGGATGATCATTGAACGCATCTCCACCACCACGAAATGACGCATTCAACGTAGAGTTTAAACCAGCCTCTTGCGGAAATGCATTTTATTTCATTCCGAGGGAGAGTCTGGCCTCAGTCCCGCTCTAAGCGTTTGGCCTGAAACCCTCAAAAGACCGAGCCAATCAGCGTCGCCACTGTGAATGACACAGCACGTTGGCCAATCAGGGACCGACTGGTGCAAAGCCCCGTCACTACACCAACTTGCTGATTGGCTGAATGGGGTTGTCTGTCAACGCTACTACTCCCGCCCACCCCAAACGCTTACAGGGGCGATGAGGCCAGACTCTCCCGAGAAATGAAATGAAATGCATTTCCGCGAGAGGCTGGTTTACGAGGCTAAAAGAGCGCATGCGCAGTTGGAAATGACACGGTCAGCAAAAAGCTAACGTTAGCATTTGGAAGAGTGATGGACGAGACTGAGGCTGCAAGGTTTTAGTCTGTGGACATCCACTAACAGCTTATCAACTAGTGTCAAAATACACATGCATGTAATGTAAATGGGAAAAAAAACAAAGAAACATTGTCATTAGTTACCTCATCTGACGAATCCATCTTCTTTCTCCCTACCTGTTACGTAGAGAGGGGGGGGCGTCACTCGTATTGCTGACGTCATTGAATGGCGCACGCCGACTGTTATTGTTGCAGTACTCGGAAAAAACACGGCAGATGGTGCAAATATGCAAAACTTCACAGGGCAGCTTTAAAGGCAGAAATCCTTTTAAAGTGGTGTTTACTGTAAACTTGACAGCCAGCTAATTAAGCTTAATCTGTGTTAGATGAAAACAGCCAGGCTGGCTTCTGAATGTTATCTGCTGATTTTTTGTTGTTGTTGTTCCAGGCAAAAATCTTTTTTTAATAGCCTTCACTGTGAACTTGACAACCACATGCATGGTAGTGTGCTAGGAGACAAACTTATATTAAAGCTGCATGTCCCAGGCAAAAATCATGTCCATGTAGAGGACAAAAGTAAAGAGACAACATTGTCTTATACCTTATTATTATCCTTCATTCATCAATCGGAAAAGGAGAGCCGGCTCCTTTTCCTCCGGAGGTTCAGGTCCTGCTGCACATGTTTTATCAGTCAGAAGTGGCCAGTGTCCTCTGACCTGAACACCAGGGCCCAGTTGTTCAAAGGTAATCCGATCGGATTTTGGATAATGGATTGGATCAAATCTTGAAAATGGGTTGTTCAAAACCAAAAACGGATTCTGAGATCGGATTAGATCACGTAATCCAATCTTGGTTTTGATCTGGATAAAACCCTCAGTTTGTGTTGTTCAAAACTTTTCAGTAGGATCGGGATAACTTTGATCCAAAAAAACAGGATTATTCTGATCCCAGCAGTAGGGTGGATTCAGGGGGGATTTCAGGAACAAAATGTGATTTAAATTAAATTCAAACTGGTCAAATAAACAATATTCATAATGTAGTATATATACATGTATTGATTTATATTTTGCACCTAATTTTAAACCACAACAGTGATTAGTAAATAATGTTAACTTTTGAATATTCTACAACTGAAAAACTTTTCACCAACTACTTTTCCCCAAACTGAATGTAATGAAATTTGAAGTTTGAATTTTAAAATTTGAAGTTTGAATTTTAAAATTTGAAGTTTGAATTTTGAAATTTGATGTTTGAATTTGAAACACATTTCCCTAATGTACTGTATATTTGCTTTTTAAAATGTATTTTAACAGCCCAACCAGATGGAGTCTGGCTGTTTTGATTGATTGATTGATTGACTGATTGATTGATTGATTGATTGATTGATTGATTGATTGATTGATTGATTGATTAGTCTCTATTACGAATATATTAAAAAAGATAAAGAAAGAGAAAAAAAAGGTCACATAAAATAAGTAACACATTATAGTGTCCTAAAAACAAGTCCCAAACAAGTATTTAAGTCATAAACAAAGTCTGGCCGTGAAGAAACAACAAAGAGCACAGAAAACACTCAAATAAATACACTTTGAGTGACCTCATGCTGCTGTTCTACCTGTTGTTTACCGACCAATCAGCATTCAGTGTGATGCACAGTCCCATCTAGAGCACTCATTATCCGGATTTGGTAATCTTGAAAATTTGGATTTGGATCAGACTGATTCAATCCAACTTTGCATTGAACAACTGGGATAGAAGTAAGACGGATTACGTGATCCTGGATAGCAAAAAAAGGGATTTCAAAATCCGGATAAATTTTATCCAGATTACACCTTTTGAACAACTGGGCCCTGGAGACTGGACTAGCTGGTCTAAAAGCATGGGACTGTGTTTGTCTGAACTAATTTAGGACTGTTGAGGATGCATGCAATGCCAGGTTTGTTAATAATGGGTTTCAGGGCAACTGAATTTCCCTAATGATTAATTAAGTATCTATCTATTTAAACAATGAGTCCCAGCGTTAGGAAACAGGTTTTCAGACCCTCAACATGAGCCTGTAATTTAGCCAACAAGCCAAATGTCATATTTTATGGTTTGTGGGCTTAGCTAAATCCTATGAAACAAAGAAAACAAAGACTTTGTGAGGAAAGAATACACAATGGCTGTGTAAGTTATGAACATAGCTTTTTTAAATAATAGATAAATAAATGTGACCTATCCCTAAGTCAAATGATGGTTAGCTAGCTCGCTAGACATGCTAATGCTAAAAATTAAACCTGTAAATAAATTTCACACTTTAAACTAGAGAAATGTAAGTTTGACAGCCCTGTCATGTCTGCTTATGGTTTCTAACCAATGATTAGACAATGCCTATTTGGATAAAGCGGTTCACACAGCGGTCAGCAGATTTTTTTTGCTTTCAAGATTTTGCCTGAGTCTTCCTCATTAAAGCGTCCCCTGTCAGATAAGGTTTGGTTATACCTTCCCACAGAGGCACCTTCAAATGGTCAACTTGTCAAAACAAGCGGAACGCGCTAAAGCACGCTTCTCCAACACGCTGATGCAACGGACACTTGTTGACTCTGCCGTTTATCTGCCGGTGATCAGAGTGATTATCTATGCAGACGTTTCCCAAATGTCAAACCTCGTTGAGAGCCGTGACAAGACATCTGATGTCACAGTCAAAGCTTGACACCTTCGTTTGACATGGTGGCGCCCTCTTCTTTTTATCCTCTCCACTTCTAAAATGGATGTGAGGATTATTTTTATGCATCTCGTAGTGTGGATAGTTGGTACAGAAAGAGGGATATTGGTCGAGTTGAAATGTAATGTCTATACCTTTTTGTTTTATGTATGCTGTTTGAGAACAAGAGCCCAAGAGAAATCCATTGAAAATCTATCCTGAAATACGATACTGGGAACAGATAATAGGCTTTAGAGAGAGGTCATGGTGAAATAAACAGAGAGAAATCTTTTTTTTTTTTTAGTTCTCACAGATCAACGTTATCTGAATGCTATACGGCCTTTTATTGAATACAGTGACTTATAGAAGACAAAGAAGAAGTGCATACGAGGTGAAGTGTAATATTATACTTTTCTTTTCTTGAGGCTTTTTGACTACCATGGCAGAGTGGCCCCCCCACCAAGAGCTGTGATCCCCCTCAAACGCTCCAGGGTGATCGCTCCCTCCTCCCGCCGCGGGAAGACCTCCTTCCCCATCAAAACATCCTCCTCTTCCTCCTCTTCATCCTCCAGACCTCCCACATCATCTTCCTCCTCCGGGCTCAAACGTACGTACAATAAGTTGCTTTTCACTTGTCTTGTGTTCACTCTGGCCTGTGTTTTATTCTTTTTTTTTTTTTTTTCTCTACAGCCTAATTACGCTAATGGCATTCTGTCCTTTTCAAAAAAAAAAAAAAAAAAAGACTGAAGGCTTAATGCAAATCTCCAAACCGTGGCACTCTCAGAGAAAAGGTGGTGGCGTGATTCAGCTATGCTACTTAAACATGGCGCCACTATAAAAAGCTATTTAATTCACTCCAGCAGCTCAGAACAAGTCACACTGCAATGTAGAGCAAAACACTAAACCGCAAACACAAATATAATGGCGAGCAGCAACCATTTAGCTGTATATTCCTGTCACCCAGGATCCATCTGGATCTCATATTGGTTCCTCTGATTAACTGTTGATGCATTATGAACGTCCTAAATGTAATTAAAGTGAGATTGGGGGCATCTCTGTGGAGCTGTGGTCAGCTGTGTTTTCCTAAACGTTAGTTTCTATCCATAGCCTGTGTAATTGGCTACACTGTTTGTTCATTGTTGTCTGTCTAGGCCAGTGTTATCAGCGCGAACAGCTTGGTCAGGTCTGTCATGAGGACCCAGTTGCAGTTGGTAAAAAATAAAAATAAAAAAAGGAGAAAAAAAAGAAGCCCCATCTCCCATCCTCTTTTTGGATAGAGTCAATGAATTCTCTCCCTCTGTCTAAACAGTGCTGCTATATGTTCGGGAGACTAATTTGCCCCTGCCAGGACCATGAAAAATCACTGCTTGTATCGACTCTGGCCGAGATAGATTGGACAGCAAAATAAGGTTAGCTTGTCCAAACAACGGGGTGGGTTAGTGTGGGCAGTTCCTGCCACTTGGGCTGTGTATGAGGAATAATTCACTTGATTTGACAAAAAAAGAAGCTGTATGGATCCCAGTGTCTCCACCTTGACACACAGTGTTCACTGTCAGCTCATGAAGACACAATTATTTTGCTACATTAAGAATCCCTCTAACTTTTAACATGTCCAAAAATAATTCAATTACTTCCAGAACAAACCTCGCAACACAACACATCACAATTTCACTAGAAGGTTCATTTAGAAGCAGCTATTTCTGGAGTTTTTGATTCATTATTTTTTTCCAGTTTGACCAGTTGCCATAGAAACAATGGTCGAATCTTAAAAATTATGAGCACTTTGCAGTGTCCTCATGCATGTTAACATTAAAGCTGATAATAGTCCTAAGTAGACCCTGGGGGGAAATTGTTTTCTAGGTTACTTTGAGATTAAGAATGATTTCGAAGCTTTCATACCAAAACGTTCTCCTTTCCTAACCACTTTCTCTTCATATTGATGGAAAATTTGACATGTCATTCATATGTATTTTTTTTATTAATGGTGATGATAATGTTAACTTATCATTAACATGCTTGGACTTCTAGACGATCCTCCCTGAAAATCAGTTATGGAACAGTCCTTGTTGGATGTGGTGCAACACAATATAAAGAGCTGCTGTTGTTCCTACTGCTGAGACACTACAATGGAACATCAGTCTGAATAGTGCAGTTGCAAAGAAACTGTGGCAGGGTGCTATCTCCTTTTTTAATAAAGGTCCAGTGTGTCCTATTCTAAAGCACCAACGCTCCTTTCCTTGACATTCAACCAGCTCCTGTCATGGCTGCCATTCAGATTCTTCCAGATCATCTCACTCATTAGGATCCTTCCGAAGCAAAGAAGGTCTAAGTCAAAATATATTAACCTGAGTTTATAGAAGCGTTGAGTTTTATTCTTGCAGTTTCTTTCTGTTTTGTGTATGTTTGCATGTTGAAATGGTTTATTCAGATACTGTTCGGGCCAAATGGATCCCAAATGCAGAATTCAGAGACAGAGAAGGCGAGTCTGAACCAAAGAGAATTTATTACCAGCTTGGTGGTGATGCCGGGGAAAAACAGAGCAGACTGATGGCCGGGAGAGCGGGGACACAAGCTGAGGCAGGGACTAATGGCAGAAGGGGGTCAGGGTTGGGGTTCTGTGCTGGAGGATGAATGGAGCAGGATGGGGTCTTTGTGGGAGGGGGGCGGGGGGTTTGGCAGGCAGGCAGAGGAAGTCCAGGGTTTCAGGGAAGACAGGAGGGAGAGGCGGTGCTGGGAGTCAAACTGCGGGACACTGTAGAAAGGAAGAGCAGCAGAGCCATGAAGATAAATACTGTAACTGTGAGATGGGATCTTAAAGGGATAGTTCACCCAAAATTGAAATTTCGGCATATTTTCTCGGCATAGCAGTGCATGTCCATATAACGGTTGCAAATGGATACCAACTGTCTTCGTAACAAAAAGACACACCAAAAAACATCCAAATCTGGACGAACCAGGGTCTGTCCTCTTCCCAGTTCGTCCAAATTTGACGAACCGGGAAGAGGAGCTTCCGCTACAAAACAAGCTTGAAATATAGATTTATTTATTTTTTTTCGGGACAATTTCGCATTTCGGGGCTTCAATACAAGATGGACATTACATACGAGCAGCATGGAGGTATTTGGATGTTTTTTGGTGTGTCCTTCTGTTACGAAGACAGTTGGTATCCATTTGCAACCATCATATGGACATGCACTGCTACGCCGAGACCCCCTGTAACTCAGAGAAGCCACGGAGGACTCTGAAACTTCTCCCAGCCCTTAGTCGACATGAAATTTCAATTTTGGGTGAACTATCCCTTTAAATTTGGTGGCGTCAAAGCTGGGGTAGGTATTTATAGAGAGCATGACGGTGATGATGACGATGTGCTGGTAGCATGACTTACTGCACACCTGTCTCCACTCCTGCTCACCAGGCGAGGATGAAGAGAAAGAGGAGGAGAGGGGGGGTGGTAGAAGTCGAAATACATACATAAATTGTATAAAATCAACATAAAGACTCCTAATTTGATATTTAGGGGAGTGATACAGTTTGCTGAAGGCAGTTTGATTGATTTCTTTAAAAATGTTTTATTGAATTTACAGTTGTATGTTGGTGTAACAAGCCAACGACTAAAAGATGGACGATTTTCCAGACAGCACGTAACGCATCAGAAGTAAAGTATTAAGATATTGATGTCAAACATGAATACAAGATCCGCACATGAAAATGCATTAAAAGTAGCACAGAAACCATGTTTCCCTTCTTTTTTCTTTTAAAATTCCTTCCAAAAATCCAGTGTGAACATGTTCGAGCTGGAAACTTTACAACATCTATTTATAGTCTGAATTACATCAGCGTTCCCAGCTCTACGACTTTTTTGTCCAGTTTAATCTTCATAGACCAGCGATTCAAAAGATCCTCACTATCCCCAAGATACAAGTTCTGCAGTTCATCGTGAGGCTCTAAAATTAGATCCATGTCTCATCCCCTAAATCTTCCATAATGCGTATTAAATAACAATGGCACTTTTTCATTCTTCTCCCCTTTTTTTTTCCCCTTTAACCCCGAGCTTTCTGAAAAAGATGCCGTGTTGATGAAACGACGTCGGATTAGAACGTGTATGTTTTTCTCTCCGTGGCTTATGTGACTGATAGCACAAAAGGAAAAAAAGGCCTGGAGGCGGCGATAAATTAGAAAACTGTTCCGCACTTCCTTATCATCAAAGGACGACTAGTAAGCTGCCCACAGCGAGCCCAGATAATGTTGGAATTAGGGAGCCAGTGTGTACGGGGTGGGCATTCACGCATGTTGGTTTGGTACACATGGAGGCAGGTGATACGGAGCGAGATGGAGACACTTCACTGTGTGGAGATATCATTGTATATCCACTGTTTTCTCCTTCCAGAAAGGTCGATTTTCTGCTTCTCTTTAGCTTCAGGCTTGACGGCTGCTTTTACAAAACACTATTAGACTCATTCTTGGAATTGCCGCACACGTATTATGTATGTATTGCTTCCAGAGTGGCGTCGTGTATGTATACCACTTCTCTCCGCCGCTTTCTCATGAACGCATTAATCATCATGCACGTAATGCATGGAACGAAATCCTGTATAGAGCATCTTGCATCCTTACCTTTTTGTTTTTCAGCATCAATTGCAGTGAGAGATTAAAACGTCCTTTTAGAGCAGGCTAATATGTCATCCATTTTTATCATGTGCTGACATCTCATCTCCTCCAATTGGAGGTGTGAATGTTTTATGCATTAGTTTATCTCATACGCGGCAGCACACAGACATAGGAGGAGCTCCGCATTGTGATGCAGCGTGGGTGTAAATATACATCAAAGCAAAAACTTAACTTAAAGAGCAGCGTGCGTGCAGACACCAGACCAGACAAGTGATGGTTTGATTCCGTGCGCGTCTCCTGCTTCTACAGCCTTTACAGGAAGTCATGGCTTTGTTTACTGAGCGCTCATCCATCCTACTTTCCAGCCCTGACAGAATCTGATAGGTGTCAAAGAGAATTTTATGTTCTCTCCTCAACTTCTGGTGTCTGTATTTTTTTACCCCCTCCTCTCTTTCAAAAAAAAAAAAAAAAAGACACATTTCAGCTGCCAAGGGTTAAGGAGTGAGATTATCTTATTACTTTATGGTTTAAATTCTTTAATCTGCTCAGTTCAAGCTGCTAGGGAGAGCACTCTCTTTTCAGCAAACCATGACACTGGCGAGATTAAATTAATGGTGACGTCCTTCAAATAAATACAGTTTTTTTTTTTTTATGTTCAGCAGATGTTATTTGCATATGACACATCAAGGTTAGGACTCAAACTTTGACATGATACTGCTACGCTTCATTTACCCAAAACCACAGATATGTATTGTAGAGTGAACACCGAGAGCAAAGCAGAGCAGGAAGGGGAGACCAATTATTCATGAGGCGGTAAACAGAAGCCGTGGGAGGGCAAATTGTGCCCCCCGTTTCTCCATGCGGCACCGCTGGTGAGGAAATGAGCACGCAAAGTTGCTTTTTAAATATAAAATAGGATCGAACACATTGATACCAGTTCCTTTTTTCCACCCGATTAGTTTTCATAACCACAGGTGTTGGTCATGCAAATTTAATTTCAGCCTTACTTCAACGAGAGGAAAATGTTTAAATCGGCTGTGCATGCTACTGGTTACTCACATTTTCATTTGCAAAATGAGCTTTTTGGGTTTTGTGCAGAGAAAATAGGAAAAAAAAAGAAAAGAAACACAGATATTTCAAACAGTGAATGAGCTGCTATTCATCTGCAACTGAATCACCTTAGCACAGAACTGTTAAAATGAAAAAAGAAAAAGAAAATAAACCTGAACAAATGTTTATTCACATGTGGAAACCACCACTGTATGCCTGCCCGTTGATATTCGTATACTGTATCTTCAATTGATTCGATGTTCACTGAATAAAATACTTTAAGCTTCTAGTTTGTTCAAGGACGTATATGAATTGTTTACTTCCAAAGTTGCAGTTCTCCTATACCGAGAAGAGTCAAATAAGGTGTCTATATAATTATATAATTTTACTTTGAACAAACATCTCATGCCAGCTGAAAGATATTGGCACTACTGAGCAAAACTTGAGCAGCACTGCACACAGTGGTGGGCGTAAAGCCGTGCACTAATCTCCAAATTGAAAGCAGCAGGTTCACAGTTTCAGCTGGGTAACTTTGCAGTTGGCCAGATTGAGATGTTCTTCCCTGAGGAAAGTGTGAGTCAGAGAGATGATTTGATATCCAAAACTAAAAAAAAGAGTATTAACAGATGACAGCGTGCAGTCTGTGATAAAAAACCGTATGAAGCGGCATCATTAGAAGAAGGGTACAAATGAACTCAGGGCGAACTAAGCAGCAGCTTAAATAAGGACATCTGCTTATGTGTTTCCAGCAGTGAAGACGGACCAGCTTCAGACCATCAAACGGGAGCTGACTCAGATCAAGTTGAAGATCGACTCTTTGCTGGGACGCCTGGAGAAGATTGAGAAGCAGCAGAGAGCCGAGTCGGGTGAGGAGCAGAGCAGTGGCGTCGCAACTGCACTCTTAGAAATAAAAGTGCTAAGTAGAACCATATAAGGTTCTTCGGCTTGTCCTCATAGGAGAACCCTTTTTGGCTCCAGGTAGAACCTTTTATAAAGGTTCCACCTGGAACCCTTTTGGAGGGTTCGACCTGGAACCCAACATAAAGGGTTATACCTAGAACCATCTGTCAAAGGTTACCTAGAACCCCCAATGAGAGGTTCTACAAAAAACCCTTTTATGGTGTATTGGTTTCACCCAGAACCCTTACTGGGGGTTCCATCCAGAAACTATCCGACTTCTTACGGTTTCATCTAGCACCCACATAGGGAGTTCCACCGAGAACCCTTTAATATTTCAAGGGTTTCATTTAGAACCCACAGTGGGAGTTCCACCAAGAACCCTTGAAATACCCTTTTCTTTGGGGAAAGGGTTTTTAAGGGTTCTCTGGATCAAAGTGGTTCTTACTGGAACCCGTATTGTTACCAAGAACCCTTGAAAAACCCTTTCTTCAGGAAAGGGTTTTTCAGAAGAAAATGGTTCCAGGTAGAACCCCAGCCCTTGTAGAAGAACCCTTTTGGAACTCTTATTTCTAAGAGTGTGGCAGAGGGAGGGGGGATAAAAAAAAATAATGAATAAAAAAAAAGAGGGGGGGGTACCAAGCACTGAGTGAGGGAAATTAACAGCACACACTGCCCATAAGTCTTGGTGACATTGTGGGAGATAAGAGCAGCAGAGCTCTCCGTCATAACAGCAAACAGGTGTCAACGCCACGCTGACTCAGTTTATATGAGAGGTCTTTACAAATGTCCTCCGCTACGGGACAGTCTCCGAGTGCAGCTCCCTGTGAAGGTCAGGAAGACTTTTGTACCACAAAGTGTTTGCTACAAAAGCACAAGTGTGCAGCTTTATTCACACTCAAAAGCGTTTTTCTGCTTTGCCTTGAGAAAAAAAAATGAATAGCACTTTCCAAGATTTTGGTAGATAGAAAGTCTAATCTTCGATCTTTTTAAAAAAAATTTAGGAGAGAGAAATGAAGATTCAACCATAGACTGCAGGGTTTCGAGGTTGCAGTCAAAGATGATGCCAAGAGTGATGAAATCTTTTGATTTAATAGGAAAACGTGTACAAATCTAAACTACACTACTGTCAAATTTGCCAAACTAAGTACTTTCAGCTATTTTTGCATCCATTTTTTCATTTTAAGATTAGATGTAAGCCCTAGGCTGTGACTGTTAAGACAAAACACAAAGTGAAGTCTGCTGGATGAAGCTATAAGATGCTTCATACTCTCATGTACTGTGAGTTTGTATAGATCTCTCTTTAGAGAATGACAGGAAGTGGAAAAGGAGGGAAACTCTGAGGTCAGTTTCAGAGTTTCAACACAAAAACACAGGCACACTCTGAGGCACTGCAGCTTTTAGCAAATGTACAACTAGTACATTTGCTGTTTTTTTTGGTCCAGTGGTCAAATTTGTCTCAATCGCACTGAGAGAGACTTTGCTTCATTTTCTGTCTGAACACACCTCAGCAGTTTCTTCTAAGTGCCGTTTTATCCCCTCAATTTAGCAATGAGTGGAATTCCACAAGTATTTAGCCGCGCTTAGCGTGGAGTGGTAACACCTTGTCTGCGCCACTCACAATTTGCAAGAGCAACACGACGGCAGCGACAGTTGGGTTCACTCAGCCGTCGTCCGCCTGGGCTTCACTCAGTCATGTGCTGATTAAATGGAAAGTAAAAACGAGATGCTTCGGGCTGTATTAATGCTCGAAGCGCGAACAGGATTTTGCACCGGGTGCAGACAGATGTATGAGTCGAAATGGAAGCGCGATAGATCAGTGAGACACCGCGGGGGGGGAGGGATGTGCAAACAGGCAGCAGTGCTAGCTTGTCGCTTGTCGCTTGTCAGTTGTTGAGGTCAAACTACTTCTGTCCAGTTGAGTGTGAGAGAAGCAACTCGGTCTCTCGGGACCACATGTGACCGAATATTTGTGTTTCAGCACTACTGGGAAATATAGGAAACAGTGGCCAAGTAAAGTAAACTCTGCTGCTGACGTGTGAAGCAGAGAAAACCGAGACTGATCCCACTCTCACTTCATTCTGTGTCCTCATCTCTCTATCTCAGAGGCTCAGAGAAAGTACGAAGACAACTGCGACTCCCTTCATGAGGAGTCCGTGTCCGAGACGGCAGAAAACTCCGGGGAGGAAGCCGGCGAGGGGGCTCTGGATGTGGAGGCGGGAGAGATGACCGATGGAGGTGAGGACGACTACGACGAGGAGGGCAGCCACCATCTGGTAAGAGAAACGGTTGACAGGGCTGACGGGGAGGGAGAGAGAGAGCGAGGCACTTTGGGAGCGCTCAAGTGGGCAGACGGTCTTTGCTTTCTGAAAGTTAATTTTCCAGAATTATTCATGGCCACAGATCTGAGAGAGCGGGGCTTCACATGAGTGAATGGTGAGGGCGCCCGGACTGACAGTTTCTCCCTGTCGACCCCAACTCAAACAGTGGAAGCAACGCTCTTCACAAGCCCACACACTGGCACAATCTCACACATTTACACACACTTACAGGCTATACAGTAATTAAAGCAGAGGACTGAGTTGCATAGGAAGAGGTTTAAGACCAGATGGCTACAGACTGTTGTCGATCTGAAATGGTAAATGTGAAACAGAAATGATTTTGGCTGAGTAACATCTTTGTATTATAGTTTAATTCACCCACATTCCCCAAAAGATCATGTTTTTTTCTCATATCTAACTCATACGTTAAAGGGATAGTTCACCCAAAATTCAAATTTCACTCATTATCTACTCACCCTCATGTCAACTAAGAGCTGTGAGAATTTTCAGAGTTCATTGTGCCTTTTCTGAGTTACGGGGGGGTCCGTGCAGCAGTATTTGTCCATATAATGGTTGTCAATGGATACCACTTTTCTTCGTCCAAAAAGACACACCAAAAAAAATCCAAATACCTCCATACTGCTCGTCTGTAATGTCCCTCTTGTATTGAAGCCCCGACATGAGAAATTGTTCCGAAAAAAATTAAATAAGTCTATATTTTAAGCTTGTTTGTAGCGGAAGCTCCCAGTGTCTCAGTTCACTGCTTTGCCTGTGTCAGTGCAAATCTCGCGTGATTTGCACTGACCGGCGGAACAATTTCTCATGTCGGGGCTTCAATACAAGAGGGACATTACAGACGAGCAGTATGGAGGTATTTGGATGTTTTTTGGTGTGTCTTTTTGTTACGAAGACAGTTGGTATCCATTCACAACCATTATATGGACAAATACTGCTGCGTGGACCCCCCCCCCCCCCCCCCCCCCCCGTAACTCAGAGAAGGCACAAAGGACTCTGAAAATTCTCACAGTTCTTAGTCGACATGAGGGTGAGTAGATAATGAGAAATTTGAATTTTGGGTGAACTATCCCTTTAACTGTTGAATGAATGAAACCTGTATTTAAACTGTAACAAATGATTATTACTACGGATTAGTTATTGAATGACATGTTTAATGTTGTCTTGACACATCAATCAATTATTTACAGTGTCAGAATTGGATAAAAGATTTTGTCTTGACAAAAATCAGTTTAATAATTCAGTATATACACAGCAGGACCAAGAAAAGTAAGAACAGAGAAGCGAAGAAGTGCTTTTACTTTAAAAACAAACCAAATGTGTGTGAAAGGCGGTGTGGCAGACTCACACAGCCTTTCAGTTCATCAACTAATCTTTCAAGGTCTTATTTTGTAGCTGTATTCATCAATCTTTCTGTCAACATGATCATATGAGTTGTATTCACTCAACCACAATCAGTTGTACTTAGTGGGCAATGGCTCAGACATGGCACATACAGTATACATTTCATCATCACTGCTCACAGATGTACTTTACTGACAAAGCCGGTCTCTGTGATGGAATATTGCACTTCTCAGTTGTAAAATGGGCAAAAGGAAGAGTAGACTGGAGACTGGTGATGGCCTGGGGCTGAGAATATCATGTTAGCGTTGTGTTTCTTTGAACAGTGTGTTCAGTTTTTTTTTTTTTTTTTGCTTTGAATGTTGTAAGAATGTATGTCAATGTACAATGTACAATTTCAACCAAACAATATAATTACCATCCTCTTTACACTGCTATCTGCGTGCTTTAAAACACCCACAGTGACAAATTATACAGCAGTTATACATATTATTTTGAACAGTATTAATTAGATAGAGCTAGTCTGTTATTTTGCATCTCATATAGTTCTTTAAGTTCAGGCAGAGCCATCAGAGTAATTATCCTGAGCTGTGCACAGCGGCCTCGCATTTGGACCAGTCTTTCTTCATTATGCTATATTTATTAGCCATTAACCAGGTGAGCATGGGCATGTCATCCTTGATGAAAGCCTCCTGTCCTCGCTAATCGAAGAGATTATTTCTCAGAGACATGTTGGGAGAGATTTATTTGTTTCCTGAAGGTCACATTGATCACTGACTGTGATAATGTACGACAAAGACCGTTCCACAGGTTGACATGGCAGCTTTTGTTGAGTGTATTGACCTTTAGAAAAGATTGAATGCAAGCTGTGCTCTCTGTTAAAAAAATCCTACCCTTGATTTCAGCTCTCCTCTCTGTGCTCTCCTTTTCAGATAGAGAACCACGTATCGGATATTGACAACTGAGATCAGGTGAGAGCTTAAATCCGAGTGTCCGTTACAGCATCTGTGAGGATGTTCTACAATCCTGCTAAAGGTCCTGGAGGCTCTTACAGCCAGTCCTCATTAAAAGGCCTTACATCTGGTCCTCATTAAAAGCCATAACCACTGAGCTGTGTCTTGAGCATCTCTAAACATTCGTTAATCATCTCCTAAGACATAAGCTCCGTGACATTTGGAAGCCCAGCTCCACTGAAGGGCGGCTAATGCTGAATTCGACAGAGGGAGCAATAATGGCATTCCAATGGGCCAGAACTGCCCATAAACAACATTCATCTAATTGAATTGTGTAGAGGGGGGTATGAACGGCGAAGCCTAAGGTAAAGAGTTCCCTGCCTCTCGCCTCTCAGGGTGTGGGTAATGATGCAGCCACATCATCAGTTGGCTCAGTGCCGGCTGGCTTTTCATAGCAGGGGTACTTGATTTCACTTTTCTTTTACTGCTGGATTAGTAAAGAAAATCTCAGTTCATTAGAGACTGTAAATATCACACGTTGGCACATCGTTTTCGTTTAGTTTTTTAGCTTTGATCAGAGTCACTTGAGATCATTTAACAGTTGGTAAAGAAAGACATTTCAGTTCATTTTACTGTTTGAAATCACTCCCTGTGGAATGATCTGACAAATTAACAGGTGTAGTGTTGCCTAAATGTAAAAAGCAGAGCATTGCATTGTGGGATTGTTAACACAGGTGTACTTTTTGTACCATTGTGGGAATTTCTGAAGGCAATGTGACTTTCATGCAGAAATTACACTCAAAAATAAATATGGCAGATTGTTATTGTGAAAGCATCTGAAGTTGTTACACAGGTTTGTGGAAAACGCACAAGTTGGCCTACAAAAAGTTCCAGTATGTAGTCTAACTCTACATAAAACAACAATGTATGATGTTCACACTTTGATTCTTTTGTGAATGGATCACACAACATATTGATTTGTCAACTTTTGAGATTCTGATACCAGGCTGTTCCCCTCCACTTGCCTTTTTGAAGCTAAGCTGCTAGCCTGCAGCTTTCTGCTTTCTATTTAAAGCTGTACAGAAAAGAAAATTGAATTTGAGCCCACTGTGGGTCTTAACATTAGTGTAATAACTCATCTATCAGACGATGGAGCCCAAACTTTGTGCAAAATTCTATTTTTGATTAAATCCGGTGTGAAAGTTTTTTTTTCGTATTGTATAATGCAGGCGCACGGATTATACGTCAGCCTGCTCACGATTCACCAGCCACCGATATTGGATCTGTCATCCGTCAATCAAACGTCTGAGACGCACACACACACCAAGCTCGGTCTCGCCCCAAGCTCGATAACGACCAATCAAATTTGTTTTCCTTACTCTGCAAAACTCATGCAGCAACTCGTCACAACTCGGCGCGACAAACAGGACAAACGGCCATTACTGTACACCTTTAAGAGAGTAGAAGTTAGGGTCAATCAAATAAAACAGTATTTATGTCTTTGACTGTGTTAATCATGAATTAATATCTGTTATTCCCATAAATAAGCAGGACAATTCTTTCCTCCGCGATTTTACAGTAATCGTGTTCTGCTAGTGTGACCGATGTTGTTCTGGTCTGCCCTGAGTGGGTTTTGAACGATGCAAACTGTTTCGCCAAGAGGTCAATGACCACTTGGCAAGTAGGTTTGCACGTCTTTTATGGGCGAGTGAGTTTAACTTCGGTACCGCTAACCGCCACACGTCGTCACTTCTCCTCACTGGTAGCCTACCTCGTGACTGTGGCTATACCCGCAGACCTCCGTTACACTAGCAAAGCATTCTCAGAGATGTTAGCATCCTGGCTACTTTATCATTTCTGTTATCTTTTCTTATTTAATCTGATTGTTGAATGAGATTTACAAAATTAGAAACAATTATTTTTTACTACACCGTACTCCTATTGTTATTATTTTTATGTTTGTTTTTTTATCGTACACAAATATTTTGTAAGACATTCTGCTTACAATATTGGCACAGCTAAAAAGTTTGTGTGCTCTAGCAAAAACACTCGCAGCTAACATCAAACCATAGCCGTCCAGGCGTCTGGTGTCCCAGTTCTATCCACCGCTTTAGAAACCACATTACACTTCAGTTTCCCCCATTTCCATATGTCTGCTTTTTCAGAATTCTATCAGACTCACAAAAACCTCCTCGGCACATACATTTAAAAAAAACCTGAAAATCCCTCTCGAGGTCGTAGCGAATATATGAATGTTTTGCTTGCAGGCCTACCAAGGATAGAAAATCACATTGAGAAGAACCTCAATAAGTCATGACCAGAAGGATTAGAGAGGCAGCTCTGTCTACCAGCAAATATTTCTGCACTTCCCAAGATATTTCTGGGGCCATTCAAAAACGGACAAGCTTTAAAACTCTGCTTAATCCTCATCAGATTTACAGCTTTATAAACAGCCACCATGTTTGAGGAGGGGACAGAGTGATATAATGTGTTTTCATCTGGTTGTTTTTTTTCCTCTTTTATCACTACAGGGCGAGGAAGCAGACACCTCTGCTCGGTGGTATAAGAATTCATCATTACCTTCAAGAGACAGAAAAGGATCTCTTGAGGGATCAAGACAACCATTCTGGACTGTAAGTTGTGTTCAAGAGATGATGAATCACATTTTAGATGCCCAACTGTGCAGCACAAACCGAATGTGATTTGCTCTCAAAAGAAAAATGTATTCAAGATCCATTTTAATGCATTGGCCCAAGTTGACCTCATGGATATTTTGTGCAATTCCTATTTCATAGCAAGAGGCTGACAGTACCATTATCCTGTTCCTGACAAAAAAATAAATAAATAAATCAGAAGTGAAGTAAATGAATAGGGACTTTTGAAATTTGTTAATTGAGTTATGTTGCAAGAAGGGAACTTGACATTTGTCGATCAATTGTTGCTGCTTTTATGAAGTGTATCTGTGCTGTAATTTCACAAACTGTTTTTTCAATGAATTTCTGTTGTTGCTCAAAAATCTAAATGAATAAATGACAGTCAGAACAATCTGTGAGCTCAGTGTAATGTTCGGAAAATGAATGAAACATCGGTGCCGTCTGGTTCGGATTCGACTCATACATAAGCCAATAGCTGTGAGCATGACTTTATCCCGCTTTATCCATTTATCACACAAATGCCCTGTGGGGCTGTTCCATCATATATTCCAACTCCTGCCAAGTTTCAGAAGCAGAAAGGGCTTCCTGTGGTAGAGAGCCAATACTGGCACAGGCCTCCTGCCAGGGAGCATTGCCCTAGCGTCTCAGTGCGCTCCTCCCTGCTCAGCCTGTGCATCGCAACATGGACTGCTGCTGTTCAGGAGCCAACGCCTTTTCTCCTTCTCCTTCACCATCTCCTCTCTGCATTGATTCTGTCTAATGTAGGTGAGGGAGCAAGGCCAGCTTTTTGGAAATGGTGGAAATGTAGTATTTTCAATGATACATTCAAGGCAAGACTTGGCTTTGATTTTATCCAAGTACATGATTTGCTTAGATTATTGAAAAACATGAATTAATTAATTTGCCTAAAAATCAGCCAAAAAAGAGGCAATATAAAAAAAATACACAAAACGTGAGCTTAGAATTATAAGGTTCTATCTCCATTTTTTTCAAAATTGAGTTCTTTGCATATGGTCTGGTAATGCCTGTGTGGTGTTATTTTAAAATTTTCAACATTTTTTAATTAGTTATTCATAAAATAAAAAGGTTCTATCAACCAAAACACAAGCCGAGTTGGAACTTTGATGCTCAATATCTTGGAACTACCCAAAACGGAGATAGAACCTTATAATTCTAAGCTCACGAAAAGTCAATGTGACTGTAAAGAACAAACACATGCGATAAAGCTGAACTGGTCGGCAACGTCACTCATTTGGTTCAGTTTAGCAACATTAACGATCACTGTACAATTTCACGACTACGCCTCAGCTGAGCAATTATAATTAACCTAATTACTACAAAATGAATTTTGTCACCAGTGATTTGGTGTCAGCACGTTCTACTGTTAAGTATTCACTTCATGTTTGCTCCATGTTTTTCTGCTAAGATGTGGCCGAGATACAGTAGTTGTTAGGAACTTCAGTCAGCTGATATAAACCTGATGTCCCAGCTGAATGCTCAGTAGCATCAATTTGATTTGACAGTTTAAATGATGGAAAAGCTTTCAGAGACCAGAGCTTGTTGACCAGGGCAGTTGCAGCTTAAAGGGACAACGAGGAGTTTCTATTTGGTTATAAAAAAAGTCTCACGTTAATGTGGATGAATCTCCGCTACCCACACTTGTTAATGGGCCCATTTTCGTTTTGTCTCTATCGTTATTTTGTTATTATTAGTGGTGGTGGAAATGCTGGGCGAGCCGACCAGTGTTTCTTTACTTTCGGTTTTGTGGCGAGTCATGAGAATAACGCCGCCGAATCACAGTTTATGGTCGGAACTACGACGGTATGTGAACCTCTTCGAACCTCTGACTTTAATTCTTGATGAATGAAAACATGAGTCCGTCTTGCGCCGGTCAAAGAATTTATCGGTGCGTGCGGAGGCTCATAAATGTAGTGTGAAAACGCTTCGCTTTTCCAAAACTCCTCGTTGTCCCTTTAACCCTTTGTCCTGTTCTGTGATTAGCTTCAACATTTGCATTACTACCACACTGAATAAAGATTATTGTATTGTTATTCTTATTAGAGATTAGAGATTTGTTCAGGTAGGTTTAAATTTGTGTCCTCAAAAGATATGGTATTCTGCTATTAAGACGGTAAGAAGGTTCAAAGTAAAGATTTAGTTGGATGCATGCAAACAGCTCAGCCAGTGAAATGCTAAGTCACACAGCAATACCCAGTGGGTTTTCTACTCAAATGTTGAGAAATTTGACAAAAGTAAATGCATTTCACTCCACATCTGTTTCGTGGAAATTAGGCGTCTAGATATAATGGAGGTACATTTCCAGATCATTACAGTCACTGCAGAAAAAGAAGATACAGATTATTAAAAGACTGAATGTCAAAACTGCAGAAGGGAAAAATGAAGTAGAAAACATGGTTTTTCTGTTTGTTTTGTGCATTAATATGTAAAAGGTCTCTACACAGATCTGATGTTTTCATCTACCGTTATTTTTCAGTCTGCTCAGTGGAGCGGAGGCATCGGTGGACATTTAGGTTACACGCTTCATTTGCATCATGATTTATTTGCTAAATCGGTTTCCACTGCACTTTTTTTTTTGCAATATTTAATTTTCTTTTTCAAATTTCCTGCACAGATTGAAAACATGCATAAAAACATGAGGATGGAATCTGATCTGAAGCCCATGACAGAATCAACCTAATTGATGCCACTGAGCAACAGTACTGTATACAGGTTAGGGCTGTACCACTTCCTCCGCCCCAGGCTGGTTTGAAAGGGGAAGCATGAACATAAACGGGCCTCTGTCATATTTGTAGTTATAAACTCCTCCATTATTTTAATTTCAGTGCTGTTGTTAGTTTAATTTAAACAAAGATATTCCTAGATTAAACCTGATTGGTGTCCAGCCAAGCAGATAGTTGGTTTTACCAGGTTCTCAGGTCTTTGCTCCTGAGACTTGTAGCCATGGTTATTCAAGGTAAAATAAATTTCATCTGCTGCTCTTGTATAATTAAATTTGAAATATTTTACTGCTTTGTTCCTTCTCAGACACTGTGCTAATTACTTGGATAATCCACACATGCCGCTGTAGACATTTTCACAATATTATTTGACCTTGAGTGGTTGAAAATGATTCCCATGCAAACAATGAGTTAGTTTTATAGTCATGTAATCCTCCAGCCCTTTGAACATCATAAACAAAATCCCATTCTCTCTTTTGTTGTGTCGTATTAGTTGCACAGAAAATGGGGGAAATAAAACTTTATCACCAGGGGTGAGCGAGAGAATGTTTTAAATCCTTTAAAATGGATTTATTAAAGTTCACACAATTTCATGAACACACCAGTCAACCCTGGCAGTGCTGCCTGAAAAAATACATATGATACAATTAAAATAATGACTGTCCTGCAGCTCATTCAAAATAAATGTCTGGTGAATGATGATAATGTGTTATATTTAGCACTATTTTTGTATCTAAAAAACATGTTTAAAGGGATAAATGGCTCTGCTACTTGTTTATCTTTTTTGCTGGTAGCCTGTTAAATTGAACAGTATGGTGATGTGTCAAATATTTTGCAAAAATAGGAAGAAAAAAAAAACAGCCCCATTGCTTTTAACTGTTGTAATTTATCTGGGTCATTCAAGAACATTTCCGGCTCATTTTTTGGTTTGCCATGTAAATAGTTCCTTATCATGATCATTTTCAATACCAATGGATTAAAAAGCAACATTTTATTAAGTTTAAAATAATATACTGACAGTTTGTTGGAATCGTTGTGGGTTTTAACCAGAATTGTGGGGCTTGTAGAGATGTAACTGACAACTGTTGTATAGAAATGTAAATTTTTTTGTAAAGATATTTTTATCAAAAGGCATGTTAATTGTAACTTTGTATTTTCAGTTCATGTAGCGGTTGTACGGCTAAAAAGAAAAAAAAAAGAAAAACACTCATTGTCGTTGTAGATAACTACAGTATTTGTGTTCTTATCAGTCAATAAAACGTTTGTGTCATAAATTCAACCAGTCAAATGTTTCAACACTTTATTTTACAAATAAACATGAACTAAAGGACAAAGAGACCTTTTGACTTTATTATTAAAGTGTTGCATATGAATACAGACATGATAATTAGTTTCTTACAGATTGTATGTAAATGTTTGGTGCATCATTAAGACGTGCCACTTAAAAATCCATTCTCTCCATTCATTACCATCTTCCTTCAATGCAAAAAACCCATTTAGTCAGGATCTATAATGCAGCAACATGTGCTGCAGTTGACATTAAAATGACACCAGTGTCTGAATATATGTCAAATTGGCATCAATCAGCAAGAAACTGGACAGCATAGTGGCAGCTTGTCATCTGTGTTTCACTAATGGCGACAGTCACAGCAGCTGCCACTGTGTATCACTGTGTGCCCTCAACAGGGGCTTTTCATAGAATACTAGCCTACATGACAATTTAGCAACATAAGTGGTAGAACATTTTAATTCTTGATTCTACTTCTGGCCTCAAGTTGTGGATTTTGGAGCACAGATCTCATTGTGAATAGATAAAGTTTGTTGTCCCCATTTTGAATTGAACAAACCCGTTGAACTAGCCTCTATTGGAAGTAAGTCAGATGAATGACGTAGACAAGCAGATTTTCATTATAAAACACAATGCATTTTAATTGTAAAGAAAATGGATGAATTATGGTGTAAGAAGACACAAGACCATTATCTTCCCCTGATTTTTTCTTTAACTTTATGTAGCACTAGCTGGTGAAAACTATGCCTAACTGTGGTGACTTTAAGGCTCAAGGGTTTCACAATGTTTTGCCAATGGCGGCTCTGGCTCAGGACAATGGATGGGTGTGAATAAGCTTTTCCGCGCTGTGCCTAGTGCTGTATGAATGTGTGTGTGAAAGGGTGAATGTGACCTACAGTGTAAAGCACTTTCAGTGGTCCCAGAGACTAGAAAAGCGCTATAAGTGCAAGTCCATTTACCATGTTACCAATGTTACTAACAGTTGGGCTCCTTTCTCACCAAAGACTGCTGTGGGCCTATTTCTGTTCTTCTGTGGTTGTTTGATTTGAATTGAGTGGGCACAGTTTGGAAAAGTTTAGAACACTATGAACCAATCAGGAGAATGAAGACATTGTACTCAATAGTAGGCTATATTATTATTAGTTCAATATTAGCCTATCTTATTTAATCAGGTAGGCCTATGTGTAAAGGGGCTTTTTGTAAGCTGTGTCTGCCTCTGAATGAGGTTTCTCTCAGGTGGTGATTGTCATTTTCAGCCATATTTAGATGGAGTTATTATAGGTAGGCCTCTGTCTCTGATGGGTGCCACGTCTTTAGGGCAGGATAGAGGATAGCTAGTTAGCAGGCTTGTCAGAAGAAGAAAATGTGGAAAAAAAGACGGGATAACACAGCCTAGGTGTTGTTTTCTATTGTGAGTAAATGAAGGAAGTTTGATGTTGAACTGCAAACACTTACTGGTAAGAAAACAGCTGTTAATGCTAACACTGGATATGTAGCAATAGCAACGCCTACCTATTTAGCTCCTTAAAGGTACAATATGTAAGAAATCTAAAGCAACTGGCCGTAAAATCCTCCTAATATGTCACAGAGACTCAGGAATAATGTTTATATAACATGATGAACTCACCAACAACAATAGTACAGCCAGAGTATTTTTTTTTGCAGACTGCAAATCATGTTTATGTTTTGAATTTATGTGTTGGCATGTTGCGCCACCTAGCCCTCTCTCCTAGTCACGGCGGCGTCAGTGAGCTGCCGCTACAGCTGGGAGAAAAAACAGATCGCTGTGTTTTGAATTTGACTGTAGTAACCGTTTTTGGCCACATTCTTACATATGGCACCTTTAAATAAATAAAATACAACTTTTAAATAAACTTTTAAAACCCACTACATTGCCTGAAAACAGTGCTCAATATAAACTGACATTTTGGAGGGCACATACACATAATAAGGAAACACTACACAGTGAAAATATTGTGAATTGTTGCTTGGCTCAGCCACACCAGAAAACGTACCCACCTCCTCAACAGAGGTACCAGTAATAAATGTTAGAGTTGTATTGATCCAAGTGAGGAAATAGTTTCTGGTACCCACTTGAAAAATGTCAGTGTCCAGGGTTAGCACCAACACAAGTGCTAGTAGAGAATCACTGTCACTGGAGGACACATCATCAGGACATTAAGGACTTCTAACTTGTCCTCTGCTCGAGCCAACACCTCCAAACCCATTACACTTGTCCTCAGTCAGATTAGCAAACAGTCCAGTTCCTCTACTCCGCCTGGGAATGTAGCTACAACGTGATTTAGAGGCTGATGACGACCCTTTTTAACATTGTGGAGAGGCTGCACTTGACTGTGCAAAACTCAGCATGCACAATTGGCTGACATTATCCTTTCCCTCCTTTTTTCCCCCCAAATGACTCTCAGAACTGCAAAATGTCACAGCTGGGATGAGCTTTTTTTTCTCTAGTTTGAGCTGGAAGAAGAGAACCAAGAAACATCCACAGACATCTCTCTGTGTTCAATGTGTGAGCTGCAGCCTTTTCACAGTTGGATAGGATTTGTAGCCCACATGGACTACAAATGTTTTGACTGCATCTACTCCAGGATTTTTTTTTTCTCCCTTCCCACCACTTTCTGAGCTGCCTGTCACTGAAATCATACCAACTACTTATCTCAAGGGTGTCAGTCTCAAAGCAATTCATGCAATTAATAAAGGGAAAAAAACATCCTTATTTATGTGGGATTTTTCAGTGCATGAAAGGTGCTTTGCAGAAGATTTTAAGACCCTAAATCAACAGCTGTTGAAGGAGAAGCAAGAAGTAGGCTATTAAAAGGCTAAAAGCAACAAGACAAGCTTGTGACATTAAAGTTTAGTAGTGACTTAAAGACTGCGATGCCTCCTCTGTGTCTTATTAGAGATTCCGTCCATAAATGACATTAATGTCCTTGAGAGGTTTGGGTGCATCACTTCCACTCCGATGCTTCGACGCAGTAAAATGAAGGTAGGTGGGCAGCAACAGATGGCTGATTTAAAGCCCCCCCGCCTGTCTCCCTCCCATTTATCCACAGTTTCAAAAAAAGGTGATGCAGTAAGGTTAATGAGGGCCAACGTTACTGCCACACACAATTAACCCGCCCGTAGCGAGTCCACACCACCAGTGGCTGGCATGATTGCACACAGCTGTTCCTGTTTAACCTATATATGAGAAAACTTGTCACCCCAGCTTAATGCACTGGAGTTTATTCATTCATACAGGGATAACTGAAGCTTCTGAAGTGAGGGGGAAAAATAAAAAAGATTTAGCCATGATAGTTAGCCTTAGGATGAAAATTGCGTACACAAATTTAATTCCTCTGGAGCTGCTAAAGCCTCTGCAATATTGATTTTTTTTTTCTTTCACAGCTGTGAAATATAAATAAATGAAAAAACAGATTAAAATTATCGGCAGTTTTGCTGCTGCTGGCCAGTTGGTCATTACTTTGATTTGAGAGCTTTGGAGATGTATTCTTAATTTAAACAAATGTATTGCTCAGTCTGGCTCCTGCAACCCTTCAACCCCACATGTGTTCACTGCAACTGACAGATTCAATTCACTTATTTTAAACTTGTCTCCCTCTGTTAAGGAAATAAATTATGTGATCAGCTCTGTTACAAGTTTATTGTTAGAGTTTGCATGCAGATTTGCATCTTTAAATTATCTCAGCAATGGAACCACATGGATTACTGGCAGAGAGAATAAACATCACCCTGAGCCGAATTTGCAACACATTTTTGAAGCAGTGTTTTGCTGATAATTCATTTACCATCATCACCATAAAAAAGATGTTGAAAATATGTACAGTACAAAACCACGAATACTGTATTCCATTTCAAAAAGTTGAGCGAGACAGACAGACAGACAGACAGAGGGAGGGAGTTGCTTTATTGCAAATATTCATTTCCCCAGCTCGCTGCACAAATCTTAATTAACATTTATATTATATTAGCTCAGGGGTGCATGATGAGCATATTCTCAAGGTTTGATTTGAAAAATATTTAAATGAATTTGCATGTGTTGCCAGTAATCTGAGTGTCAGGCTGCAAAACGCAGAATGAGGAGGCTTTAATGAAATCAGCAGAGTTTGTGACAGCAGTGAAAGATGAGGTGTTGCAGTGTCATTAAGTTGAGCTAGAGGGAGGACAGCTAGCATTAGCCTTTAGCTCCTCGCAGCAGAGTAAAAAATCAGTCGCCGCTATAGTGAAACAGTTGAGCTTCTTTTTCAAGGTGTCAGATTAATGTTTTTCGGGTGACTTAAAAGTCAAAACGATCGTACTAACTCTGAACTCTGAGCACATTCTGTAGCCCACTTGAAGTGCCTGAGGAGGAATGGAAGGATCTGAACGCTACAGTACATCTTCCCAAATTGTTTTATTGCAGGTGCAGTTTTATAGGCCGATTTGATGACATTACATTGATTCAGGAGCGGTGAGGAACAATCACTCCCCCCCCCCCCCAGTTGCGAAAGTCATCAGTTGACATCCATCAAGGGGTAATTTACGATTGAAAACACGTCATGGTGATATATCGGGGAGGTGGAACAGGGAGCGGGCTGAATCATAAAAGGTTAATCCTGTTAAATCTCAGTCGGAAACAGACAGCCAAACGGTACATGTGGTTTGGATTTGCAGACTCAGCAGAAATAAGAATTGTCATATGAGAAGTGAAAATCAAAATGACAAGATAAAACTGTGAAAGTTTAATGTTCTTAATGCAGAAATCGGAGGACATGGTAGGACTTGTGTGAAAAAAATAGATATAATCCTGGCTGCAGAATATTAAAGTGAAAAGTAGACTAGTAGAAATAAATAATTAGACTAATACTAAGATTTGGTGCTATAGGCTATACAATATACACAAAATAAGGCAAGGCAAGGCGCTTTTATTTGTATAGCCCATTTTACAAACAGTTTGTCTCAAAGGGCTTTACATGGCATCATAACAACTTCCTCTGCCCTGAAACCCTTTTAACAGGGAAAAATTGGAGAAACCTCAGGGTGAGTAACAGAGGAGGGATCCCTCTGTCATAGAGGAGGGTCTTAAGCCTAGACTTAAATGTAGTTAGAGTGTCTGACTGCCTCTCTGACCCATGGAGAGAGCTGGTTCCACAGTAAAGGAGCCCGGTAACTGAAGGCTCTACCTCCCAGTCTGTTTTTAGAGATACTTGGAGTCACTAACAGACCTGCATTTTGGGAGCGAAGTGCTCTGGTAGGACAGTAAGAAATGATGAGGTCTTTCAGATAGGATGGACCGTCGTCATTAAGAGCCTTATAAGTCAGCAGAAGGATTTTGAAGTCTATTCTAAATCCTACAGGGAGCTAGTGGAGAAAAGCAAAAGTGGGAGAGATGTCTCTTAGTCCTGTCAATACCCTCGCTGCAGCGTTCTACCAGCTGGAGCTTTTTTTTGGACATTCTGACAAGAGAGAGTTGCAGTAGTCCAGCCTAGAAGTGATAAATGCATGGACCAGTTTCTCAGCATCACTCTGAGAGAAGATATTCCTAATCTTGGCTATTGACCCCTTGCACGTGACGTCACGTTCCACTCATGGTAGCTCCGGACGCCATGATGGACGGCAAAAGAACAGTGGACGTCAATGTAATTCAATGGGCGCGTTATAGTTTTGTGACATACCGTGGTTGTAGGATTTCCCCTCCTTTTCCACTGAGCTGGTTCGAGTGCTGGTTCGGAGCCAGAGCCTGACTAGCACCGGTTCTTTGCTTTTCCACCGCTTAAAAACCGGTTATTGGTCCTTAAAACTGGTCCCAAGCACCAACTCCTTGCTGGTTTAGAGCTAAGAACCGGGGGCTGGCCACTGGCAGGGGGGTTACATGAGCAACAGGACCAGTGCGAGGACGTTATCGATGCCATTATAAGTTATCTATAGTGTATAGTCGATGTAAACACAGTTGAAGCTAACTAGCTGAGCTACATGCTGTGGCTAACAACAGCTAACGCTCGTATTAAACGGTTCCAGGGTGCCATTCCGAAGGGCCGCCACTCCGAACGTTTACTTTAATTTGTCGGAATGCCGACCCTTAATTATTTATGGGAAAAGGGTGCCATTACGAACCTGAAAGAAAGGGTGCCATTCCGAACCTGAAAAAATCTTGATGGTTTACGGCACGGAGTAAAAAAGTGTAATTGCGGTGGTAGCGTAGTGGTCAGAGCATATGCTTTTGACGCGGTGGATCAGGGTTCGACTCCCGGGGGAGGTACATATTAACTGCGATTTTATTGGCCTCTACCTAACCTTTTTACTAAACTTAACCAACTCCTTTCTACATTGCCTAAACCTAACCAAAGCACAGAGCAAGGACATTTATTTTCAGCAGGAGTGCCGCGGCTGCATCAGACCATGGATGTAATGCATCAGACTCGCACCTGGGTGAAACTTTGGAGGCGGAGGGGCAGGGGGAGGGGGAGGGGCCGGTCGGGCGCTGTCCCCGCGGCGCGTCGTGTCAAGCCGGGCAGGAAGTCAAACCACGAGAGAATCCGGTCAATTTTCAAAATAAAACACATTCGGAACGGCGGCCCCTCGGGAAGTTCGAAATGACGGACCTTCGGGAATTTTCGGACTGGCAGACCGTCGGAATGGCGGTCCTTCGGAATGGCGGTCGCCCCCCGTATTAAACATAGCACCGTCACAACGTAGTTGCCGCCGGCGGACGGATCGCGGCGATTACAACGAAGACGGCTTCCTGTTTTCTTTTATTTTTCAGCCGGCTTTAATCAGAGAATGACCACTAATTAGACAGGTCTTCAACACCCACGGGTCGGACTTCCAGGTCCGTTAACTGTAGTTAGCAGCAGCAAAGACAGGAGCAGCTGCTGTATGGGGAGTGTGGCACTGACTGACGTTAACTCCTTAGCTACCAGTGGAAAAAGCACAGAAAACTGAGATATTCTACGGCGAAAAACAAAAAAACAAACAGAATATTGCAACGGATGAGTAGATATTCTATTTAAAATAAGTGATAATGCTGTGAGGTTGTAATGTGAAGTGATCGAGCCACATTGTAGGACGGCACCATACAGTCTGTGTAGACAGTACATTATCACTGAGCACTTTCTGCCGTCCGTCATGGCGTCGCCTCTTGCGTCACGTTCTAATTGTGACGTAGCTGCAAGGGGTCAATACTGCTAACCCTCAAAAATGACTCCAACTTTCCTTGCAGTTGTACTCGGGGACAAGGTGATGCCATCTAGAGTAGCAATCTGTTTTGAAAAAGTGTCCCTGAGATGTTTAGGTCCAAACACAATGTTCAGTAGCAAGAAGTTAGAGCACATCCAGGATTTAAAGACCCCCTCCCATGAAAATCGTGTTTTTCGTGCTTTTCACATGTTCCTGTGGCATTTTTCTTGTGTTAGAGCACATATCAGCAGAAAAGGAAGTGCAAAATTGCATTTCTGAGTTTTTCTGCCTTCAATATGCTGTGAACCAATGGCAGACGCAAACTGGCAGTTTCAGGGAGACTGGAGCTGACGTGTCACAGCTCCAGGGGAGGGCACTAGTGCTACAAGCTCCCGCCCCGCTCTGCATCTGGCTCAGAGGTGAAAGGCTTCACAGCTCGGTGTAGCTGTCAAGATATAACAGGTATAGCTCACCTGGTGGAGCAGCTTGCACCGTGAGCAAGGACTATGCTCTAGTCTGGGATCGAATCCTAGTGTGCAGTTTTACGCTAAACGCGCTGAATCTGTAATTGTACAATGTCCAGCTGTCAGCAAGCGGGCGGTGGGGTGTGAGGAGGTGGCTGGGCGGGTGCAGAGCAGCACAGTCTCCGCCCACCCTCCAGAGGTGCATTGCTAATGTGCATTGGTAATGAGCTGGTTTTAAAATGACCAAAAAGGGTCGCGGGAGGGGGACTTTAATGTCTTTCAGGCAGTCTTGCAGATTGATGAGGCAGCTTCTATCATCAGGCTCTATCAATAAATAGAGCAGAGTATCATCCGCGTAACAATGAAAATTGATTGAGTGCTTCTGGATTATATCACCGAATGGGAGCATGTAAAGAATGAAGAGAATTGGCCCTAAAACTGAACCCTGTGGTACACCATATCTAACTCTGCTGTACTCTGAATGGTCAAAATAACACAAACATACAATCCTATACTAGCTTGTATGTTAAAACACTTGCTTATACTTTATTGTTTAGTTTTTGTCAAATTAATTCATTGACATTGGAATGTAGACATAACATTTCATTGCAAAACTACATACTGCGTCTGTTTTGTGTGGATTTTCTTCCTCAAAAACATTTATGAAGCCATTTTTATATAGCCTGTTAATTATCATACTGTACACTTAATTAAGTTTACTAGCAGAACTCTTCCCTTTTCTTTAATGGCCAAAAACTCCACAGGATGCCTGAGTTCCTCTCTGCTGATGCAGGGTGTTTTAATCTTTTACACTTTTCTCCTTTCTATCATTACATCATTTCATCAGCAAAAACTGACTGACTTGTTTATCCCCCTGTGCCTTCCTGCTGTGTAGGTTGCTTTGAGAACTGTTATAAAAACTGATCTGACCCCTCTTGAAGTTGTCTCGAAATATTAATTGGTATTCATCGTAATGAGTCACATGTGAATCTTCACGACCTTCATCATCTGTTGTCTTTATATCTCTCTTGGTCACAGTCTGTCATGCAAACGCTGAAAGACGGCGCAGTGTGGCATTGCCAAAATCCAAATAGCATGATGAATGCTGTTAAAAGGCCACAGTGAACCTTCACCATTATTGAAAGACACATCAAGGATATTTGCTCAACAAAATACAATACAAAAGCCTGAAAACTTAACATTGCATCGATTCAAAACTGCAGGGCATTGCCGGGCATTTCTGTTGCTCTGTACCCTGTATATGTTTTTGTGAATGGCCACCAGGGGGCAGAACAAGCTGTGCATACAACACTGATGCTGCCTTTTTTTTTTTTTTTTTTTTTTACATGTTGGCTAACACCTACCAACACGTCTAGTATTTAGTTAGTTTAAGAGCTGTTTTGGTTTGATGTTTGCTGTTAGGCTGAACCAAATTAGTAAATTATATAGCCATAAAACCAAAACAATGAGCTGAAAGATGCTAAAAAGTGCAGTCCGAAAAAAAGGCACTATATTTTACATGAAACACCTTCAACACTGTATGTCATTGTTCACCAACACCACGAAACCATGTGCAGCAGCAGAGAAAATACACCTTTAATTTACAATGCAGAAAGTACAAGAGACACGAAATCAGAAACAGAAAATAAAATGAGAAACTTAAATAGTAAAAGGAAAGTGAAAAAAGAAAAGCGGAAAGAGGATGAAACATATCAGCCCATACAAAGGAAGATCTGACTGTTGGAAACAAGAAGGGAGTAATCCTCATTACCTATTCAGCTGTGTGGGCTGAGTTATTCCTTCAGTTCTGCACTAATTGCTCTGAATCAATAAAACTGTTTAATCCAAAGGAAAAGTTCTCAGTCACATTCAGGGCATCGCGGCCATGTGAGCCCCTTATGGAGACAAGGCACATTTATCTACGTTTTATGCTTTCCAAAGGAACACATTAGGAATCACCGACTTGAGAAAGCGAGAGCGAGAGAAGGTGAGACAGGCAGGCACACAGAGGGAGATAAAAGGAAGCGGATACATTTTGACTGATCTCCTTTGAAGCAGCGTGGTTTTGCTGCACGCCTCAAGGTGTCACTTCCCAATTGAATCCTTTCCTTTGTACTGTGGTGAGGCCAAAGAGGGCTCGAGGACAGCCCGAGGATGGCAACGTGAATGCTTCCCAGGACCCGCAGGCCACAGTTTCCCACCCCTCACCCCCCCGATGATAACACTGTATACGAGCTGTATCGCCACCTGATAACTCTCCATGGAGACAGGCTCCTGATGGAAACAAGTCATTATGCATTTCAATGGGGAAATGATAACATAGTACAGAGAATTGTCACATTATAATTATGAGCAGCAAATGGGTAGAAAAGGAACCCTTAAGGTTTTCGTGACTGAATCAGCTCCTGCTCCAATTATATTCTCAAGAGGCCGCTGTCCATTCATGCACAGCCACAAATTATTGTAATTTCAGTCCCAGCTGTCATAATTACTATTTACATTGTGACAAACCATTAAAATAAGTTGGGGAAGGTAGTATGAGGTCTCTAAAGGCATGGATGGCTGTATATTTAGCACTTAATTACAATGTGTTTGTACACAGTGTAGAGATTTTCCAGTGGCAGAAAAAGCACTGGGATGTATGACTGAAATAAAAAGGTAGCAATGCTTAGAAAGCTTTTTGGTTTAAGTAAAAGTACTATACAGCATTACTGGTTTTAAACAATCATCATCATCATCATCATCATCATCATCATCATCATCATCATCATCATCATCATCATCATCATCAGTAAAAAAGAGGTGACCAAGAATCTGATGATGATTCTGGCTGAGATCCAGAGATCCAATGTGAAGATGGAGGAAATATTAACCAACCCTAAAACATGTCTGAGTCTTCAAGATACGATGCTTAGAACTGAGGCCAGACAGTTCAATCTTATTCCATCAGACCAGATAATCTTGTTCTCAAAGTCTTAGGGTCCTTTAGGTGTTTTTTTTGGTTGTGTTTTTTTTTTTTTTTTTTTTTTTACAAACTTTCATCTAACCACTCTGCCATAAAGCTCAGATCAGTGGAGTGCTACAGTGATAGCAGTCCTCCTGAAAGTTTGCCTGCCCTGATCTCCACACAGGATCTCTGGAGCTCAGCCTGAGTGACCATCAGGTTCTTGGTTATCCCTCTTCTCAGCCTTCTCCCCTGAAGGCTCAGTTTGGCCAAGTAGCCGTTTCAAATGAGAGTTGTGGTTGTTCCAAACTTCCCCAAATATCACTGTGATGGAGAACCGACCAGATTTTTATTTTTTATTTTTTTTTGCCTTATCCATTCCATATTAGGCTGCAGTCAGATCCTTCCTTCCTTGTTTTTTTCTGTATGCATTAATATCCATGCATCAGCTTTTACTTTACTTTATAAACAGTTGCATGTCATTCCAAATTATGTCCAATCAGTACAATGCACCACAGGTGTAGACAACAAATTAACATG
The DNA here is from genome assembly GCF_905171665.1 of Trachurus trachurus. Lineage (NCBI taxonomy): Eukaryota > Metazoa > Chordata > Actinopteri > Carangiformes > Carangidae > Trachurus > Trachurus trachurus. The sequence goes on from NC_139911.1 coordinate 21,080,754, forward strand.
CAACACATCTCAAAGATGATAAAGAAAAATGAGGAGGCTTTCTTTTTGCATAAGGTTGCAACGAACAAGTGAGGGGGTCGGAATATTTTGTGAATGCACCATCCATCATGTGTGATGAAGTCTATGCCATTTCCTCAGCATATGAGATCATACATTTCAAAGCTGCAATTTCACGTAAGCAATCTCACAATCTTAGCCGCACTGCCAAGGTTAGCCATATACAAGCCGATGAGGGATTCACTTCTTTACTGTACTGGTCATAAATGTTCATCATACTTTTCCTGACTTCTCCATTCTGAGAAGAGGAGAATAAAATGAATTTTCCTTGATCCATTCAAGCCTCATTCCAAGGCCAAATTGGCTATTGATCTCTGTCTCTTTGTCTATTAAGGGAGAGCCTTGCATGCCAAAATCGGTCACCACCGTGACGGCTGCCCATATCTCAATGCTGATTGATTCCATGCAAGCTGTGGTCAGCCGGCCCAAACCAAGGTTGATGGGAGAGGGGATGAGGATGATTGTCTGGAGGTTGCTGTCAGCCCGGCAGTCGATGCACATGATCAGTAGAGCAAGAATCCACATAGACCTGATCGTTTTCGCCTCGTTTCTTTGGCTCAGCGTTCCCCGCGCCCTCTATGTTTCTACCAGCAACTGGAAAGAGGAAATTGATACAGAGAGAAGCACTGTAAAAAAATTTTAAAAAAACATGGCCGGAGAAATGATGGTAAAAAACTGACAAATAGCAGCAGTGAAAGACCGTACAATCCAAAATATTATATCACCATAGTAAATACGTCGAATTACTGAAAATGAAAAGAAACATGCATAACTTTAATTTCTACGTGCATAATTATGTAGAAAACACACAAAAAAGTAAAATTCATGGGAAAATATCGTAATATCACAAGTGTGTAATTACCCTAAAAAATATGGTATTGTTCTGCCTAAATTACAGATTTTGTTGATATGTTCATTTAAATTTACGGTACAAAGTTGTTAACCACTCAGCAAAATCATACCTTCATTTCTACAGAGATGTTAAAAATATGATACGGTATGTTTGTTAGATATCTTATCTGGCACAATCTGGCACAATACAATACTTTCTTCATTATTACAATTACATACAATAAAATTGGATAGAACAAAGGAAAAGAAAAACACAATGGGCTTATCATGTGGCTCTATGAAATAATCAAAATATACACAGTTTAAAAGCAAATTATGAATATTTGCATGCACGTGGCTGTGGCTCAGGAGGTAGAGCAGTTCACTAACCAGAAGATCGGCGGTTTGATTCTGGGCTTCTATAGTCCGTAGGCCAAAGTGTCCTTGACACTGAACCCACACTTGCATGTGTGTGTAGCTACAGTAAATTGTTAAACAGTAAAAATGCTTATACAGTATTATATCAAAGTCAAGTGACTTGAGGAAGTGAAAATAACTATGTCAAGACAGGACCACCTGTCAGGACAGAGTGGGCGTGGCTCTGATTGACAGCTCCCTTGTTTTGATTGACATCTCCCATGCCCAATAAAAACAGTTACACCTACTCTCTGGAGGACGTGTATCTGGGGACGGCACAAACCGGCATGATTGATCGATAGAAAGGTAGACGGATAGCGAGATAGATAGCTTGATAGCAAGCTAGATAGATAGATCGATATATAACAGTGTTTCCCATTAATTGACAAGTGTGGTGGCCCGCCACAGTCTCGTTTGGGCCCGCTATAGTCTCTCACTGAAAATAAAAAGGGTTGTTTTTTAACAGTTTGTCCAAAGTCCAAGTAAACATTTCTGCCAACAAATTTAAATTTATTTAAATAGTAATTTCATACATAATGGTCTCAGACTGAATTATGGCTATAGCGCTTTTCATGGCACTCAAATCGCTTTACATAAAACCATTATTCACTCATGGTGGTGCTAAGCTACATCTAGCCACAGCTGCCAATGTGTGCCAAACGGTTCCTCCAACCACCACCAAGTATTCATACACACGTGTACGCATTCACATGAGTTTTGGACTGTGTGGACAAAGTATATACGTACATATGGGAGATAGATATATATCTATATGGCAAATACATAAATCTTTGTATAGGTCATGTTAATATATAAAACTGTCCCATTTTCGGAGGTTTCATGTATAATTCCAGTTACTCCATTCACCCATTTGGGAGGACTTGAAGCAATCAATAGTGGCAGAGTGGAATGATGAAGCAGTGGCTAAGGCAGTGCAAGGACTTTGGATGTGGTATTGTACAAGGAAGCAGAAGAGAAAAAAGGAAAATCCCCCACTGTGGCCCAGTGAGGGAACAACAGTCACTTTGATTGCTCTTTTCACTGAGAGAGTTTTCAGCTGTGGCTTGTGGCTTTTCACTGGTTTGAAGCAGCTTTGATTGATCCTCAAAAATCCCTCTGAATTTACAGCTTCTTTATTTTAACTCTTCAAATCCAACCATTAGTGCTTGCAAGAACAGAGATTCGGTTTCCTTTTTTCTTTCTTTCTTTCTTTTTATTTTTTAAGAACCAAAGGTAATACCATCTCAGATTTCAGATGAACAATATCATCAACTCCTGCAACATTGGATGGTGGGCTGTACCGGCATGTGGCTGAGGACATCAACTGTTTTGTTGTGATATCAAAAAGGAAATACTAACAGTTCTTGAATGCGTGCTGTGTGTATTTTTCTGTGGATTGCACACTGGTATTTTCCACATTGAACCTGGACATGAGTTATAATAATGAACATCAATATGTTTATATACAATTTTTATGCCTTTAGTGACAGAGGGAGAGAAAAAACAGAGTTGGGGAGAGAGAGATGATGAAATGCAGCAAAGGGCAAGATGCTGGATTTGAACCGAGTCCTGTGCGCTTAGGATCAATGTAGCACAATTTACTATAGGTGGGCCAAAAGGGACCTTTAATAGTGAGGCTTTGCAGCATTTCTCCATGCAGCATTCATTTTCCAAGTTACTTTTAAAAAAAAGATCAGGGGTAATGAGCAGCAATATCTATATTTAATTCATTTCCAGAAAACAGAACCATGAAATGGGATTACTGTATGTGTTTATTTGATACACCTAATGATATCGAGCAATGACATCAAACTTCAATTTAATCTTGCTATTAAAACGTGGTGTTTTTTTTTACCGACCAGTTGATTTGATTCAGTTAAATAGTCCTGTGAGGAAAGCACCTGGAATAAGTCACACAGCAGGAGGTGGGCTGCAACCAAGTGCATTAGTTGTGCCTCTGACACGCTTATATACAGAAGTTGATATGGCTGAAAAAATGTTTATTTGTTTGATTTTATACCTGGAGCTGAGTGCTGGTTAGATAGATAGTGGATTTATTTATTTTCTCTGCTGCAAAATAACTTGCTGAAGCTGGGGGAAAAAATACAGATGAGTGTTTGTCATTTTGAATGACAAATTTCACGTAGTATTTTCCATTGTTGATATAACAATATTTAAAAACGAAGCCTTCAAACCTTGCTGTTATGCAGGGGTGTAATGTGGGTGTTTCTATGGTTCACGTTTTACCTTGAGCTATTATGATAGAACATTTATATTTTTGTTAGACAAAGGGTTTGGTTTTTTTTTTTTCTCAAACAGGGCTGTACAAAAGCATAGCTCAAACAAATGTAATTTGAAAGTGTCTGGAAAACAAGAAAGGTGCAAAGTGGGTAGAAGTCGCTTTGCTCCCAACACATGCAACCGGTGAGATGGAAATAAAGTGTTAATGGAGTACTGGGGGGAAAAAAACATGTTATTTAAGAGTTTGTGTTATCGCTTTTAGATTAATTGTCACAGTTTTCAGAAAAGGGAACCAAGACCATGACAAAGAAGGCACAGATGTAAGAGTACCTTTTTACAAAAATCCAAAACAGGCAAACAAAGGACAAAAACGTCAAGCTAAGGCGCAATCTAAAAAAAACAAGGCCAAGTCAAAATCAAAGGTGTCAGGCAAAGTACAGAGCAGTGGAAAACTAAGGCACATGGCTCAGAGATAATCTGTCAAGAGAGAAAATGGAAACAGGCTGATGTAAACACGGGAGCCAATGAGTGGATGGGGACCAGTGAACAGGTGATTCCGCAGGGTGAAATGACAGGTCTGAACAAACGAGACTGTCCTCCCTGTGTTAAAACATACGCCTGTAGGTCGTTTGTGCAGATGATTATTATGACACATCGTCACATGAGCCTTGTTCACACTGCCACTCCAAATCGTATTTTAGCATATCCAGATTATATCTACTTTGAATTGTTGACAGTCTGAACAGCCAAAAACCACATGAGATCAAAATCTAAAATCTGATTCAAACCACATAGAGCGGGCGGTTTCAAATGTCATTCTGATTGGATTTGTACAGATCTGTTTCAATGTGAACGGCTCCATTGCTCAAATAGGATTTCGAAGTGTCTTCTTTGTCACTCGCAGCACAACATGTGTCAGCGGAGACACCGGAGCTGTCGGCTCAGGTCGAGGTGGCGTCTGTGAAAAGTCACCGCGGTAACGCAGTGAGGAGGAATGGAGCGTTACACTGATGCTGCATTCACCTGCAGTCGGGCAGACTGCACGTGAATCGGTAACAAACCAGATGTCATTTTAGTCACAGAAGTCCAGAGAAAGCCGGTAAAACATGGGTCAGGTAAACAATACCACATCGCCATGACAACATATTGTCACGTGCATTGTTTTGCCTCGTGCTGACGGACCACTTGTTTACATAGAGGCTTGTTTATGCCGTTACGTGCAGCGGCTGTCGTCCGTCTGCCGTCTGCCCAATTTCACGTGAATGCAGCATGAAAAATACGATTGAGTTGCTTGCAATATACAACCGCAACGCTAGATGGGAGTAATTCCTACACAATGTACCTTTAAGCATATAGTCACAGTCAGTAGCACTTCCTGCACTTTGCTGCAGAGACCGTGTTTCTTCCTGTCTGGATTTGATCTTCAGTTCTCCATGTTGCTGCAGAATTGTCTGCTTCTCGTTAGTGAAATACTCTGCTCTGCTGGAAGGAAACAAAAGAACAAAAGAACCCAACAAAAAGTAGTTTTAAGGAGATTACACAAAGAAAGTTAGTGTGTGTCTTGTCATTACTCTTGCCACTTGCATTATGTAATGTGGACTGTCAGTCAGTAAGATCGGATTCTGATCAGATTCTGATCAGATTCTGGGTTGATCTGGGTTGCAATCTGAACAAGGCCATGTTGTTGTTAGGCAACATCAGTCATTATCCAAGACCCTTTAATCCAGTTCTTGTTATAACCATGACAAAAAAAATCATGTAATTTTGAGGACGTACTTATTTTAACCCAGATCATCATCTTTTACTATTTTTCATGCCTAAACCTATCCTCAGCATGAAGATTGTTTGAGTAACCATGGCAGCGAAAGTAGGTAGCCTACACTGACCCCTGTGGAGTTCATATCTTTATTATTGTACCCATGGCAACCAAGGTCTGGTATGCCAACCTAAGTGATTGTTCAGGTTGGAGGCCTTGTTGGCACAGACAAATGGACTGGATGAATCAGTGGATTGAACTTAAAACCACCATGAGCTTTATATTTCACCAGCTGCCAGCCAGCACACCAACTAGTGAATGAAATCTCTTAAAAGCGAGTCATGCTTTGAAGAACTCTGCTATAACCTTCAAAATGTTTCTCTGGCTCTTGGTGGTGCAGCAGGTCAAACAAAGACGTTGTGTCATTCAGCGATGTCGTGCAAATGGGTTGTTTCTGAAATGTCAAATGAAACGGTGCAACCTTTCCAAAGGTTAGGTCTAACAGGGGAAGCCCTACGTTACAAAGCCCAATGACCAACGACCAGCGCAGCTCCAACACAAGATTAACCTCCTATCCCTATCCCTGCAAAACTGATGGAAAGATAATGGAGACATCAGAATGGGAGCCGATCTGAAATTGAGTCAGACGGGGCTTAATCTTAACGACAATATTAATGTCTGCTCCAAAGTATCAATAAATCATGAGATACACTGAAGGTGCCTGCTGAATTTAAATTTTATCTCCATGCATAATTTCATTTTCCCAAACAGCTACTCAGCGTAATGTGGAGGACTTGATGTGGAGGTGATGGAGTGAGCTCTGAAGAATCCAATGGCAGAGGAGGGATCCAAGAGATGGCCTACAGCGCAATGCTCTGATTTAATGACTTTATTTAATTAGACAATGCCTGTGTGTGTCTGTGTGTTTGTGTGATCAATTTAAGGCCGTCTGTGTGTGAAGTAGCTCCTTTTGTTTTGATTGCAAAAAAAGGTTTGGTTTATATAAAGTGAGATTTAACCTCTGTTGTTGGAATTACCCAGCACTGCAAGTCAAATATTCACATTACCCTTCCCCAATTTCGAAACACACCTGAATTCACTTTGCGCTGTCACAGTTGATAATGCGGTTTGTGTTCAACCCCAAAAACTGTGGTGGCGTGTTTGCAAAACACCTTGTTGAAAATCGATCGAATTTGGTTGTAAAATTAGACATTTATTTGACAAAAACAGAACACGTGTTTTTTACAGAACACATTTTTACAAAGTGAGGATGGTATTATTATGCCCATTATAGCAGTTATAGCTGTAAAATCTTGGTGTCAGCTTTGATAACAGCCTGAACAAGCAGTAAACACATTCTCCAGTCTTTTTTCTCGCTGCCCAGGAAATCTTATAAGATCAGTCTTGTCGAATCCAGTATATCTAGAGATGGTCATATTAACGTTTGTTTTGGCACCTGTAACTTTCTCTATTCAAGTCTGAGCAAACACTCTTGTTGGCATTTAATTAGCAGGCGTTGTTTTAAAGGGACATTGTGTAACTTCTCCTGTTATCTATTCACCGGGGCGGGCTGGGGCGGGTCAGAATACTTCATAGATGCGGGACCCGCGGGTTGGAAAAAAACCCGGCCCGCGCATCACTAGCGTCTGTGAAAAGTCACCGCGGTAACGCAGTGAGGAGGAATGGAGCGTTACACTTATGCTGCATTCACGTGCAGTCGGGCAGACGGCCGTCGCTAACAAACCAGATGTCATTTTAGTCACAGAAGTCGAGAGAAAGCCGGTAAAACGTGGGTCAGGTAAACAATACCACATCACCATGACAACATACTGTCACGTGTATTGTTTTGCCTCGTGCTGACGGACCACTTGTTTACATAGAGGCTTGTTTATGCCGTTACGTGCAGCGGCTGTCTGCCGTCTGCCCAATTTCACGTGAATGCAGCATGAAAAATACGATTGAGTTGCTTGTGATATACAACCGCAAGGCTAGATGGGAGTAATTCCTACACAATGTACCTTTAAGCATTGGTTCATATCATCAAGGGGGCAGAATTATGAATATGGTGTTGTTTTTTCTGCTGGATGTGTAATGGCCAAAAACTTTAAATGTTGTGTTTACAGCCCATGTGCTGTCCCTACAATGCCAAATAAATACATAAATTATTGCTACTTTTAAAGTTTCTGCCAATTAAAATATTTTAGGCTGTTGGTGCCTAAAATAACTCTCAAATGCCAAATACCATTCAGGCTTCATAGACTAGCATTTTGAAGAAACTTTAATTTGATCATAACATTTTCTTGCAAAGGAAACAAGTAAGCTCTGTTTCTTGTGTGGTATAAACAAAATCTTGATTGTGTCATGTTGTGGTTTTTTTTCCCAATGTTGCATGAAGAATTGATTTTCTACCCTCATTAAAGATGAAGTTTAACACTATGGCCTCACTTGATCCAGCTGGACATAAACAAATCAATGTCAAGCAGTAGACTGGGTCATTTTCAGCCGTCTCAACAGTCTCTAGATAGACCAAAAACAAACCCAATCTTTTTTTGGGGGGGGTTATAGTAAAGTTTTTATGGCTATGCAGGTTTGTTTTTTTTCCACACTCCATGTCCCAATGTGCCAAGGTTTCTTGTATATTTTTCCTCGGATTTACCTTTGAGAATTCAGAATTTCTTTCAGTAGCACTCTGTCATTTTCACTACTGTTGTATGCCTATGCCAAACCATGCAGAACTACACAGTCCTCCAATAAACCACTGTTGCTGGGACTCAAAATGCACAATTCCTGCTGGAAGACTTAAATTCCAGTCAGATTTAGTCCAAATAGGAAAATAAATCCAACTGGTACTTGAATCACATGCTTTTTTTCTTCTGGCCCAGATTATGCCCAGTTCCACGGGCCAAGTTTGGTCTACATATCTACTTTCACATTGTCCTTTTCTATGTTTTGCATGTTTTTGCTGAACCAAATGTATGGTTCTGCCTCTCTGGCCTGTGGTGTTCCTCAATGATCTCTTCTTGTTCTATTCTCTCTTTACATGCTTCAAATCCCATCCAATTATATTAAATGTCATTTTGGCAGTGTTCCTCATCATGTCCAGCTATATGTTTGTGAAACCTGGTGATGTACTTTAAATCTGTCCATTTTTCAACATTAACTTAATCGGATTAGTGACTGAATATTTTCTGGTCTTTGCATCATGTTGGTCCTTTGACAGTTTTGAACAGTACTCAGGTTCCTTGGCTTCAGACTCGGTGTTCGCCTCCAGAAATCCCTCTGAGTCATTTCTGATTCCCTGATGAACTTTCAGAAACGTCTTACTTCAGTCACACAGTCTGTCTGTTTTTATTCAAGAAACCAGTCATCCACTATTTAATCTCTTGATGTTTTGTAATGCAATCTATTCTTGTTTAGGCCAAGATGCCTAAGAACAGCTTGATCACTTACAGGTTGTGCTCCATTCAAACCACTGCTCAATGTCTAATAACAGACTTTGAAACAGTCTGTCCAGCCACTATAGGTTTTTATTAATTTCAGTGTTTGTGTTTCCTGTTTTATTCCATTCCCCTCTTGACCCATTTCCTGTCAAGTTTCCCACCTGTGTGATTGCTCGCCCCGCCCTGATGTGTTGCAGAGTCTCACTGTTCTCTCTCTCCTTAGTCTATTTAGAGTATATTTTGGGGGGGGGCTTTAATGGAAAGCACAGTCGAGAGAGAGAGAGAGAGAGAGAGGTAATGGGGAGGCAGAGAGGGGGGAATGACATGCAGGAAAGGGCCACTTGATGCGGGATTCAAACCGGGGCCGGCTGCAGTGAGGACTGTAGCCTCAACACATGAGGCGGCTGCTCTACCAACTGAGCTACAGTAAACACCGCCCCATCTATTTAGTCTGTCAGATCTTCTTTATCTTCGTGTGAGAGTCCCAACATTGTAGTATTGACTTCCTGGTGTGTGCCAACCTTTGCCCATTACTTGCCCTCTTGCCTGATGATTTAGATACATTTGTCCGTTGGACTGATTATCCGTGTACCAACCTGTTCTTGATTAAACACCATTGAAACTTTTCTTGCCTGAGGTCTGCTTTCTGGGTCCATTACCAGTTTGTGCCTGATAGACTGCACATCGGGAGCACCAGGACATTTCTCAGTGGCATGGTAGTCAGTCCTGTCTCGATCAGTCAACCTCACCAGCAATTAAGCAAGAATGAGTTGACAGACCAATCAAATCCACTTATCTGGCAACCAAATTACTCATGCCTCTTGGTAAAGCACAGAAATCAAGGGTATTGCAGCCATGTTTACATACAAGGTGCAAAAAATGGAACATGAGGAAAAAAAGGAAAGGGGGAGCAGAGAGGGGGAGAAACATAAAGCCCTGGATTCAACTGAATGCTGAGAAATAAGGAACATATTCACCGGGAGGGCAGGTCAGTCAAAACCCCTATAGCTTTCTGGAAAAGAAGTAAAACTGGGCTCTACCAACACTCAGTCATGCCACATAACCTCAGGAAAGTGTGGAGCCTGCAAACAAGCTACAGTAATGTAACTAATACAGTCTGTGCAACACAATGATGAATAGACCGATTATAGTGATGTTTTGCCATATTCATGGCAAATTATTTTGTTATTTAAATTTCTTCACCCATAAGATTGTGTCCAAATATATAAGAAGTCTTTTGACCATAATAAAAAAATTATGTGGCAGTCTGTGTGAAAAGTGCAGTGCAAATTCCCAGTTTGAGTTATTGTCTCAGTTCACCTCAGTGTGTGAGCATCTTTGTATATTTTTATGGAACTCTTAACGGCAAAACTATTATGTTCAGATATTAACCAGACTTAAATAGTAAAAGTCATATTTTATGTGAGTACAGTAAATATTATTAAACAGTCCAACACTTTTACACACTGGCTCCTCCATATTTTGATGGTACTGCCTTCAGGCACTTCTTCGTTAATGAATGTAGCTATTTAGAATACATTTTGGACTAACGATAGTAAATGTTTCTTTTTCAAAATGTTTCATTGTGTTTAAAATTGCTTCTAAATGTCATGTTCATGAGGATATTAAAACGCATTCAACTTCATCACAGATCCAGTGTTATGATTCCGTAAATCAATATGTTGTGCGCTGTGAAAGGACGCTGTGCTGCGCCTCACGTCGCATACAAATGTGTGTCTGCGGGGTCATTAATGGCATCGCAAAGATGTGGCAAATTGAAAATAGGAGCACAGATGGGTTTTCGCACAGTTCATTACTTAGATTACCTTCTGAGAACAGAATTGTGGAAATACAGTGCGTTGTGCATCGATGAGTCATGTACTGTACTGTACGGGCAGCGGCCACCGTCAGCTGCAGCTCGCAAGGCCACAGACGGACTGCTGGGAAACAGAGGCACGGCAATGCAGCCACGTAGAGGAACGTCAGTGGGTGTTTGTTGTCCCGCTGTTGCACATGCACTGAAGAATTTACACGGTTGAATAATGAATTATCCGTGCTGCAGAATCAATAGATGCAGTATCTATGTCCTCTTGAGCCTTATATTTTAACTGGGGTGCTGATCAATACCTACAGGCTGCTGCTTCCATTTCATTTTCCAGTGTGACCTTAAGAAATCTTAAACCTTCCCAAGCTGTGGTGTGTATTATTCATCAAAATGAAAATATATTTAGTTTTCCATTAATTAAATGCCCTTTTAATAAGAGGAGTGGTGCCTTCAGCTAAGCACACTTTCTCTTTCACACACTCTTTCCTTAGACTTTCACCTTGTTTCAGTTGAACTTAAGTCAAACTTTGAAACTTCCAGCTCAAGATGTATTCAGATGTCTTCTTGCAGTTACATTTATTCAACTTGTTTCAGGGTTTTACAATATATAACTTTATCCTCTTTTTTTTCTTTTTTGGTCCAATGCACTTCACAGCGAGAAGCTGCGGTTAATAAGACATGGCAGACATGGAACGAGCACTGAGACTTCTTTGCTTTCCCCCTTTTCTTCTAACATTGTGCACACACATAACACACTGGCTCCTGATGCTGCAAATCAGTAGAAAAGTGTAAGCTACAAGTGATGCATCTTGGGAACTTTCCATATCGCTGTCACTCTCCAGCTGACACAGGTGTGTGTTGTTTGGCTCATTAGTCGTCTCCTCAGGAAAATGTCGGCTGCGTGCATGAAGCTGTTTTCCTGCTGGATCTTGCAGCTCATTTTTAGAGAAACATCTTCTGAACCAAAAACTCCTGATTTTAGACCCCACGCCAACCCATCACACACTCTCTCTCCCTCTAGCGAAGTATTGTGTTGATAAATGATGGAGGTTCTCCTGCCCTTAACACCACCACCTTGCACTTGGAGCTCGTTGAATAGACTCCCTGATTTACACTGAACTGTCCTCCAGCAAAAGCCAGACTTGGCCTTTTATGGATTAAGTGAAAGAAAAAGCACTGACTGTGACAGGTACCTTCATAAAATGAACTTTCCTCTCTCTAAATTTGAGTGGTAGAGCTTTGACTTTTGGTTGATTTTATTTAACTTTTTATCAAACTTATCTAATTTTCTGTTAAAGCAGAAGTAAGCGATCCGGTCGTTTTGGCTAACTTCTTGTCATCCGATGGAGTTAGCAGCCCCCGCCCTCGTCATGGATCTATTGGTCCTCGTCCCTACGTCACCACATTCATGCGCATCCCTTGGCTGCACACACAGCCCTTCATGCCGTTCTCTCTCCTCATTGGATAAAGGTTGTAGGATACAAGGAAGTATACAAGAAGTTTTCTCCTCAGCTTACAGCAGAGCAGAGTGACTGACAGACCCGTGTTTCAGACCAAACACTCTATATAAGTGATTGCTGTCGGAAGATATAACTATTTAAGACTTATATTAACACAAAGATTCCGCTTACTTATGCTTTAAATTGAAAGTTCCCACCATATACAGTAGTGAGATCACAGCTCACAGCTTTACCCAGACACTTAAAGGATAATTCTGGGCAAATTCAACCTGGGGATATAGTTTCCTAGTGTTTTAGGTCTAAAAGAATGAATCTGCAGATTTTCTTTGTGATCGCTCCTGTTCTGCAGTTCTGTCTGTCCCCACATCGCCACAGCAGTGTATAATGGAACAGACCAATCTTACGCTGTTTAGGCTATTAACCTACAGTACACATTTGTACTGTACTACAGCTCTGTTTACAAACATGTCAGCTTTCTTGAAGTAACAAACCCTTCAATGTATGTTTGAATAGCCATCTGATGTTGTCTGTGGGAAAAAAATGTGGTTTTGAGGAATGTAAACAGCCTAAACAGCGTAAGATCGGTCTGCTCCCATTATATGCTGCTGTGGTAATGCGGGGACAGACAGCACTACTGCAGAACAGGAGCAGTTAAAAAGAAACTCTGCAGATTCATTCTTTTAGACCTAAAATATTAGGAAACTATAGCCCCAGGTTGAATTTGCCAAGAATTGGTCTTTAAAACAAGCCATCAGGACTTCTGTAACTTTGTGATGTAACAAAGCAGTTACCACCCCCAGCCATCCCCTAAGCCCCACCCAACTTCAAATAAAACACCCAAAAAAGTCTATGGATATTATCATTCATCCAGGTCATAGTTGAATTGAAGGCAATTGGACTTGTATTACTAGTGGCACGACCCAGCCAACCATCGCCGTGAATCCACCCAACATTCAACGAGAGTCCAGTTGCTCTCAATTCAATTTGTTGCCCAGAGGACCCCAAAAAAGCGTAATATATGGGACATTTTTAACAGTGTGATTAGTTAAAACTGCACCATTCCCCTCAGTGTTTGCAACAGTTTTCAGTGAAAAAAGCACAAAATCCTGACCAGCACTGTGTCAGTGAGAGGCGATGAACACAATAAAGCTTTTAGAGACCAGTTATGTTCCACAGTGATTTAGCGAAACAGTGCTAAAATGTGCAAATAACCCACTGATAACCATATTTTTAATTGGGGTGAGAAATATATTGGTGTAACTCTGAAAAATCTGTAAATGCTAATATACCTGATGGTGATTTAAGTGAATTATTTTGAATAGTTTTAAATCTGTTTATTCAGAGTATTTATTGGTGCATTTCTCTTCCTGCATTCCTTCCTTGTTGACAGTGACTGACTATTGATATGAAACTTCATCTTATCTGCAGCCTCTCCTCCTCCCTCAGACTCTCAGCTGCACCACCCCATTGTGTCCTTGATGTTTTACCTGTGTGCACCTTCACTCGCCTCCATTTCATTCTTCTCGGTGCACAGCCGCGCTCCTGAAATCCATCTCTTCGCAGCACCTCTGGGTCTTCTCCACACTCCCTGGGGGTGAGGTGAGCCCTGCTGTCACCATCTTCTCTCAGCTTGTTTGCAGGTTGAAAACTTCCATCTCTTATCTGTGGGTGTCTGAAGAGGCCTAAACGCCAGGAAGAAACACAGGGTTTTAAATCTCACTCAGTCGAGGCAAACCTCATCCAACGCGGATTTTCCACTCAAAGTACAAGTGCCTGACTTTATCTGGCAGAGCTGTGAGACACTGATAGCAACATATGTGCTAAAAAATCATTTCAGCTATAAACACTTCAAGAGGGGAGATTTTAAACATTTATTTTGGTGACATCCTGGTACTGAGACAGCCAAGTTGCCCCCCTTTTTATTTTTTACAGGGATCACCTGCCAATCAAAATGCTGTGTGTAATATAGTGCAGCCATCCCTCAGTTTTTCTGTTGATGAAAGCTGAGTTATTGTAGACTGCTCTAACTCTCCTCCTTCTATTCCATATTAAACAAATGTTGCTGCTTCAGATAACATAGAAATATGTGTGCCAGACCTGCCCGACAGAAAATATAAGACTAATATAATAATCAGGGAGACACTAGCCTGATATCAGCAAATACATTTTAGTAGTCATTCCCATATGAGAATAGATGACATCAGATTTGGTGTAAATTGAAGCATCACAGTGGCATCTTGGGTACTAAGATTTCTGGTTTCCACATTTACTTAAAGCCCCAGTATGTAACTTATTTGGCTTTTTATCAGCAAAAATCAAATATTGCTTTCATAAATATGTATTTCACTGAAGTCGAATCACACCCGCATACAAATGAAAGCTTTCTCATACGTTAGAATGAGTTGTTACAAGTCGTCACAAATACATAAGTGGGCGACACCGAACCGAGGCGGCCATGTTGCATCGCCATTTTTTACGTTGAGTGGCAGCGTGACTGTAGGTAACCATAGAAACTCAGCGGAGCTGTGGGCTCGGCCTGTTAAAACTGTCACCACTGTGTAGTATGAGGAAGGACGGAGGCACTGGTGTTGCATTCAGGTGCAGTCAGGCAGACGGCCGTCGGGAAACCAACCGGATGTCATTTTACTCACCGAGAGAAAGACAGTAAAACTTGGGTCAGGTAAACAATACCACATCACCATGACAACATATTGCCACGCCCACTTGTTTACATAGACGCTTGTTTATCCTGTTACATGCAGCGTCTGTTGTCTGTCTGACGTCTGCCCAATTTCACGTGAATGCAACATCAAAAATACGTTCCAATATGCAACCGCACCGGTAGATGGGGGGAATTATACATATTATACCTTTAAGATGTTGTTAGATTTGTAATTAATACTATCTTCATTCTGTTTTATTTCTATCCCAACCATTTCATATCTGTAATAACTGTACTTGTTTTGATTATTTGATTGTATAAAGTTTCAGGATGTTCAGGTGTCACATGATTATTATGATATTAACTATGTAGCTCCATCACGTCACCTCCAGGCGATGTCTTACTTGTAATGTATTTCCATGCTTTTCCAAAGCACGTTTGAATTTCCTTGTGGCTGAATGATGCTATATAAATAAAGCTGCCTTGCCCTTACAGTGCAGCCAGGTCTCCATGTTGTGTTTCTGCCCTCTCCCCACCGCCCCCGACAAGCCTCGGCTCTTCCAACTCCTGGATCCCCTGGTGGTCCACCCTCACTCAACCCAGCCAAGATGGCAGTCTCCTCTTCCTATACTGCTGAGACTTCCCCTCATCAGCACGCGCTTCACGTCCATCCCTTTCTCCCTTGAATCACAGACCTGGCTCCCTTATTGCCCTCCTCTGCTAACACTGAAAATGCTCCTGCCGTGTTCCAGAAATGTATGAATAACATTTTCCCTCGTCCTTGTCCTCCATGCAACTTCTCTATCATGCCCAAACTTCTGCTTGTAATTTCACTACTACTACTACTACTACTACTACTACTACAGGCAAGGTTGCTGTGATTTCAAGTCAAAACTAATGTGCTTGCAATGTCCTGGCTGCAACCAAATCTTGACTTTAAGACTCTGCATAACAATAAAAACAGATTTTTATGACTTGTTAAAGAGGAACTATGCAGGATTTTTACCGTAACTATGCCACATTTTTACTTTAATTAAACAGCTTCGAAGTAACTGTGATGGTTAAATAAATGACTTGTAACTTGAGGGAGAATGGAGGCTCTCTGCCATCCACGCATGTTGCAGATAAGAATACACAAATATACACATAGTAACGTGTATATATATATGATAAATAACATTATCCATCCCTCCATGGATTTCTTTCTCAGTGGCTTAATTAAAATCAAATGCACGTGGCCAGGAGGATGGTTAGCAAAATAGGAAAAAAGCAACAGGACTTGCATAGTTCCCCTTTAAACACAAACTGCAGAAACCGACTTATGTTTTTTATATGGTTATAATAAATTGATGGTGACCATATTTTTTCATCATTTTATACACTGAAGGAAGTTTTGCTGAGCATGCATACTCTTTTCCAGCTCCATGACTTATTTATATTTGTACATTGCCTTATGGTACCATAGGTATATAGTGCCAGCCAATGAAAGGATCCAGCAACTGGGACTCAGTGTGCTCAAGGGAACCTCCACGGCATCTGTTCGGAGTAAAAGGAACATCACTACTTTGTTTCTTGCCTGCAGGTTTTTTTGTAGATCATTTTGGGATTCAGCACATTGACCACAAGTATTTTCAGCAACGAACCACAGTCTTTCTTGAGTACATTTAACTCGGACTAAACAGTAAACAACAGTGATGTAAGGCGACTGGCAGGGGTGGTGGGATTTGCAATGAAAAAAAAAATGCAACCAACTTTGAAATCCAAATGATGAAACAACTTTCTTTGGTGTATCATAAGAGTTGTGAGAGAAAACAAACCAAACACCAACATGATAACATGTCACTATGCCTTATGAAGCCAGTCTCACATGTATTTACTCTTAAGATCTTGTTTTTCACTTTAAAAGCACAATCTGCTGAGATGTTTTCATGTTTTTAATTTCAAGTGTCAACAAAAATGAATAAAAAAAAAACAACCTTGCTTTACAGTCTGTAAAAACTTGGACTTACTGTAGTGTTTCTCTGTGTTTCTTTATTAAATTGAATATGAATGACTCTAAAAGCAAAAAAGTTCAAGGAAAAACATCTTCAGTTATTATTTTTAAAGAATTTAAGATGTGAAATCTTCTTATTTAGGACTATGTAGCTCTGGTTTGATCAGATTTGACTGAAAACATTGGCACATAATCAAATTCTGTCTGAACATTAGCCTCATCAACCATTTCACAACAATGAGAAAACCATACACAAAATCACACACGCAGGATTTTCTCATTTAAAATGAAACAGAGATGTTTCTGTCTAACATCTTCATAAAAAATGTCTATAGTCGCTCGATACTCAAGGAAATAAGATAATAAAAATTAATGCAACCACAGTAGAATATTTAGTTGTACAAACTCTATGAAATTGTTCAATAGAATTTGTATCAGTGGTAAAAGTTGCCTGCAAGCAGCAGAGGGCATTTACATTTGTCCAGTTTAAGTAATTGGAAATTGATACAAACATAAACTAAACATCTACGTCCACTCAAATTGATACAAAAGCCACTGCTGCAAGTGCAAGGTTTTCTGCCCCGTAAGTTGTTGAGGCGGCGCCCTGTGACATTCCCATGATAATTTATTTTGTTACACACAGTCCTCTATTCAAAAGGGCCAGGGGCATTATGTTTTTAGGTTGTCTGTTCCATTCTTGTAAATGCGTTATCTCAGTAACGCCTGGAGGAAATGTCTTCAAATTGGGCACAAACATTCACTTGGACTCACGGATGAATTGATTCAATTTTGGTGGTCAAAGGTCACAGTGACCTCACAAAAAACGGTTTTGGCTTGGTGAACGCAATAGCTCAGGTGCTCTTCAATGAAATGGCTTTTGGTGTTGAACGTCACTTTAAGTGTTACTGTACAAATAGTTTTTTTGATTACAACCCAAGACTGTACAGAAAAGAAAATTGAATTTGAGCCCACTCTGGGTCATAAAATTAGTGTAATAACTCATCTATCAGACGATGTAGGCCAAACTTTGTGCAAAATTCTATTTTTGATTAAATCCAGGATGAAAGTGTGTTTTTTTTTTTTCGCATTGGATAATGCAGGCGCACGGATTATACGTCAGCCTGCTCACGATTCGCCAGCCACTTATATTGGATCCATCATCCGTCAATCAAACATCTGAGACAACACACACACACGGAGCTCGGCTCGCCCCAAGCTTTGAATATCCCGCCCGCCCGATAACAACCAATCAAATTTGTTTTCCTTACTCGGGTAAACTCGTGCGGCAACTCGTGACAACTCGGCGCGACAAACAGGACAAACGGCCATTTCTGTGCATGTTTAATACAGCAATTCATGATAAAAATTTCACACAAATGGTAATAGTTTTTATGGTTCTGGATAAACAGGAATGTAATCTGAGTGGGAGAGGCAGACAGCCTGTATCAATCTTAAAGTATTTGGCGATGGATACAACTCTAACCTGTAAAACATAAATGATTCAACAACAATCAAAAAAATTTTGTGTGTTTTGAAGACACTGAGACGGACAAAGATTTTTTTATTTATTATTTATTATTAATACTGTAGTGGGAATAGGAAATGGACAACAAAACAAGATTTGTGAAAACTAGATGGCACAAAAAACATGTTGTGTGTTTTGTTGTCTTTCAAGTATGGTATATGTACATTTTTTACAATATATACAGTACTTTTGCATATATGCTGGATGTAAGGCTACATTCTCATTCTCATCCTGTGAATATGTTTCAAGTAAATATAGAAGCAGGAGATCTCCAGAGAGGAAGAAGCCGGCCTTCTGTTATTCTGTTGGAATTGTATTTCACAGACTGTTTGCATTGTGGTATTTGCTGCTTTGAACATATTTTGCTCCACTTTCTCTGCGAATGTGTATGTTTGTTTTGGGGCTCATACGTGTGTGAAAAACAAAGAGACAGCGAGTCGGAGGCAGGCAGACGTAAGTGTGCTGTAAGCCCTGTTTTTAGATGGTGACATCTGATGAAGGAGGAGGGGATGAACAGATGTACTTTGTTCATGCGTCTGACAGGTGTACCAGAAATCTCTCACTCCCCCTCCCCACTCCGCTGACAAGAGAGCACGAGCTCCTCTCCAGATCTCCTCTGAGCCGTACACCTCTCTCCTCCCTTTCCTGTCCCTCAGCCCCAAAGCGGCCTACACAGCACCTGCAGGTGGGACCTCACCGGCGACTCCTGCAACGTGCCCAGGATCCTATTAAAAAAGCAACTCTGTGTGGTGTGTTCTCTCAAGTGTAAAGCCTATTTCATTCCCTCGGAGCCAAACAGCTTGCGGTCGCTTGACGCTCTGGTGGTTTGTTGCAGATGGAAAATAGAGCTGCGGAGGCTTGAGTTTGTTTGTTTTGGCATTTGGTTGTGATCCAGATACAGTTTGTGGTGTGGAGTTGATGGAGTCTTGACTTGGCTGAGGAGTGAGTTTTGTATTGATAAAATGATAGTATCCAGCCTTGGTCATAAATGTCTAATTTCTAACTTTATTTAAACCCCAAGATCTGAAAAATAACAACTTTGACTGACCATAATAATTTCGTATTAAGACCCATAACTTTAGAGACTTGCAGGTGTCCTAGTGGCTTGTTGTATCTAAAGCACAGGGTCCAACTTACCCTGTATATGGGGTAAGTTGAACATAGGAGCGGGGTAAATTAAGCCAACCCCCTCCTTCCCTTCCATCCATCTCCCACCTCCCCCTTTAATCAGTATTCCACCTGTCCAGGTTGCAGGGGAATACAAACTACTGGGACCTGCTGCTGCTGAGCCACCAACTCAGTGAGGTTTGGGGAGTTTTGTGATTATGGTACATCGCATCTTGGGAAGAATCCCTCATCCTTCTCTTTGAAAGTAAAGCTTGGCCTCACCATTTCAGCTTTGCCTCTTCTCAGGATCTTACTAACTGTGGCAGGTGGTTCAACTTACCCCAGAGCTACCATATTGACTTTATTAGTCCCCACAGATAAAATGGTGCACTTTCATGCTGGGTTTACTACCTTGTGTTGTAGCTCACAGATACCAGAACTCATGTATAAAACAAATGTATATTTATCTCTTTTGGTCTAAACACAATTTTCATGAAATTATGATAGAATGATTTCACATTGAAGAGTTAAAAATGTTGTTTTTCTTTTACATACTGTAATGTCAAACCACTTAACTCATGTGTTTCTTACCTTCACAGACTTAGCACGCTAACCAGCTTCTGTGGAAGAAAACATGTTCCAATTAGTGGTGCTGGAAATGGCTCCTAGTGACTAAAGCAATGAAGTTTGATTATACGCTTGTAATGTTTCCTCTAAACTGGTCAATAAACAGTTAGTGCTTACAGTATGCTAGCTGTAGCAGAAAGTCTTGTAAATAGTCCAATTCCTTCCAGTTCATTATAGCCTACTACATTTCACACATTGCAGATTTTTTATTTTTATTTTTTTTTCATCTCTTCGTTGGAGGCAAGGTTTCAGCTGATGTTTCGTGTAGCCTACATTGTTTTCATTAACATGGTGAAACAGTTCAAACTACCTTCATGTAACATCTAAGTCACTTGCTGCAGCTTTTGACTCAATACCGGCTACATGTATTCTCGTCTGCAAAAAAAAAGTCAGCTTTATACCAAAAAGCTGAAAGCAGTAAATCTCAAATTCTGTTTAATTTGTTTGATTTCAATTTTTTTCCAGGCAAAGACTTATCAGATACGTGGGTTGGGTCTGTAGTCTCTAAAATTATCTTTCTTCCCTGACCTTGATACCAAGACTTTGCTTGGATACCAGACACAATCTTGTAGGATACCAGGAACTACACGTACCACTGCATTGCTTAAAGTGGAAATAGGTTTGGCTTTAACGTATCATTACGAAGTAAATGTTGATTCAACAGTGTAATGGCTGTTGAATAATGACAGCTTGGTTCCCTATGAGCCTCGCTTTTAGTATTCATTTCTTTTTCTTCTTTTGTTTCCCCAAGTAGCTAATGGTAGCTTTCCTCAGTTTGTGGAAATGGTGGATGGTGAAATAACCAGAGTAAATGTAGAAACTCTACTCTGCAAAAGCACAAGGTCTCATTGTTGGAAGAAGACGGTGAAGATAGAGAGTGATAAAAACTTAGTAGACAGAGAGCCGTGGTTGGAATGGAAAGAATTTCAACCCAGAACTGGAAAGATGACCAGTATAGAGACTGAGAAGACCAGAGGACCTAAGGTTTCAGATCAGGGCTACATGCGAAACTCTCCAAAGAACCTACATCTTCAGTATGGCTCAGAGGAGATCTGCCAGCTTGTAGAACATCAGTACCTCAGCCTACAGCACATCATCTCTAACTGCAAGCTAGCAGCTAGAGGCACTAAGATCTGGGCACTGACCTTGATGGCTAGTTAAGGTTCCCAGAGCAGATCGCCATAACCTCCCTTCAGCCAAACACTGTGCTCTAGTCCACCATCATAAGGTTGGTCATTATGGCCAAACTGACCATGCCATGAAAAGATGGCCCGAGGCCTGCACTTCAGAGGAAGATGGAGAAGCACACTGAACTTTCAGCTGCATGCACACAAGGAAGGTGGAGAGCTTTCACTGACTGCCAAGACCTCACTGGACCTCAGAAACCACTAGACGGAGGGTCTGCTGGTTTCTGAGGCCAGAGATGGCAAGCTGAAAAAGGTTCTGAAAGACCTGGTCGAGATGGGGGAACAATGGAGCTTCTGGCTGGGGCTTTGAAGCAATGACAAGATGTGTGAGAGACACGGATCCTAGGGCTGGCAGACAGGGTCAGTTGGGAGACGTCCCTGCCGCTGCTCCACCACCTGGAGAATTTCTGGGATTAAAGAAACGGAACATCTGCGACCCTGCAGCCGGCCCGATGGCACTGTTGGAGGTGCATCAGGAAATGCCTTATGGGATTTCTACTGGTAGAGCTCCAAACAAACTTTCAGTTTCTCTACCTCTACTGAATCCATAAGTAACAAAAGCTGCCTACTCATTAATACAACTGGGTGTTTTACTCCTTATAATAGCACTGAGATCAGAGTGTCTAGCGCTAAGTGGGGCAGTTATTTCTTGCTTTGGACAGGAGCTTGCATCTAGAAACGGAAACAAACATCAATGATTCATTAATTAATCTAATCAACGAGCATGTTTTCTGGCAAAGGCATCTCAAACCTACAAGATGTGAAGCTTGCTATTATATTCTCTTATATTCAGTAGCTACTTGATACTACTTGATTTGGGCTTGTTGGGAAAAGTTGATAGATTTAAATAGGCTATGTGAGACGAAACAGAAATACAAGAATAAACCACCTTTCCTTGCTGGCATTAAAATAATCAAAAACAATGTTAAATCACAGCATCTTAAATAATGCAATTAACACAGCTCAACTAAGACTTCTCAACTGTGGCCCATGTGTTAAGAACGGCTGTAATGAAATTTTAACAGGCTGAATCACAACTGCTCCAAAAAAGTGTTGCCAAATTCAAACAGTCCTTATGTAACTACAATAAAAAATTCAATATCTTTTGGCTACAACAAGACAATGTTGGTCAGATAAACTAGTTATTTGAGTTCAGAGATGGTAAAGGGATTGGACTCCAGATCTGGTTAAGATTCCCATCTGCATCAGTAAAGCTAGACCATCTGTTCTTTTCTTTCCTGCTCCAAGATTTCATATCTAACATGAAGAGGAGGAGGGAAAAAAACAATATGAGCTCAATGTCGGCTGCTTATCACGTCTGTCAGTGATGGTATTGGTGTTTTCTGTGGGAAAGTACCACAGGGTTGAGTTTAATCTTACCTTTTGGAAAGACGGACTCTCCATCAAATAGAAAATCACACTGAGGGCACAATAGGAGCCACAAAATATCCCCGACTTCAACGCTAAGATTGAAGCAAAATATACCGATTCACATGAGATAAGTCTGCGGGCGTGAGAGCGTGAGGGGAATTTCTCGCTACCGTGAAGACCCAGTAAGTCATTGCTCAAGTGAATTCTGGTCTGAAGAGCAAACTTTAAACATAATTGGATTCTTGGCTGCCTAACTTGTTGGCAAAATGCCTTTAAAGGCATTAAAAGGGACGTTCAGGCAACGCAGAAAAGGGTCTACATTTCTGAAAGAGAAGTCAACGACAAAATGTTCATCCGTAAAGACAATTTCATGAATAAATATACATTCATGTATTTCCATTTCAGTCCAGATTGTGTGGTATTTTAGCTCGTGCTGTCGCGTGAAACCTCAGAGGTGCGTCAAGATCATTTTAATCATTACTAATGATTTAAGCTGAATGCATTTTATTGCAACCATAATTGCACTCATTTAGAATTCATAGGGCTTTATTCAAAGTAAAGGGCTTTGCTTTTGAGCAGTTCACGAGGAGGAAGAGGAAGAAGTTTAAGAGAAGAGTGTTTCACCGCCGAGGCTTTGAAACAGCGAAGTCTGGGTTGTGACAACTGCTGCGATCCGCAATGGCTGTGAAAAGCAAATCTGCATAGGCAAACACAAGCAAGGCAACACACACACAAACACACACTGGCATACACATACACTTGCATGTGTCTGTCTCTCTTCTTGCACAGACAAAACACAAGCGATTCTTATTTCTGTCACAGGAAGAAGTGCAGGTGCTGTAACCTTTTGCTGCTCGTCCTGTCAGAGAGAAAAACCCAGCTGTGCGGCAGGAATGACATACTGCAAATAGGCCTTCAGCTTCTTATTGGCATTCAGAGAGCCCAACTCTCCTGTCTCTCTCTCTCTCTCTCTTCTCCCCGTGTCCTCAACTCACACACACACACACACACACAGATATTGAGTGAGAGAGAGTGAGAGCAGGAGAGAGAGATCCACTTCCCTGCTTGTCACCATGCATATTGATAAGCCCGTCCAGAGCACCATCTTGTGGACATTTCCAACTCTGGCGCTTGTCTCAAATGTCACTTTTGATCAAATTCAATTAAAGCTACTGACTAATCAGCGTCAGTCAAAAACCATCCAGGTTTGTTTTTTCCTTCTAATAACGTGATGTATGGAAATCAATTATTTTACTAACTTTTAATTATAAAATATAGCATCATTAGATTTGTCTGTCTTGGCGCTCCTTTTCATTTTTCTGAGTGAGATATATTGAGTCTAATTCCTGCATACATTTATTTATTTTTTTTGTCTTTTGAAGTTTGAAATTGGGTGAGAGGGATAAGTTTTAAAGGGATAGTTCACCCAAAATTGAAATTTCATTTCATTATCTACTCACCCTCATGTGGACTAAGGGCTGGGAGAAGTTTCAGAGTTATCCGTGGCTTCTCTGAGTTACAGGGGGTCTCGGCGTAGCAGTTCATGTCCATATAACGGTTGCAAATGGATACCAACTGTCTTCGTAACAAAAACACACACCAAAAAACATCCAAATACCTCCATGCTGCTCGTGTGTAATGTCCGTCTTGTATTGAAGCCCCGAAATGCAAAAATGTCCTGAAAAGAATTAAATAAGTCTATATGTCAAGCTTGTTTTGTAGCGGAAGCTTCTCGAAGCTCCTCTTCCCGGTTCGTCAAATTTGGACAAACTGGGAAGAGGACAGACTCTGGTTCGTCCAAATTTGACGAACTGGGAAGAGGAGCTTCCGCTACAAACAAGTTCGTCAAACAAGACGGGCAGCATTACATACGAGCAGCATGGAGGTATTTGGATGTTGTTTGGTGTGTCTTTTTGTTACGAAGACAGTTGGTATCCATTTGCAACCGTTATATGGACATGCACTGCTACGCCGAGACCCCCTGTAACTCAGAGAAGCCACGGAGGACTCTGAAACTTCTCCCAGCCCTTAGTCCACATGAGGGTGAGTAGATAATGAGTGAAATTTCAATTTTGGGTGAACTATCCCTTTAAAGCAGGCCTCCTTTATGACTTGAAGCAACAAAAACTGACTAACAGCATTCAGTAAGCAAACACACCCTAAACCCACCACTAACACAACCCACTACCCCCTACCAGCTCACGTAGGTTACATTCAGGATTCACTGAGTGTGTGTGTGTGTGTGTGTGTGTGTGTGTGTGTGTGTGTGTGTGTGTGTGTGTGTGTGTGTGTGTGTGTGTGTGTGTGTGTGTGTGTGTGTGTGTGTGTGTGTGTGTGTGTGTGTGTGTGTGTGTGTGTGTGTGTGTGTGTGTGTGTGTGATATCTGTCTCCCCAGGGTGTGTTTTGGTGCAACCCCACTGCCTGTGCTGTGGTGCTGTCATCTGGATCACAGCGGAAAGCACCTGCTCGGAGGCTGACACCTTAACACTGCATCTGCTTTGCGCTCCTCACCGATAGTTTCAGTCAAAAACTCTTTTTCTCTGTATTATAAATAAGTATTTTTGCCCCAAAGGCATTGACTGAATGGATTTCAGAGCAAATGTGTCACATTAGTTGAATCTTACTGTGATTCTGCTGTCATTTATGGAACTTTTGTTGATGCAAAATTGGATTTGTTAACTATTTTCAGCAGCAAGTGTGAAAGCGGTTGCTCATAGTTAGGAACTCAGAGAGGAATTGTCATATAATCAGGTTTATATGGCACTTTAGTTACAGTTCACAAACATTAGAGTTTTGGTTGAGTCTCACCACGCTCATCAGTGAAAATGAACTACTTCTGGCCTAGGACTAAACAGACTTAGCAACTGGTGAACATAGCTCTGGGGCGTTTAGCAGCTAAAGAGCCAGATAATTTGTCAAGCCAAAGAAACAGTGCAGGAAAAAGGACGCATACGAAGAGCATGGCTGTGTAAGAAAAGAAAAAAACAGACACCATATAGACCTACAGCTGAGAACACTCAGCCCAGTGGAAGCATTGAGAGCAATCTGCTCCACCAGCCGCAGATGTTACTCCTGCGGCAAGCAATGTCAGCTGAGCCCCATTTGGTTTTGAATAGTCTTGTGTTGTTGTTAAGCACTTCTCATGAATCACTCTGCATAGTGAAGGTTGAACATTCAAGTGAACCAAATCATATGTTTGAGTGGAGAGAAATTTTAAAACATCCCATTAATGCAAGGTTGGAGTTATGGATAGGGTTAGGTTGTTGTCATGGGGGAAAAAAACCTGTACAGACTGAAACTGGCTCCAGGGATTCAATAACCTTGCGTATAATATAAACGTAACAGTAAGCCATGTATGCTACTGTATGTATTTAAGCCATTGTACAGGTTGAGACTGATATTGATAGCCTACATCAGAACTACAAAAATCATTTTAAATCTAATTTGATACATGTTTGATATGTGCTTTATCCATATTCAACATAATCCAACATTTTATGATTATACAACTAATTAAGTGTTTTTTCATGGACAAACGGAAAGAATATTTCCTTTTTTCTCAATTTGTTTTTCACATTCTACCTTCATATACAAGCGGTTGAAAATTAGGCAATTTTCACACCAATGCAAGTTGAGGAGAGCAGTTACTTTTCTCAAGGATAATCAGTGGTTGTTGTTCAGTTTCTGTTGGCTTTTTTTGTTGTTTTGTTTTTTTTTTTTTTACAAAACTGTTGGTCAGAAACTGCAAATTAACAGCTTTGAATCATGTTTTGCTGCAGAGCTGCTGTTTTCCTGACATGAACAGACAAAGAAATTGGATAAAATTGTATTCAGCTTCAACACATTTTTTAGTTATCTAACTATTTCCCATTTCTAATTAGCTACATTTCTGAATTCACACAACTTCTAACAGTTTGATTTAATAGAGGAAAGAAAGGTGAAGGCTAGGCATATGATTGCAGTGAGTTTGTTGAGTAGAAATGTGCCACATTTTCTCTCTTACACATTAGCCTATTTGTGTTTCTAATTAATTAATTACTTTAGATAGTATAAAACTAGCTAAGTAGCCTATGTGTCTAAGGATTGATTAAAAACTTCAACGTTGTCATTAGGTTACTCCCAACAACATCAAACCAAACAAACACAGCTGTGTACATACTGTAAGTGTCCAGGTTGTGTTAATGTGGTACTGCAGCTTTGTGTGCTTATATCTTTCAGTTCTTTCGTGCTGCCCTCTACGGCCCAGCACAGCAGGCCTCCTGCAGTGCAGCCTCAGATGGAGCTGTCCCATCAGTATGCAGTGGTGCAGGGACTCAGAGACGCTCTGTACTCTGCCATCAAGGAGATCCAGTCTGGAGAAAACTGACCTGCAGCAGAACCAGTGGAAGCTGGTAAGGAGCTGTGTCCAAAAGGAGCTTGGTCAAAAACAAAAGCTCCTCAAAAGGAGTATGAAGAAGAGGCAGGTTCTCATAAGGGCCCGCATAAATGTACAGCAACGACTGGAAGAGCTCAAGCTGGAGGCCAGGGAAGAGGAGTGGAAGGCCAAGTGTGGAGCTCTGGGGGAGGGAGTGGAGCACCATCAGAGAGAGGAGGACTGAAGCAGGACGGAGAACAAGAGTCAGGAAGAAAAGATGGAGAATTAGGAAGAGACGAAGACAAAAAATGAGGCTGAAAAAAAAGAGGGAACCGGGGAAGAATAAAACTCTGAAAGAGCAGAAGGGAGTCAGGAGTCAAAAAGTACAAAAGAGCAGAAACACAGACAATGAGAAGGAGGGGGAGGAGGAGGAGGAGGAGGAGGAGGAGGAGGAGGAGGAGGAGAGAGAAAGACGGCGGATGATAAGGAAATATGTGAAAAAAAGAGAAAGCCAAAGAAGAGAGCGGAGAAGAATCAGCAGGAGTTTGCTCTGAAACAACACCCCTCCTCCTGAAACCTCCACCCTTCTTGCCTTACCCACACCCCACTCCCTCATTCCCCATCTGCCACTTACCCTCTTCTCCCCCACATACTCTTATCCCTTAACCCCTATATTACATACATTTGTATTTATTTAATTGTATTTGCCTCTGTTTATCTTGAATATAGTGGTTTGGATACTGAAATATTATTAATGGGTTTAAGTCCTGCAGTGTCACAGTATTTTCTCTGGAGGATATGATGACGTTACATCACATTTATCAGACTTAAATAGACATTAGGAGTCAAGATGTCATAGTGAGTCTTGGAGGATGTGGAGCAAAAGTCATTTTTCTCTGGATGTTTTTTGAGTTTGTGTCTCATTTTGATGATCAAGTCTAAAACCCTGAAAGAAAACTGGGTCAGCACACTCAAGTCTGACACAGAGCCTCAGAACTGGAATGTGATTTCAATGTGATAAACACAGACCTGCGTAAACCTGTAACCATAAATACCATATTATAATGTATAGGCTACAATGTTGCTCTTTTTTTTAATCAATGACTACTAGACATTTCAGGTGACCCCATCCATTTGAATTCCAGGCGACCCCATGTGGGGTCCCGACCCCAAGTCTGAAAAACACTGCACTATCATACGGCGTCCCCCGAGCAGCTCAACATCTTCAGGATAGGAAGGCTTCAGTCAGTCACTATTAAATGACAACAGTTAGCAGCTAGGGTAACACTTTATTTTAAGGGGTCCTTGTTCCAGTGTAATTACCTAATTAATTACAGTGTAATTACCTATGTAACTGCATGTAATAGCATGTACTTACATTGTAAATACATTGTGTATTTTGGTGTACTTACAGGTCCTTGTTACACTTGTAATAAGAAATGCTTGTTACAATACCTGGTCAAAGTGGCCTCTCTCTTTGGGGAAGGGGTACATCTGCAAGAAAAATGGGTGAAACCACAACCCATGTTGCCTGGGAAAACTTTTCCATCAATCTTCCTCCTGCCTCTTGAGTCTTGGAACATTTATGCTGTTTCACAACTTAGTCTATGTAACAGTTGTGTTAGTACACCGTTGTTACTCTTTGATACAGTGGAATGAGCACATTGAAGTGTACCTGCTGGGATACCTCAGTTCTTACACATTAACTGCAATAACCAGTGTCTTTGATAGTGTACCAAGTGTGCTGTTACACAACTTAGTATATGTAACAGTTGTGTTAGTACACCGTTGTTACACTTTGATACAGTGTAATAAGCACATTAAAGTGTACCTGCTGGGATACCTCAGTCCTTAAACATTAACTGCAATAACCAGTGTCTTTGATAGTGTACCACGTGTGCTGTTACACAACTTAGTATATGTAACAGTTGTGTTAGTACACCGTTGTTACTCTTTGATACAGTGGAATAAGCACATTAAAATAAAGTGTACCTGGGATACCTCAGTCCTTAAACATTAACTGCAATAACCAGTGTCTTTGATAGTGTACCACATGTGCTGTTACACAACTTAGTATATGTAACAGTTGTGTTAGTACACCGTTGTTACTCGTTGATACAGTGGAATAAGCACATTAAAATAAAGTGTACCTGGGTCGGGATACCTCAACTCTTATACATTAACTGTGATAACCAATGTCTTTGATAGTGTACCACGTGTGCTGTTACACAACTTAGTATATGTAACAGTTGTGTTAGTACACCGTTGTTACTCTTTGATACAGTGGAATGAGCACATTAAAATAAAGTGTACCTGGGATACCTCAGTCCTTAAACATTAACTGCAATAACCAGTGTCTTTGATAGTGTACCACGTGTGCTGTTACACAACTTAATATATGTAACGATTGTGTTAGGACACACTTGTTACTCTTTGATACAGTGGAATAAGCACATTAAAATAAAGTGTACCTGCTACATACTTACATGTAACATCATGCAGAAACTTGGTACTCAAGTATTTTTACATAAACCAATAACTAGAATAGCATTTTTTCAGAAAATTAGACAATGCTGGATAACTCAATTCAGGAACTGAAAACATCATCAGCAATCTGTATGCATAAACCACACACTCAAAAAAATGCATTTCAGTGTTCCTTTATCGTCCTTTATTTTTATTATCCCCAAAAAACCACACGGCTTGATCTTTTCCTGTCCTTTAATGAAGTCCTCTATTTCTCCTCCGTAAAACTGAAATGATCACAGAAACACAATTTACTTACAGTACTTACAGTAGCATTGCATGAATAGGTACACTTCAATTAGCATCCAGATTAACAAAATGAAAAGAGTTAGCATAGACTGAAAGCTAGCAAGGTATTTTTACCGAAAACATAACTAATTATGTCTTAATTACAAAAACACACAATCATGTAACACTATTGACATATTCTACTCACAGATAGACATTCCCCAAGGCAAAAGCATCCAACAATATTATTTAGCAGTCTGTTTAGCCGTCTGTGCTCACTTTTACACCCGAGCATGAGAAGTGAGCATGCAACAGAAAAAACACAACATAGCTGGACTTGACGAGCCGAGCGCTCACTTCGACGCGGTTTCTCTGAACCAAAGAGAAGACCACTCACTCGGACATGGTTTCTTTGAACAAAAGCACATATACATTTTAACTTTTTTAACCCTCAAAGACAGTACAACGACACTGGTTATTGCAGTTAATTTATAAGAGTTGAGGTATCCCGACCCAGGTACACTTTATTTTAATGTGCTTATTTCACTGTATCAAAGAGTAACTAGTGTGTACTAACACAACTATTACATACATAGTACACTATCGAAGACACTGGTTATTGCAGTTAATGTTTAAGGACTGACGTATCCCAGCAGGTACACTTTAATGTGCTTATTACACTGTATCAAAGAGTAACAAAGGTGTATTAACACAACTGTTACATATACTAAGTTGTGTAACAGCACACTTGGTACACTATCAAAGACACTGGTTATTGCAGTTAATGTGTAAGAACTGAGGTATCCCAGCAGGTACACTTCAATGTGCTCATTCCACTGTATCAAAGAGTAACAACGGTGTACTAACACAACTGTTACATAGACTAAGTTGTGAAACAGCATAAATGTTCCAAGACTCAAGAGGCAGGAGGAAGATTGATGGAAAAGTTTTCCCAGGCAACATGGGTTGTGGTTTCACCCATTTTTCTTGCAGATGTACCCCTTCCCCAAAGAGAGAGGCCACTTTGACCAGGTATTGTAACAAGCATTTCTTATTACAAGTGTAACAAGGACCTGTAAGTACACCAAAATACACAATGTATTTACAATGTAAGTACATGCTATTACATGCAGTTACATAGGTAATTACACTGTAAGTAATTAGGTAATTACACAGGAACAAGGACCCCTTAAAATAAAGTGTTACCGCAGCGAGTCTGTTAGCATGCTGACTTTGGAAGAGATCGAACTGTGATAAGAGCTCATTTGTAGCGTTAGCAAAACTTACAAATAGAGCCCTAAAAAAGCTTTGGGGGGGATTTTTGCTTGAAGACAATAACTTGGCTCATCATTTCAAAAACCTTTCCATGATAATGTCTCATAGTCAGTTATGTGTCAGTGTTGTTGCCAGCTCATTTCCGCCGCCTGCCAAGCACCAAAAATTGTATTTACTGCCAGTTTAGGCTTTTCTCTCAACCTCATAGGCTACTGCGTAATGCAAGCTGTCTTGAGGCAGGTGGATTAAAACCATCACTCAGCCAAACTCTTCTGTCATGATAGTCATCTTCACCTTGAAAATGTCATTTGTTTATTTACGTCGACCCACTCGAGCACCAGTGTGTTTACCAGCCTCGCTCGTCGTCGTGCCCCAGATTTATTGACCAACTTACTCAGTCAGAGGTCACCACGGAGACAAGCAATTACCCGGGCAACCGGTACAACCCGTGACCTTCGATGTCAAGTTGCTACGGCAGCGGCGACAACAGCAGCAACACCTGGAGCAGCATACTGATAACAGCAAGCTGCACACAGGCAGTGCCAAAAATCTATACCTCATCTTCAGGCTGATCTCCTGTTGGAAATGACAGCATGAGGGGCTGAAATAGAGTTTGGAGACAAAATATAGGACACCACTGACCACATGATGCAGTCCAGTACAGGCACATCCCAAAGTGAGCACTCAAAATGACATGAACCAACATAACTGCAAACTCTGTGTAGCATTTGTATTTGTCTATTTTTAAAAGACACCACATTAAATAACTTGTACAGATAGCCTATATTAAATGAGAAAACCTACTTTACTGTATGTTAAATTCTCATTTACATTCCATGATTTTTTTTGCAACACAACTTTGTTCCTGTCATCTTTACAAATGGCAGTTTCGTTAAAGGGACAACGAGGAGTTTTGGAAAAGCGAAGCGTTTCCACACTACATTTATGAGCCTCCGCGCACCGTGAAATTCTTTGACCTGCACAAGACGGACTCATGTTTTCATTCATCAAGAATTAAAGTCAGAGGTTCAAAGATGATCACATACCGTCGTAGTTCCAACCATAAACGGCGATTCGGCGGCGTTATTCTCATGACTCGCCACGAAACCGAAAGTAAAGAAACGATGGTCGGCTCGACCAGCATTTCCACCACCACTAATAATAACAAAATAACGATAGAGACAAAACAATATATTTATCGAAAATGGGCCCATTAACAAGTGTGGGTAGCGGAGATTCATCCACAGAAACTCCTTGTTGTCCCTTTAACACTAAATCAAAGACAGCATGAAAAACATGAGGTGTGAAAACCTTGAACAACCAAACAAAACAGCACTCAGAGAGAGCCCGACAAAACGCACGCCCCTTCGAAAATGTTCCAGGCTTATAATAACCTTTATAAAATGCCTGAACCACATACAGAATTGAGATGATGAACTGCGTGGCACATATTTTAAAATCTGTTTGATGAAGAGAGGTGAGGGATAAATGTGAAACACAGAAACTGTTTTGCATCTGTTTTGTAACTTGACTGAATATTTTGGCCATGATTCAAGCAAAACATCTGCTCCAATGTGAGTTTTTATAAAGAGAATATTCTTCGTTTTGGGGCTGTTGACCAGAAAAAAAGTGAGCAATGCGTTTGGGCTCTGGGACCTTTATATAATCAGCTTTTTCGTAGATTTTATAAATAAAACATGTCAATTAATCAAGAAGAAAATGACAACAGAAAATGGTGATTAGCGGCTACCCTAAGAGAAATCTAATATTTATACACTGATGATATTTACGAATTCAAATCCATGTTGCTAAGGCAATATCACAAGCTCTGAGTAATATATTTCTCTGCACAGAATATACAGGAAATTATACACAAAATGTTATTCTCATGCCACCACTGCAACCTCTTCTCATTATAGATTTATCTGCAGTCTGTAGTTTGGCATGAAATGTATTGCAGCAGCTCTCAAAACCTGAACATGAGCAGAGAGAAATATTTCCTCTGTTTTTCCTCAATGTTCACCGTAGTCCATTTTTCCTGGTCCGTTATAGCTGAGAGAAGAGTTGAGCAGCGCTGTCAACATTTACAGATTCCTTTGGTGGCTCCCTGACAACCTAAAAAGACAAAGAATACTTATTAGTATGAATTACATTGAGATTGAGTAACTTTTTCAATGTTGGGTGATGAAGAGGAGATTTAGCTTCAGTTTCCTCCTCTAACCTGTGTTTGTTTCTTTGGCTTAGGAGCAACAGACTTTGAAAGACTCGTACAATCCCTCTGGACCTCTGTGAAGATTTGATTGAGGTTTTCCACCTTCTCATTTTTCACCGCATTGATCTGTGAAGCCACAAATGATGTTACTAGAGTGGGCACAACATACAAGGGAGCGTAGAAAATGTGTGAAAATGTGGAGGAAAAGAATAAAAAGGGAACACGAGAGAGAGAGAGATCTTACGTGTTTGAGTGTTGTTGTGACAGGTTTGGCTTTGTTCTTGTGCTTCGAGTGCTTGTTTGCCACTTGAAAGACATTCTTCTGTTTCTTCCCTTTCTGTTTATTCTTCGCCATGTTACCTGGGGAGAGAAAGCACCAGCTGGCAGGGTTATTTTCACGGCAGAGTTTTCCGTGCCATGTGTCCTGACTTTCATCCTGTTTTCCTTTTCTTTTGGCCTGCTTTGGATGCTGTGTCCACGTCGGTCGCACAACCTTACCCCTCCTTCTGAACAAGACACATGCTGAGGTTATTCCAGGTTCTCCACATGCTACCTTAACCCCATGATTAGCATAGCAACACCTTGTTATACCAGAAGCTCACTACTTGAAACCGTAAACTGAAACACTTCTACGGGTTTAAGAGGTTCGGATGATGTATAATAAGTGCAACTGAAGTGTTTTTGATACAGACATTTGATTTCTTCACATTTTCATACTGTCTAGACTTTAACCAGGTGTTGCACCATAAACAAAAACAAACCCTCTCTGTGTGCAGCCTTGGGGGTGAAAAACAGGGATGTTCTTCAACAGGATCCTCGAGAAAAAAAACAACATACATCTCTTAAAAACCTGAAGCTGCTGGCTCACAGCGGACCATCCCACCCTCCACTCCTGTCAGCCCACAACAAGAAGGTGAAGCTGCAGTGAGAGTGTGGAAAAACACTCCTGTCTGTCTACAGCACAGATGGTGAATCATATATTATGGTTTAAGTTTTGAGAGGCTGATGGCAGAGACTGGTAGTAAACATAGGCTACATCTGCAAATTCATGGTGTATGGTGTTTGCAGTAGAAGCTATGGCTGCTGCTGTATCATGAAGACTTTTCTTGGAGTGGTGGTGGCAGTGCTAGTGGTGGTGGAAACACCATTACTGGTCACAGGGGTGATTATAAATGTAGCTCAGGTTGAGAGCACCTGCCAAATTAATGCAATAAACTTAGTAGTGATAACAGTAATAATAACATACTTTATAAAACATTTTATACATATAAAATAGAATGAGAGATAGATATTACATTGGTGCCAAAATGAAACTGCTTGAAAAATGTATTAGGCTTCACCCAAACAAACAAAAGCAGAACTGTCCGAAATTATATACTATTGCAGTTAAGTGTGAGCAGAAACAAGACAATTGGGTGGGGATATTGTTAGGCTAGAGCTGCAACAACTTATTGATGGATAAACTAGTCTTTTGGTATATTATTTTGAAGATTAAATAATCATTTGAATAATTTTCTTGAAGCTAGAAATATATCATATTTGCTGTTCCTTGTTTCCCAAACATAAGGATTTGTCTCTAATTTTCCACATGCCATAGTAAACTAAATTGACTGGCTATTGGTAAGACAAACTAAGACGGCGTTTAAAGACATCACTTTGAACTGTGAGAAATAATTACATTTTAGTCTTACATCCTAGCTATATATACACAAAATACTAACAGGTAGTAGGGCTCCAGACTGCCCCTAAATGGGAGCATTTTGCCCCTAAAATTTGAGACA
The DNA here is from genome assembly GCF_905171665.1 of Trachurus trachurus. Lineage (NCBI taxonomy): Eukaryota > Metazoa > Chordata > Actinopteri > Carangiformes > Carangidae > Trachurus > Trachurus trachurus. The sequence continues at coordinate 21,115,629 of NC_139911.1, forward strand.
GTGCAAGTAATTTTTTCATCTACCTGCACATGTGCAACCAGTAAAAACTGGTGAAACATGGAAAAGAATCTGGTATTTGTCATTATGATGTTTCTATCACTGAAATGTCCAACACAGAAGAGAGTGGACTTCCACTAACATGTAAATCTAGGCAGAAAACTATGACATTAATGACATATTAAAACAGATCTACAAACTCTGGAGTAGTGAAAAAGGTGGCAACACAAAACTAAAACCCTCTTCATTCACTTCTACTACCCTGGTTGACAACGACGAAAACACTGAAAAGCATCCATGTTGTTGACAGCTGCAGTCTGTTTACACAGTAACACACGACTGAGTGAAGCTTGTTCGCTTGTTTTTTCTCTGGAAGTTCAATCAAACTTCTTGGTGTCGTTACTTTGACCAAACGAGTGTGAACCAATGTGTGTAAATTAAACATTTCGGCTGTAAAACAGACCTTGTATGTGAAGTGGTTGTCTTCTGTTGATATCCGCGTGTGCTGCAAACGTGCCTCCTCTGCTGCCTGCGTCACTAGCACGCGACAGTCGACGTACGTTTTACGTCAGGATTTTCTCCCAATGGATTTATCGGTATGATAATGATATTTGTTTGTTTTTGTGTTTTTTTTTTTGCTGTTGTTGTGTTTGTTTTTATTTATTTTATCTTTTTTATATAATTTCCATGTTCCTATCGTGGTCCGGTTGTGACGTTGTGACATCGCCTCAACACAGTGTAGACTGGTTAGTTTTTTTGTTTGTGTTTTTTAATTAAACTTTGATCGTATAATTATTTTTATTTTAACTGTACAACCAAAAATCACTTAATTATTTAGATTTTGAGGGGGGGAAACTGGACAACACGAAAATAATAGCTATTTCCGGTATATCTCATCTTCAAAATAAATGTGGACTTTCAGTTTAGCTCTTTTTACAGTCTATGGTTTAGCTACGGCGACACAACATTTCACACACGATATTCTTTTGAGCAATTTCACTTAGCTTAATTGGACTGAATTAGTTTATTTCCCCTACACACCTTGAGACGAAATAGAAAAATGAGCCAAAAAGATCAATCTCTGCAAAGTCTCCCTGACTGCAAGCCTTGCAGTCTCATCGTCCAACAGCAGGTGGCAGCCTAATACCACTACAGAAGTCATTGCACTCTGAATCTGTACTGAGCTGGTACTCGTTTTTATACAGTCTATGAGCTGGACTGACTGCTAGGGTGGATTTAAACTGTCCTAGAGATTTTTAGAAGAGATATGATTTTTTTTGCCTATAGGTCAATAGAAGAATTGATTGAGCACAATAGCAGTGTATTGGCCTGACTCTGATGCACATCTTTATTTTACAGATGCAATTTAAGTGGGGCAAGTTTAACAATATTGACAGAAAACTGGGCAGAGAGCATTCATAACCCACATGCCTGAAAGTTAATGTTCTGATTAATATATGTGTCTCACAGTCATGAGGTTTAGCAGTGGTGTGGTTCTGACTCTCAGGTAGCCTACTAATCTTAAAACATTTTAATGTGTGGTGGATGTGCATTGAGCCTGAGCATGTAGCCCCTCTCTTTTTCCCTGGACCTCAGCTTGGCTATGGCACTAACACTGCTGCAGCACACTGATAGACAAATCATGCACAAAGTAGACCTTTATTTTGTTATCATTGTTACTGAGCTGTGCAAGACCCAACCAGACAACTTTTCCATTCTATTAGTTTTATGTTGTACATTAAAAATGGTTTATAAACAAGTCAAACTCATGTGTTTGCCAAAATGATATGGCTTCTTCTACAACTGCACATGATAATTCCCCGTGTTTTTGTTGTCAGGATCCTGCAAGAACCCTTGAACAAGGCCCACAGTCCATATATGTTCATATAAAGAGGCTCACATTTCTTTCTGTTTTTGGATCAAAGTCCACTGATACAATGGTTGTTCAGCGTCCTGACAAATATTTAATGGAGTCACAGTAATTCCACATTAAATACTTCAGGTTTCCCTTGAGTCACCTCAGCAATCCAACAAGTCATAGCCTGCATGTTAATGATTATTTTCTATGTCTGTTAATATACTAATAGGCTATAGAAAGTCAGAGGTCCTTTTAAAGTCGCAGTATCAAAGTGAAACGAAGGCTGCAAGCTGTTGCGTAATTCCGTTATTTCCTGAAATTACAGACGAGTTACCCGTTAGCTGAGCGCACGTTCGTGCAGAATTACGCAGCTCACCAGCTTTGTCAATGGAGACTCCGCCGCTGCAGAGAGAGAGAGAGAGAGAGAGAGAGAGAGAGAGGAGAGAGAGAGAGAGAGAGAGAGAGAGAGAGAGAGAGAGAGAGAGAGAGAGAGAGAGAGAGAGTCATTGATCCTCAGTGTTCCAGCCTTGCTGCGCATCTAAACTCCTCCCGATCAGTGCGCGGGGGCATCATGTGGCCAATACCAACCGCACACCGGGGAGCCTATATAAGCCGTGCAGCTGTCAGGTGGAGGACACTGGCTGCATTGCGCTAAGGGACGACTCACTTTAGGGAATTACAACTCTTAATAGACACTCACACATTCAGGCTCTAATAATGTCTTGGGGATACGCAGCGAACAACGGTGAGGCGCTCACGACTTGTGCTATCATATGTAGTGGATGGCAATGCAATACTGACAGCGCTGTTGCCGCCAACAGGCAGGGTGCTGAGAGAATGACACAGAGGACGGTGCATGCACGGGTCACTGCAGAGATTTGATTTAATTCTGCATATTTGGGGGATTTTTACGCGCGTTCAAAGCACCATCCTCATCCTCATCCTCAGCCATCCTGCATGCGCAGCCACAGCCTATATGTCATTGAATCAACCTCATGTGTCAAGGCGAACATACTAATAACCACAGTGTTGTAATTATATGATTTTAGGACCCGACAAATGGGCTGATAACTTCCCCGTTGCCAATGGACCCCGCCAGTCTCCCATTGACATCGTACCTGGTGAAGCATCATTCGACGGGGGGCTGAAGCCGCTCAACCTGAAGTACGACCCCTCCACCTGCCTTGATATTCTCAACAACGGACATTCCTTCCAAGTGACCTTCGTAGATGACAACGACAACTCAAGTTAGTGTTATTATATTGTTATTATTGGATGGCTCCAGCTGCTCAATGCTGTCTTGATATCACCTCACCGGTCTGTGATTAAGAAAATGGCATTTTAATATTTCATCTTAACATGGAGAAAACAGAATTTAAAATAATAATAATTTAATTTGGTTTATTTAAACATATTATTGTTACTATTGCAGTCTTTTTTGGTAGAATAGAGGAGCTGTGATATTGCTGGACTTGGTTTGCAAACAAAGGCAGCAGGTTCTCATGGTGATTTGCAGGGTGCGCAAACTGCACAATGCGGCATTCAGGGTTTTTTGTATGTCCTCTATAGCCTCCAGCTTGAAGGCATGCACAGAACTCAAGCATGTTAATATTATGTTAATGTTAATATGGTTGCATTAGTCATGTGCCCCAATTTCATTGAAGCATGTGGGGGTTTTAACTGTTTTTTTTTTTTCAAACTGTGATTTTATTTTAATCAAAGAAGTGAAAAGGCTCCAGGAGTTCCATTCAAGGGCCAAACACAAAGCGTGCAGATACTAATTGAATTGGTAATGGTAACCTCTGCTAAACCTTTCCCACGCCAGTTCTTTTTTACTCTGCAGTGAGGTCAAAAGACAGAAAAACGAAGGTTAGCCTGCAAATAAACCTGCTTTTGGTTAACTATTAATGTGCCAAACTGCGTGGGAATGTGTGATTTTATTTCTTCACAATGTAAGACGCAAAGCATTGTTTTTTTTCTCTTTTTAGTTTTATTTAATTTATTTGGACCAGATTTTAATCCCAAAGGATACAAAGAAACAATTGCTTGAGTTTTTTTTTTTTCATGGTTAGGATTTTGGATTGGTTGTTCTAAGCGGATCTGATATAGGATAATGAAGAATATAGTTACATAATCAACAAAATCACATCACATGGCCTATTTCAAGTGGACACACATCAAGATAAAGGGGAGAAAAAACAAAAGCAGGATTACTAAGAATCTGAACTGTAGGCATGTTGAAGTCTCTGAAGTCTGCTATGGTATTTGACAGCTCTTATTTTCCACCCTGCACTTCTAAATAAAGGACGAGCCGCTGCCAGTCATCGTCATGGGTTTCATCCAGTCATAAATCATGCCAGGCAGGGAAAAGATGAATATCGCAGCAGGTTATATTTAATATCCAGTAATGTATAGACAGACACCTTCACTGTAATTTGCTCTGGGATCAGATCTGCCCCCTCTAATCATTTCAAGCCGACTACTGAGAAACAAGTATCCTGTTTTGAAGGTGACCTGTATGTGGGTGTGTGTGTGTGGGTGTGTGTGTGCATGCGTGTGCATTCAGTATCACCAGAAATAGAACAATATACGGGATTATCTGCTACTGTTCCAACCATGTTGTGTAGGCCTACTGCAAATAGGTACATTGTGTAACGGTGGAAGGAGGTCTGATGTTAACAATACCTGGACATGTAGCCGTCAGTCTGACCAGGTCTTACACAACAGGAACTGAGTCTGTTTCCATGAAATAGGAAGTCTGCCACCCTGACACATGTGTGTGAGAGAGGATATTAGTGCTTTTGCGGTATGTAAGATGCATTAGATAACAGTTTTGCAATGTAAAAAAAAAAAAAAAAAAAAAAACTAGACAATTGCATTGTGCGATAAACTGATGGGAGTTGTGTTTGTGTATATGTTTGTTCTGCAGGTCTGAAAGACGGACCAATCTCAGGTACCTACAGGCTCAAGCAGTTTCATTTCCACTGGGGTGCTTCTGACGACAAGGGCTCTGAGCACACTGTGTCCGGGACCAAGTATCCTGCTGAGGTAAAGATGCTCTGATGATAATTATAGTTGATGTAACAAGAGGGGAAGTGCTGTAGAGTTGAGATTAAATTTTGTTTGTATCAGAGGTTATAATAATTTCTCAAAAGAAAAAAATTTGTTTTTTTGCATTGAACCACACTGGCTGGAGAAAAGGCCTTGTGTGGTAACTTATTGTGACACATTTTCAATGAAAAGGTTTCTAAATTGTTGAGTCACATTGCTGTCTCACAGCATTTTTTTTTTTCATTTTCCGCTAAGCATCTTTTTAAAGGCGCTATTTGTGGGCTAAACTTTGAAGATGCTACAAAGCTAGGATTATGATTAGCATTGGCATTAGCAGCGTAGAAGAAAAAATGTGATTCACTTTCTGATCACTTTTTCTTCTCTACGTAAGTTAGCAGGCTAACCAGCTAGCCCCATCTTGTTTCCAACAGCGATTCACTGTAGTGCTCAGTCTACCCGCTAACAATGTGTTTAACACAACACTGGTCAAAGCTCTTGACAAGCATCAATCACCACTGTCAAGAATCAATGTTCAGTGGCATAGAAACCCTCAAGCTAAATATTTATTTAACATAGCTCAATATCAGTATCTGTTAAATAGAGCATGACAGGATGTAGTACGAAGGCCTAGATTTCATCCATTTCATATCTATTTCATTGATCCCCAGCTCCATCTGGTGCACTGGAACACCAAATATCCAAGCTTTGGAGAAGCCGCCAGCCAGCCCGACGGACTCGCTGTTGTTGGAGTTTTCCTGAAGGTCTGTTGCAGTGATTCATGCCTATTCTTTAGTTTTAAAGCATTTAGCGCAACACATACATTGAGTTGCTTTAATAAATGATAGTCCAAGTACTGTACCATATGCATAACACTGTTCGCTGATTCCATTCCAATTTACTGTTTTTCAGATTGGTGATGCAAATGCGAATCTCCAGAAGATTCTTGATGCCTTTAATTCCATCAAGGCTAAAGTATGTTCATATACAGACATATTTTCATGCATTTTATTCTAACAAGACATTTGACTGACCTGTTCTTCACAATCTCATACCTCTTGTACCCTCAGGGCAAGCAGACCACTTTCGCTAACTTCGACCCTGCCTCCCTGCTCCCTGGTTGCCTCGACTACTGGACATACGATGGCTCTCTGACCACACCCCCCCTGCTGGAGAGTGTAACCTGGATTGTCTGCAAAGAGCCAATCAGCGTCAGCCCTGACCAGGTATGTCTTCTCAGAGAGCCCATTTAGAAGTCCCAGGGGGATTGGCAGAGGGCCCACGGTCTAGAATAACCCCACCTGCAAATCCTCTCTATATAACTGCGATCTAAATCAAGGGCTTAATTGTTCAGATTAGTTTAGACGGTTGAAGTGAGCTCTGTAATGGGAGGAAAGGCAATACAGCAGCTTCTTTCACTCTTTCACACGAAGAAAACAAGAGCAACTGCAGGTTCACACAGACACCGGAGATTTTGCTTCTCTGTTTCTGAGTCAGTATGTGGGGTGCCAACAGGAAGTGGTCATCCCACACATGGTTCACAGTCTGTCTGTGATACAGCACAAGCGTGGGAAATCAGACTCTCACATATACCACGTATAAGTATGCTAGAATAATACCTGTCTTTCCAAACTATTTACCTCTAAAATTATACCCAATCACACCACTGACATGGATATTTGACTTCTAACCACCCATTAATCTAAACTAACAGCCTCTGTAGTCAGGTTTGTGCCCGTGGTTGGAGTCTTTAGGCCATGTGAAAATAAGCACAGCCTAGTCAAATGTTTATTTCGTCAGTGAGTCGTTGTCTCATGGGTAAACATGAGGGACATGTGGATACAACCTTTAGACTCGGTACCATATAAGGCAGGTCAAGCAGATAAAGAAGCCATTCATATACAGTAATACAATTAGCTGATGATTTGGTATCAGTTAATGGCGAGAGTATACACACACCCGATGAATTCATTTGTCCCAGCAGTGACTACATATTCACTGGCTGCAGCAGTGTATAATAACCATGGCCCAATTCATTAGCCAGAGTCAATGACAAGTCTCTTAAATAGGTCATCTGACACCATCCTGCAGCTATTGTCTTTTCCTTCCTCCGCATGAAAATGTCAAGAAGTTGTCTTGTTCACTTCCTATCAAAGATTTGAGGAGAATGCGAGCTTATAAAGTCTAGAAGTGAAAGGGAACAAGTCAGTCTGGTTCAGATTCACCTACCAGAATCTAAAGCTCAGGTTTTTCATCATGGTTAGTGCACCCAGCCCAGGCATGGTTTTACATTGACTAAAAAGATTAATTTTTACATTTCGGGAAATACACTTACTTTCTTTGCATAGAATACAACTTGTTTTTCAATTTAGTTAAACAATTAAAAAAAAAAAAAAAAAAATTTATTCTCAGCTAAACTAAGCTAACCAAAAGCTAGCTTCATATTTACTATTTCTCACCAAACCTTTTGGCAAATTTTGTCCACCTCTCACATTTTCCCAACTCCCCACGGTCAAATGAAAGGTCACTGGGGCCTGATTTTTGGCCAGGAGGTGTATCTTTGGGTAAACTCTGAATGTCCCGAATTTCAGAATTAAAGTCAATTTTTTGGACCCGTAATGCATTTTAACAACACCCATGACCCTTCAACATGTCCACCTCCACCTATGGGTTTTTTAATGTATTTTACAGATATCACCATGAAACTTCCCAAGTATATTACTCACATTAAGACAAATATTTTTTGTATTACAAGTTTTGTCAAATTTGATGTTTAAATATGTAAATGAGGCAATATCTAATGAAATATGCGCTAATTTCCAGAACTGAAATCTGAACAATGGATAAAGCCCTTTCAGAATTCTTGTTCTATTTTGTTGACATATTAGAGTCAGAAGTTTTCACTGAGGGGATTTTGGATATCTCCTTTTATCACTCTGTAAATGAAACCAGCCCTAAAACCCATACAGCCCCATAGAAATGTTGTGTTTTTGCAGCAAAAACAGTTTTGGGAGTAACTGATGTCTAAATTTTGTCCAGGGCAGCTGCTGCCTAGTGTAGGTTGTGAACGTAACTCTGTGACTCAGCTCGGGGCGAGTGATGTGCTGTGTGAGTGACAGTCACAGGAGGTAATGACTATAACCTCATGAGTGTCCTGTGTCTTCTCCCTCGTCACAGATGGCCAAATTCCGCAGCCTGCTCTTCTCTGCTGAGGGGGAGGCCGAGTGCTGCATGGTGGACAACTACCGCCCTCCCCAGCCGCTCAAGGGTCGCCCCGTCCGCGCTTCCTTCCAGTAACGCCCCCTCCCCCCTCTCTTGCCCTTTCTGCCCTGTTGCCCTCTCCTTCCCTTCCCCCTCCCTTTAGTTAAAACCCAGAGTTACCTCTCTTGCAGTGAGCCACACAGCACACATATCTCACTCCGTCCATTTGTAAAAGAAATCTAATTCCTGTTGCCCCGTTGCTCTCAGTGAGATGGAGCACTCACAGGACGTGCATCTCTGTTCGTTTATGTGTAATAAGCCAGCAAACACAACCTGTCATAATTTATTCTATAAGGCAAACACTTCGCGTTGGAGGTGACACGTTTACCAGGACTAAACATCTGGTGCTAGTGTTTTAAAAGACATTACATCAGTGTGTGCAAAGGTCCAGCAAATGCCACATAGATGAAAAATAAGAGACAAATTATAGTCATAATGGTGCTCTGAGGCCAGCAAGTAGCACAAAGCACAGGCAGGATGCAGTAGCCAGGGGGATGATGAAACTATACCACCAGCTGCGAGGAGGATGGTAAGGTGCAGATAATAAAAATACACACACGCACAGACACATACGAGACAAGTGCGCTCCCGCTGCCAGTCTGTCTGTAATCTCCGACTGACTGCCAACCTCTGCATCACAGCAGCTTAATGAAATGCTGCAGCCGCCTCCATCACAACCGATTGACTCAGAAAATCCCCCTCTGGCACACACAACATCGCACGCGCAGTCTCACGCAGACATGACGCCTATAGGCACTGACCTGCTTATTGATTTGAATTCAACATACAGCAACAAAGGACATGAGGACAGACTGCTAGTGCAAGCTGCTGAACGTCATGACAACGGCTTATTTCTCTGGTTTTACAGTCTAATCTTCACATCATCCCATGTTGTGTTTTTATTATTATTATAGATTGTCGTCTTTTTTTTTTTTTTTTTAGCCTGACAGCTCATGCAAAATAAGTCTTAAGTGATTCCTAAATTATGTTTTCTTACCAAAAGCACTTTGCATTGTCTGATGTCCTGATAATATAGCAATATAGAGCAGTGGTTCTCAACTGGTGGGTCGGGACCCAAAAGTGGGTCGCGGACCCGTTCTGGATGCGTCGCGGACAGTTGGTCAAAAAAGTAAATAATATTTAATGCATTTTGTGCAATTTGATATTTATTCACTTTTGTGAATATGCTCTGAATGCAGAGATACATTAGAAGTCAAATATATCGTTTTGTTGTTCTCCATTTTGTGCAGTTTGATATTTTTTTATTCACTTCTGTACATGCAGTTGTCATTGTCCTCCTCAGTTTCATTCATGTGCTCTGAAATGCACTTTGCTCAATAAAGAGCAAAATGAATTTTTAAAGGCTTTAAAAAAAATCTTGGTTTGAATTCTATAAAAGTGGATCGCGACTTATTGACCATGGGACAATGTGGGTCCCAGAGTGAGACTAGTTGAGAACCCCTGATATAGAGGATAGATCCTCCTTTTCTAAATGAAATGTAATGTGAAATGAAAATCCCTTCATGTCTTGTTTTGAAACCTCAGTGTGTCAAGTGCTAATGCTTAAAACGCACAGTCGCCTTCTGGGCAATGCCATAGTGGCTAATGCACAAAGCCAAGGAAGGAGAAATTACCCTGCCAAGGCGGCCACAGAAGGAAAGAAGCTGCCAACAGATAAGATTATAGTGTCAGCCTGATGTCAGGCCCTGTATAGAAGAATAATTAACACAAGATCATGCGAGCTCCCCTTCAGCTTTGGGACCTCAAACATTAGAGATAAAAAATGATGTATTTCCAGAAAGATTGTAATTAGCATTGGAAAACTAAAAAACAGCCTTATGCCAATCACTGTCCGGGCCGTCCCAGGAGTATGTGTTCTCATTCTATTTTGGAAGTGGACGTTTTATTAGTGAAATAAATATATTTTATGACGAACACATGTCTTGTGTTTTCTCTGTTTACTCTTGTTTTGCTTGTTTACATACATAAAGACTTGCCTGTGTTATTTCCATCATTAGCATTGTGAGTTTAAGTCCATTAGATTTTCTAAAAAAAAGTCTAATTGCTGACATTCAGCTGTTATTGTAAATTCCCTTCAGTGGCTATAACTGAGATCAACATTATATAATTGTAAATAAAATGTCAAAACCAATAATGTGAAATCCTAGCTTCATCTAAATGTTTCAGCATTTTTGGTTGCTCCATCATTTATTCCTGTAAATGGGTAATGGGCTTCCATTAGCAAATTCAATACTTTTTCAAAGGAGTATAAGTGACAGCTTTGTTGAACACTGTGCGTGCCTCTGTGTGCAGCTAATGTGGGTTTACCTGGTCAGTGAGATTAGCTTATCTTATCTCAGAGGTAGAAACATGCGTTTGAAGATAGAAGGAATGTCTAATTCAGTTTATGTACTTTGAAAGTCATTCATGTCCTTATTATAAAGAAATTAGCTGTTATCAGACTTCCTGCTCATGTTGGCATCCATTTACAAGAACAAACAACCACAACCTCTGTAGCTGTTTGCAGTGGCAGGGAAAGTACTCATGCACTTCTGGGAGTTAGATGAGAAGATGAAGCAATTATGAAATGTATAAATAATTATAATTCAGCAGTCAGTCCGGTTATTTTGCAGCAGTAAAATACTTCCAAAGTATATTTTTCATCTGGCAGCATATGAAGGTTTTGGACATTCAGAGACAGTAGCTGCTGTTGTTTAGCCTAGGACTTCCAGACCAATTCGTGAGTGAATAAACATGATCTCACTGGCTGGTTTGGTTCCCAGGTTTCCAGTTGCTGGGATTTTAAATAAGTAAAAAGCACTAAACCTTCAGCACTGGTGTATTTGTCTGCACTGTTAGTGAGCCTGACTTGATCTATATTTAACCCTGTTATAGTTTTACTTCCGTTATGAAGAGTTGTTACTACCATCACCGTCATCATATGGACGGCACAGGGTGATGACCGGATAAGAAACCACTGCTAACAGCCAACTAGCAGCTGACACCTAAGTGTGGTGGAGATTTTAATCAGCTGTGGCATTTCTCTCTCTGTGAAATGTGAGCAGCGCTTGACTTCTCACGTCTCTTATAAACCCTCCACAGGAAGATGAGACAAATTTTAATCAACAAAACTTTTCTACCTCCTCTGCTTGAGGGTGGGTGTTACGTTTTTTTTTTTTTTTTTTTTTTTTCCTGTTTTCCAGCTGGTCTTCAGAGCGTCTTCAGAGAAATGTGTGTCTCTTTTCATGAACAGGAAAAGCTGGCATGACCACGCAGATCCCTGAATAGAGCTGGACTTGTCCTCGGAACATCCTCAGTCCCTTGTGCGCCCTCGGTCACCCCAGTGTGTCCTACGAAATATCAATAAAAAATAAGAGCTATCGATTGTTGAAATGTCTGGCTGACTAACCCAGTCAGAATCAATAATGACTTGTATAACAAAAAAAAAACCTCTTTGATACAAAGCAGGATGGAAAAGTTTGTTTGAGGTCACGTGTGATCACTAGTAGGCTACTGTAGCTGCTCTGGGAAAACTTTCATAACCAGTCATTCCACAAGGTCAGCTATTTTGGAGCCAGAAGTCGACTATGGTCCAGGAGATTAATGGTCCATAATATGAGTGATGCCTGGATTCCCTCATTTACCTTCTACTGTAGTCAATCCTGTTGTAAAGTTATGAAGAAACAATAGTGCACTTTGCTACGCCAGATTTCACAGGTATGAAGAACATTTAGTTCTCAGATGTACTGTAACGCCCTTTTTAAAAGGAAAAAATATCTTATATGTATTCGTTCCCTGGAATTTACTGCTGCTCTGCCTCCATACAGTAGTTTTCTGTTCTCACATTCTATCTTCTCACTTTGCAATAATACTGGTAGATTTATTACCTTAACGTTAGCACATCGTCTCTCCTTGATCAAAGGTTTGGACTTGTTTTAAAACAAGAATCTTGTGAAAATTAGTTTTAACGATGCATCTGATGGCTATTTAAAAATCATTGTGTTGAAAAGCTGAGGTTGGAGATGTACTGTATGTTGGTGTTTAGGTGATGATCCATGCAGGTGGACACAGAAACATATCAATTCCCAATGATAGAATTTTATTGAGCTGAATAACTTATGAATGTTTTCACTTTCATTTCAAGAGAAAATTTGTTTTTTATAGTGAGCACTAAAGCAAGTGGTTTGCAAATGAAACTCGTTGGTAAAGTGACATTGGCTGATATAGATGGAGTGTAAGCTTTGCCAAATTCAACAGAAAGCAGGACAGTTTGACTGACGAGAGTCAAAACTGATGCAGGACTGCACAGTGGTTAGATACACTGTGGTTGATTAGATACACAGTGTTAAGATACACAATGGATGTGACAGTGGTGAATGGGACTTTTTTTTTTTATAAAAAAAAACATTAAAACTAACATAGTCAGTAAAATGTTCATATACCTTTGGAATAAGACTGGAAGTTATAACAATACAGTACCATTCCCTCTAAGCGTTAAACTTTTCCTCTTGTGTTTTTGGTTTTAGAAAATGCCAGAAAGACGACCATCTGCCTCTAGCAGTAGCCTACCTGCCATGCTAAGTTAAGATAGTCAAGCTAAAATTGCTCTTCTGAAAAGGTGTTGAATAGCGATAGAGATAGAGATTAGATTCTCTGCACAAACCAACTGAATTAAACATGTGAATAAAACCAGATGCCGCATGTCATCCCTGCTGCTGGGTTATTTAGCTAACTGCCATCGATCACCTTCATCTGCTGTTGACATTAGAGTACAGCTTCCTATTTCCACAGTCTTGTTATTTCACCAGCATTCCCATTGTGTTGCATCTTTTCACCCCACTTTGGTGTTGTGACAGCTGGGTGAGAGGAAAAATCCTGCTGGGTGCCATCATGCAACACAGATGTGGCCACGCTCATTAGCATGTTCTGTCTCCTTGGACAAAGTGATGAGAAACCCACATGTCCAACCATGTAGTCTGCAGCATGGGTGTTTGTCAAGGTCAGAAAATTCAGTCATAACAGATTAGTTACACCGGCCTGGGCCACATGAAACACACGTGATGACGATGGTGCATTGTTGTTGTGTAAATGGATTTTATTGAAACATAAGGTGAGTGCAAACAAATCAGGGTCAATTCTTTATGGTCAGCGCATAACAGGGATTTGACACACACCATGGTCAGCAGCATGTCACACATTTCTGGCCCCCAGGCTTCTGACCAGTGCTGCAGTTTGTTGCATAATCGAGCGTGTCAAGCGGGTGACATATATTAAGGAGACAGGAACTACACAACCATCCATTAACTGTGAGAAGCGAGGGCGAGGGAGTCAGAGGAGAAGGCCATCTGAATGCATACCACTGCAGTATGCGGTCAGTAGATCTGACGTTGCACTTCTGTGTGACAAACAGCCAGGACAAGCTCTGAAGTTAAAGATAGTCACGTTCATTTCCACAGAAGGGGGGATGTATAGAAACATGGTGTTTAAAGTAAATGAAACAAATAAGTAGCTATAGCTACAGTAGAAATGTAAAAAAAAAAAAAAAAAAAAAAAGCCTATACATTATCTTCACAGGGATTGCCCAGTTGTCACAGAACTGTGGATGTTTCCATGTTTTGTGACCATTTTAAAAGAGTTTTGCTAATGCTACATAGCCAGCATAAGCAATGACAGCTGTTCATGCAGTGTGCAAGAAGAAATGTCACAGGTTCAACTAACCCTATACTCAAACTTCATTCCTTAAGAGCTGTCAGTGATACACTGATGTTAACTTGCGCCTTTTGTGTCTTTTCTCTACCTGAAATTAGCGGCTAAGCAGCTAGCCTCAGCCCACTCCATCACTTTTTGACACAAATGTGTAGACTCCACTTTGCCTATGATGAAATAGCGCAGCTCAGATGGTAGCCTATGTTATGACCTTATCTTGTGAATGCAACATTGACCAAGGCGGCAACAATCACCACCTGCAACTGGCGAGAAAACATCATGTTACAGCAGATTTATTTATTTATTATTTTCGGGCATGTTAGTTAAAGCAGATATCAGTGGAATGTTTTTGTTAATATAAGTCCTAAATAGTCCTATTTTCCGTCAGCAATCACTTACATGAAGTATTTCAGCCTAAACACGAGTCTCTCCGTCACTCTGCTCTGCTGTAACCCGAGGAGAAAATTTTCCTTGTGGGATACAAGTGTTATCCAATGAGGAGAGAGAACGGCATGAAGGGCTGTGTGTGCAACCAAGGGATGCGCGTGAATGTGGTGACGTAGCACGAGGACCAATTGATGCCTGACAAGGGCGGGGGCTGCTAACTCATGGTGCGTTCAAAGAAACTCGTACTTTGTGTTTTTCCTTCCTGTGAAGTCATACCAGTTCGATCTGGTACGAGTTCACGGGTCGGAAGTTACGAGTGGCCGTTATAGGGAACTTTCACAGACAACAGGATGGTAAAAACACGAGCTACGGGTTACCTGGAACGCTACCAAGTCGTAGTTGTGACTTGAAGCTGTAACTTACGGTTTCAAAAGCCTGCCTTGAACGCAGCATTAGCCGAAACGGCCGTGAAGCTGATATCTGCTTTAAATCAGACTTCATCACACATCATCTCAGTTTAAGTAATAAAGCAACATGGCTGAAAGGGAAAGCGGGAGAAGCAAAAGCTTATCTAGTCCCGCCCCTGGTACCCTCAGAATACATTCTCTTAATCAAAATTTAAAGATTAAACTTACAAATAGTCGTTTGAGGAAAACATCCCTTTTATGTCAACATCCATTTCACTGGCCACTGGTCACTGACCTATCGGGAAGATCTGAAATCTATTATGACAGAGGTGTCATTCATTTTATTCTTTCTTAATGTTTCATAAGGAAATAAAGGTTTCAACACACTTTCCACCTTTCATGTGGCAATATGATGTGGTGACATTGTTTTCGCAATTCCTGAACCCGGTGTCAAGAATTCAGCAGAGTTATTGATCGATTTGTGAATCTGTCAGGGAATCAAGGGCACCATTAGTCAAAGTAGTCAAAAAAAAAACCTTGCTCACTTTTGGTTTAACACCTTATTAATTAATTTCATTAAAAATACCTTTGTATATCACAAGTCCTTCAATCAAGACAAAGACACAGAAAAGGAATGCAAGAAAAGGGCCGGGGATGCTGGTGAGAAAACAAAAGCTCTGTGAGAGGAGGTGTTCTCTTGTGGTTACAGCATCGCCCTCAGGCGTCAACATGGATGTGGATCAATGCTGTTTCCTGCAATTCGCTGCTGTTACTTTCTGAAAACACAATTTGAAGATAAAGCACAGTGGCAATATGAATGGCATATTCATTTCATATCTGCTGTGGTAACAAAGCCCCTCATGCTCACGTAGCCTTCAGAATGTAGAAGTCACCGGTTCAGAGACAGAGCTCAGGAAGCCCTCCACTTAGCACTAAGCATTCTTCAAACTGAGAGTAAAAATGGCTCTATGTAAACATTTCAGCAGCAAATTTCCTCTGTAATTTCCTCCTTTCACTATTCATTGACCTTTTATGTCAACATCCATTTCGCTGGATGTGTGTTTCACTGACCTATCGGGAAATCTATTATGACAGAGGTGTGATTCATTTTATTCTACTTAATGTTTCATAAGGAAATAAAGGTTTCAACACACTCCAACCTTTCACGCGGCAATATGATGCATGAGATACAGTAGATCTGATTTCAACAAATACAATATATTACATTTTATGGACTGAGCCTTTTAAAGCACATTGTGTGTGTGTATGCAGGTTCACAATCACTTATCACCCTATGTTGACTCTGAAACCTCTCCAGTGTGTTAGGCCTAATTCAATCAGTAACTTAACGCTGAAGGAAGACCCATTGTATGACAACTTTGTTTATAGAGTGAATTCTTGAAAATTTGTTAAAATTTATCAAAAATGCATAGACTAAACATAAACCTCCACTGCTATGGTTGCGGCCAAGACACTTTGGGACGACAGGATATTTGCCTCAAACATCAACAACGGTGTTTTCACATGTTAATCCATGGGGATGACGCTAGTGGCCAAACATGAGCTCTGTCAATAAACAAAGTTAAAGTACACATTAATGAGGTGGGCCAACTCTATTTAATTTCTCACGAAGAAAAGCAAATAAGCACAAATATTTATTTTAATCTTGTCCATTAACTGATATCCCAAACTAGCCTCAAAAGTAATTCTTTCCCCCTCCCTTTTTAAGCATGAAGGAGAATTCACACTGGCCGTCAGCTAACCAAAAACTTTGAAAGGTCCTATTTAGAGCAAGTGTTTCATTTGTCGATTCTAGGCTGAAACACAGTGATGCAATATGGTGGACCATATGGTGAAAGAGGACCATCACCCAGCTAAATAGCCCTCACCCCTCCCTTTTCAGGCAAGAAAGAGAATCTAAAGTAGTCACCATCTGATATAGAATTGCAAAAATTTATAGAGCCACATTTCACATGTTTCATTTGTCCAGTTTGACCTACTGTAGTAAACATAGTGGTGCATCACAGTGGCCTCCATGGTAAAAGACCTGCTCTGTAGATATAAGGAGCTACTGTATTTCCAAGCTAATAGCAATAGTTTCAGGTACCTTTAGCCTCATGAAAACATACATATGGATATTACATACATTTTTTTCCCCCAAAAGATCCCCCTAAATCCTGCAAACTGGTCCTTAGATGCCAAATTGATGGTCTACTGTGTTGTTAGATGTAGCAACTTCAACGAACTGATCCCTACAAAAACAAGAGCGGAAAAAAGTTTGCCACTCTCTGTCACACATCACACTTTTCAGTGAGTAGCCTATAAATAGATTAAAAAACACTTAACCTGACAAGTGTGTTCTCCTCTGCATCAGTGTGAATCTGTATTACGTATGGCAACTTTACATACAGTAGCTGTAACTTTAATGAGATTATGGGATAATCCTTGTTAAGGACTATCTATCTCTGACGATTAGTACGGGTCAGTACAAACTGTTGTGACATATGTGCCATCCACTGACACGCATCTGTTTACGTGTCATTCATTCATCATTCCTGTGGTTTGAAAATGTTGACTGTGCATTTTCTGTTTTTGGCTTCCCAGCAGTACTCTCTGTGTGTTACCAAGCCATAATCCTCAAGATGCTTACTCATATTGATTACATCATTGGGCAAAGCAGTGATGCAGGATTTTTCCACTGTACTTTATAAGCTTTGGGCAGCAGCATTTCAAATGGGCACACTTCTTTTGGGTGTTTGCTCTGCGTGTCTTGCTCTTGTGCTTGTTTGCTGTTGATGACATTTTCAGTCATCGTACCCAATGCTCTTGCTAACCCATTACTCATCGGTTTTTATTCCAAACAAATGTCCTTGTATGTGTTTGCAGTTGCTACAAAGTAGCTAAGCAACAGTTAGCTGGAAATTACCATACCATTATGTGCACAAGTAACAAGATGCCTTGCTGACACAACTCAGGGAGAAGAAGGTCTGAAAGTTGAAATTTTGTGGCGACGTGACAAAACCACAAGACATGTTTGTAGCTTCCTTTTTTTGCCAGAAGTAATTATAGTAAGTCATGGAGCATACATATTCAGTGTCTGACAGTAACTCTTTAGGCCTACAGTGTGTGCTGTGAAACATCCGCTCTGGGTTCAGCACATTATTTATTGTTGAGAATTAAGTCTGTGAGCCTGTCTCTTATGAGGACAGGAAATGTTTCCCCCTTGTCAAAAAATGCCTGAACTGTGGGGAAGCCAGTGAGGGATCATCTCCCTGTCACTGCACTAGCAGCGTATACAGGTTGGTTGGTGGTGAGGGTAAGGCCCATTACCCTGAGAATTTAAAGGGATAGTTCACCCAAAATTGAAATTTCACTCATTATCTACTCACCCCCATGTCGACTAAGGGCTGGGAGAAGTTTCAGAGTCCTCCGTGGCTTCTCTGAGTTACAGGGGGTCTCGGCGTAGCAGTGCATGTCAATATAATGGTTGCAAATGGATACCAACTGTCTTCGTAACAAAAAGACACACCAAAAAACATCCAAATACCTCCATGCTGCTCGTATGTAATGTCCATCTTGTATTGAGCTTGAAATATAGACTTAATAAAAAAATTTCGGGACAATTTCACATTTCGGGGCTTCAATACAAGACGGACATTACATACGAGCCGCATGGAGGTATTTGTTTTTTTAAAGTATATTTTTTGGCTTTTTTTATTTTTTTATTTGATAGCACAGTGAGATAGACAGGAAAGGGGGAGGCAGAGAGAGGGGGAATGACATGCAGGAAAGGTCTGCCCGACACGGGATTCGAACCGGGGACAACTGCATTGAGGACTGTAGCCTCTACACGGGGCGACCGCTTTATTAACCACTGCGCCACGCACCGCCCTAGTATGGAGGTATTTGGATGTTTTTTGGTGTGTCTTTTTGTTACGAAGACAGTTGGTATCCATTCACAACCATTATATGGAAAAATACTGCTGTGCGGACCCCCCCCGTAACTCAGAGAAGGCACGGAGGACTCTGAAAATTCTCGCAGCTCTTAGTCGACATGAGGGTGAGTAGATAATGAGTGAAATTTGAATTTTGGGTGAACTATCCCTTTAAGTCTGTGAGCCTGTCTCTTATGAGGAAGTGTTTTCCCTTGTCAAAAAATGCTTGAACTGTGGGGAAGCCAGTGAGGGATCATCTCCCTGTCACTGCACAGCGTATACAGGTTGGTTGGTGGTGAGGGTAAGGCCCATTACCCTGAGAATTTAACCATGTGTATCCGAGGAGATATAAACAGCTGCTAGCAACAGGGTTTTCCAGGTCAACTTGGACATACACTGGTTCCTTCTAAATGTTTGATGTTAAACGAGTTTGTTTTGGCATGAAACACTTTCTTTGTTGTTGTATTTCTGGATTTTCAGGTTGGAACATTGTTGTGGGCATAAAAATCGTACTCCTAGCCAAATTTGAGTGTAAGATTGTAGCAAACATTGCCCATGCCAAAAACGTGTGACACAACACAAGGTATTGATGTTCTGTTTTTAGCTGTTTGGCATGAGGTCCCTCTGACTGCTATCTCCTAACTCGCATACAGTATTTGTCATTGATAACAGACAGAAAAAGGGGGCTGATAGCGGAGGGGTGTGCCACCTTTGGGGGCTGCCCCACTTGGCTTGTGCAGCATAGGAATAACGTTATCTAGGTCACCTACACAGAACTTCAGCACCACCTCCTCCTGCTGCTGCTCTGCTGGCCACGCTGATAAGAATGAGTCTATTCAGTGTGACTATGAGGCTTAGTGAGAGTCTGCCAAACCTGTACCAGTCCCAGCCATTTCTATGTCCACTTCATTGTTCACTTTTTGACTCGCGTTCTTTCACTTTTTGTCCCTCGCTTTTTTCTCACACACGCAAAGGGCCAAAACTTCTTGAGGTGGAGAAATGTCTTGCCTGAATAGACAACAACAGTCAGTTTCATTCAGTTTCTCATTCCTCCCATCCTTTGTCCCTTTTTTCCCAGTCACTCAGGCTGAAGAAAAAGTTTATGGTCTTCTTCTTCCTCTTAATGTCACAGCTGTTATCCACTGATTTCCCCCTTTCATCGCTCCTGACCACAGTCAAATTAATCCAGCCGTGGGCCGGATTTCTGTTCATGCTCCTGTGCTTTCTCGGTGGTATGCTGGCTAGCGTTACCCAGGGGAGTAGGGTTTCCTGTAGAGCTGCAGGACGGCATGTCTCTCACATTACCACCTGTTAGCTGGTGCTTGGGAAGGTAGGGAAGTGCAGAAGTGGGATGACGCTCTGGCAATTTTTTTCCGTTCAGCTGTTCATGTTGATAAAATACAAATCCTGACGACATGAGTGATTTTATTTTTAAAATAGAAAAAAAACTCAACTCAACTGGCTTTTCTTTGCTGTGGTCAATAAATTCAATATGTTGGACCGTGACCGCTATTTGCACCCAAGGTGTGTTTGTGTTTGTTTTAGATTAGACTTTAAAGATCTAATATTTGGTCTGGTTTACATCTGAATTGAATTACACAAGCTATTAGAAGATTACTTAATCTACCCTTTAGTCATCATTCCTCCTTGGAAATTATGTGGCAGTTCTTGGAAATACTGTGACTGTAAATACACAAAAAACCACACAAAAAAAGTAAAATATGTTTTTATTTTGATTGCAATTCAATGTGATTTTTATTGAATTAGTTTTTTAAAAGCAAGAAAAACGTAGTGGGAATTGGAGAAAGTGCAGAACACATACAACAACTAACAACATATGAAGAGTTCATTTGCAAAAGCAGATAAGTGCCATTTTGAAAAAAAATGAGCTGAGGCTTTGTAATTATTCTTTGCATAGTGTTGTTTTCAATAAAACTTAATTTTTTTGAGATATGTCTGTTTTGTTACATCTCAAAGTCACTCAACTTTGGTTTGACTAATATCACCTTATGTAAATAAAAAATAAAAAATAAAAAATGAAGATTCTAGTGGAGTTACCGGTATCTGCTTTTGCAAAGGAACTCTTCATATATATTTATATAAAACATTTTCAAATTCAACAACCTGAATCTTCAACATGCACAATTTCTCCACTATGTTTGATGCAAACTAGTTGAGCACTTTTCTGTAATCCTGCTGACCAACAGACAGACTGACAAGAGTTCTATAATAACCTCCCTGGTGAAGCTGACTTCATCCCCATTACCATAAAAACACATGCCAGTCTGTGAAAAATTTGTATAGAGAGCACACACCTAATATGTCGCCCACATTCATTATTTATTAGTTTTAACAACACATCATATTATATTGAGTGTCATAAATACATATGCAGATGCTGAATATGTATTTATGTATGTATGTATAATATGTTTTTGCATTTTATATAGAATGTAAACGTCTGCTCAGTACAAAATAGATCCCAAAATAAAAATGTCAGACTTGAAGGTATCACAACAGTTACATAACATGTTACATAAGACCTACGAAACAATAAAATGTGACTGAGTCGACTGATTTACAAACAGCATAACCTTTTTTGACTGTTGTCCACTGCAGTCACCTGGGAGTACTTGATCTGATGTTACAAATTGATATTACAGGTCTGGAAACACATCAAACCTCTTTTTGTGGTCAAACACTGAACATTGTTCTCATCAGAAAAACGCAAAGATAAAAAGGCATCTAAGGGAAACAGACAAAAACAAGGGGTCAGCACTTATCAGAAAACTGAAACATCTGTCACCGCACCGCTACTGTCGATATTTCAAAAGAATCCCTATCATTTCAAAGGAGCACTTGTCTGGCGCCGTGTACACGAGGAAGGAAATTCCTTCAGTGTAAACAGCAACGTATAGAAGGAGATCACGCCTTTGATAGTCCAGCATAGCCCAAATAGCTTCAATGAGACCCTCCGAAGGAGGAAATGTCTGCTGCTGTGGCTGCGAGGGGGTGATGAGGTGATAAAGTGCAGCAGCAGTGCTAGTGGCCCTCATCAGCTTTCAACAGGCTGGAGTGAGATGGAAGAGATTCTGAAAGTCCCATGACAGGTGATGCACATCACACACATAAAGCACATGTAACATTAGCAAATAGGTTCCTCAAGCTCCAATGCAAATACATGCCAAAATGAAGCCATGATTTACAACATGCCTGGTGAGATTATTACAGCTATTACAGTCCTCTGATGTGACAACAGTTTGTTCCCATGTCAGTTAGTAGCCTAGACATTTCAGGGACTATATTTCAGTGACCGTGGAGAGGAAACTAGTTTTCAAAAACCTGTTTTATCCAGTTTGTCCTGAGAGCTGGCAGTAGCAGCCATTGACTATGATCCATCTATTCCAGTAGAAGGAAGTTTACCCGATACTTTACGTGACAATGCTGCAACTACAGTCTGAATGATGTCCAGTATCTTGCGCAGAAGTTGGAAGATGGTGAGCGTAGGTGTGAAAGGAACGTCTGATTGATTTCCCTCTGGAAAAACTTGCATCTGTTCCTGTTGTGGGTTTGAAACTCTTGGGGAGGAACGTTGGTTTTGGCTACTGGAATAATCATGACTCTTTATTCCAGTCAGTGCTGACTTTTTCAGTTTCTCACCAAGACCACAAACTTTCCATAAACTCTGCCACTGCTTCAGTCGCCAGGAGCAGATGCTTTAGGTAGAGCGAATAAAATATGTTGGATGCTTTGCAGATTCATTCAGGATGAGCATTTCTGCATTGGTTTGCAGATCAATTCATTCCTTGGTTCCTTGCTGTGCTGATGGGATAATCTGGGTTAGCTATTTTTAGAAGACAGGATTAGTCCTTGCATGTGTTTGGGTGACATGCTCTTCAAACAGACATTTTATTCTTTAGCCAACTTTATACAAACATACAATTCATTTGATCAAATTGCAGTTCTGATGTGAAGCTGTTCAGTCTGGTCAGTCAAAATTAATAGATTTGTTTAGTCCTCTTAATCATAATTAATAAAACTATGTGATTAAATATGACCATAACCAAGGTTTATCACTGCACTGCATTTGTGTCACACCTACAGTATAACCTTATGTCAACTCTAACATAAAGCACTGACATGTTGCTGCTTAGGTGTAGTCATGTAATGGTTAATGGTTTACCAGGGTTCTCCCTCTTCAGACCACTGACAGAAGGTAAACATAGAGATAGTAGAGGTGACACCAGCGAGGGCCTGAGCTCTGGTCAGATTTTCAGCTTCAGTATTTATTACCAATCACCTTCCAGTTTGTTTCACAACTGTGCACAAACAACCGTGCAAAGAAACATCATATCTGATGCGTCGCGAGGCGTGGTTGTCCTTTGTGTACTCCAGACTTCTGGCACCGTATGTTGGTTCTCTGATAACATACAGTTATATTCTGATAACATACTGTATGTTCTTTTTTTGAGGACACGTAAGGGGGAGAAAAGACCACCCAACCCTACACTGACTGACTGTAACTGGAGAGGGAAAATGCGCCAGATGTCGCTACGTGTGTCTTACTGTAATTTTTTAAAAATAGATATTGAAATTATTATTTTCGCCTCTGATACATTGTCGTGTCTTGATACTGTATGTCTTGAAATGTTTCTCTGTATGCTCCTATATGTTTTCTCTTGTGTATTTCTTGTACTTAATCTTGAATGTTTTGTATATCTAGTCGCTAAAAGTAACTATCAGGGTGTACCAGGTTTTATTATACTTTAATTGTTTCAGTAGTCTCAGGTTTCATCCTGTGGTACAAGATGTGGCCCTGGAACATGGATGGATCCACCCACCGTTTGACTCTGTCTCAATCTACAAATAGAGTGTGTGATTTGCCCCTTAAGACAGACTGAAGATGGCTGTGTAGGCTGAAACGTTTTAGTTGTTTTTGTTTCTTTTTTTTATTTTGCCACCACCATGGTTGCACTTTTTTGTTGTTTTTGATGGACCATTAAATGTTTGCTGCATCCGTCAATCTCTGGTAGACATTCCCATGGACCATGTGAATAAGAATTAAGTCAGTTTCAAAAAACATCTAAGATACATCTATAGCTCTTCACAAGCTTTCAAATATATTACATGATCTCCTTTAAGTCTTTTAGCTTTCAGTTTCAACATGTTTAAGAAAAAAATCAACTGTATAATTCAATGGGAAATGGCCAAATGCTATATGATGATAAAGATCATGGGATGCAGCTGAAAGGTTCTGATGAACGGGGATGAGATGCTTTTAATGTCCAATTCTAAGTATCAAAAATGCTCTCCCAGCTATGTCAAGTAGTTTGGTCATCGTCAGGTATCAGGTATGTTTCAGTGACTACATGTATACTGCAGCAGCGTCAGTGGACTTCTGTGTGTGAGGCAATATAGTATTTCCCTGTGTTTTTACAAGATCAATATTTGCCTACTATGCAATAAAATTACAAATTTATGTTACCCCATACCCCAGAATTTGCCTTGCATTTCTTGTAAACCATTGTCTGCAGTGTATGCTCGCACAGATTCGGCAGCATGTCTGTGCAGTCTAGCAAAAGCTGAACACAACTGAAGTGTCATCCTGCACAGTCCCTCGCCTGCAGGCCCAGTGGCTGTAGCAGAGAATACGAAATGACAGCTTCGTTGTAAATCTGGCAAATAGCACGACACGAGGAAAACCTCAGGGGTCAAGGCTGCCGAAGTGTGTGTTGGTGTGTGTATGTGTGTGTATGTGTGTGTGTGTGTGTGTGTGTGTGTGTGTGTGTGTGTGTGTGTGTGTGTGTGTGTGTGTGTGTGTGTGTGTGTGTGTGTGTGAATGTGAGAAAGAGCAAGGGTACAGGGAGAGACGCAGATAGATAAACAAAGATTGCTCGTGGTGCATTCATGGACACGTTCCAAAGTGAGTTCTGCGGAGCGTCTCTACAGCTGTTTCTCCAGATGGACATATCCTCTGTGCCTCTCCTGGGCAGGTGTTTGGTTTAGTTTATTCTCTGAGATGCTCACGGGAGCCTGATTCACTGACTGAGACACCAATCACATCTCTCTAGATATTAGCTTTACCATTTGTTTTGTAGGGCCTGTATATAACAATTTTCTACATTTTTGTGAACAATTTTCACAAAAATGGCAAATGACACTTGTGTAGTGAGTCAAGAGATGCGGGACATGTCTGCTTATGATCTAAAGGTGCTACGTGTCAGTTTTGCTATCACTACATAGCCAATTTTAGCATCAGCAAACCGCTGTTTACCAGTCATGAACGCTGCCATAAGGAAGAGGACCAGCTAAAGTAAACATGGGCATAAACAATGCAGCCTTTCAAAAATATCCAAAACACACAAGGAAGGGAGATAAGTCAACATTTTGTGGACATAAACTGTGTGAAAGGAACAAGCGATTCTAAAAATAGCACATCAAAAATTATGTAATTCTCCCTTCTGTCCTCTTCTGATCACTTTGCAGATAGTGATGATTGCAGTTAATTACGGTGTTGACATCAGGAAGCTGGTGGGGCTGGGTGTCCTATCACTGTGCCTCATGTGGGATACTGTTCCTCTTCCTGCTGCATATAAGCCAGCTGACCTGAATTCAGCGTCTGGATGCTCCTTTTTTTTCCCTGCAGGGGGGTTCTCATCCGCAAAACCAAAAATAGTGCTTGATTTTATGCTCAGTTTTAGTAGGATTTATTCAAGGTCCACACCAGCCTAGTTCATCAATGGAAAGCAGACTTATATAGCTTGACATTTCCCTGACCTACACTTCTCATGTCACCACAATTTGCCACCAGCTCACAAACCAGATACTGACTGTGTCTCAGTGTTGGCAAAGCAAACACAAGCGCCTCGGGCATTTAAAGTAAAAACAGACTGGGTAATGGGGCCAGCTGATTGCCATCACACTTCCTCCCCAGTGAGGTGCGGGGCAAGACTGAGGGGGGGCCGTCGTCAGGCCCTCTTATGCAACTAGACACAATCTGTCTGGAACCCACATATCATAACAAACAAATACTGAAGATGAGGGCACAGACAAAAAAAAAAAAAAAAAAGGTCAATAGGTGTTCAAGGATACTGATCGCACATATATCTGTTTGTACATCACATAGTGGATGGAGAGGGTCATGGGATGCAGAGATGCGCATACCGTATAATGTTTTGTCGTAGGATTATAATCTGCATGTGATTTCCAGAGAAAGACAAAGTGTAGTCACGCATAGTTTCCAGACAGAAAAGGTACGTAAACATAATGAACATTGAATAAATAAGGGAAACTTGCTCTAACCCATAACGAGCTAAATGGTTGTTTCAGAGCCTAATATTTTGAGTCACAACAAAAGTCTGTTTTCGGGCATTACAAGGATTACAGTAACCTACTTCCCTCTCCTGCTTGAACCCACCAGCTTTGTCTTTAAGGTGATTATAAATGAACAAAGGTCTGCATTTATCAATAATTAAAGCAGCTTTAATTGTGTTAATTCAGTGGCGGTTTGCACCTGAGGCTTAGTTATGGTCTTGTGGATTTAAGCCCAATCCAGTGCAGGACTCCATCACTGCTGTTTTCTTCTCCAGGAAACAATGAAAATCATTGTGTGAACATGCTCAGGTAGTTTGTCGTTCCATCTCAGTTCAAGTGAGGTCTTTCCTTCAGTCCATCCTCAGAAAGTAGATCTCATTATCTCTATATAGCGCCACAACAGCCTTAATCCAAAGCCTCACTGCAAAACACATAGTCGCCGGCTGTCAGACCGCAAACTCACTGACCATTAAATATCTGCAGCAGAGTTTAACAGGTTTATCGTACCGTATTTCAATTTTCAACCTGATTCTGCCGGTCAAGCTGCTGCTTTTTTTCTTCCTCTTCTTTGGCTGGTGCAATCGAGCCTTAAACTTTTGTTTTATCAGATGGAAACACATGAAGTAACATTATGAAATGTGTACACTAAAGTTAGATGTCCTTGCACAACATTTCCTGAACAAAAAACAGCAAATTCAAATGGTGACACTGTAGCAGTTCATGTCTTAAAGGGATAGTTCACCCAAAATTCAAATTTCATTCATTATCTACTCACCCTCATGTCAACTAAGAGCTGTGAGAATTTTCAGAGTCCTCCATGCCTTCTCTGAGTTACGGGGGGGTCCGCGCAGCAGTATTTGTCCATATAATGGTTGTGAATGGATACCACTTTTCTTCGTCCAAAAAGACACACCAAAAAACATTCAAATACCTCCATACTGCTCGTCTGTAATGTCCCTCTTGTATTGAAGCCCCGACATGAGAAATTGTTCCGAAAAAAATTAAATAAGTCTATATTTTAAGCTTGTTTGTAGCGGAAGCTCCCAGTGTCTCAGTTCACTGCTCTTCCTGTGTCAGTGCAAATTTTGCACTGACCGGCGGAACAATTTCTCATGTTGGGGCTTCAATACAAGAGGGACATTACAAACGAGCAGCATGGAGGTATTTGGATGTTTTTTGGTGTGTCTTTTTGGACGAAGAAAAGTGATATCCATTCACAACCATTATATGGACAAATACTGCTGCGCGGACCCCCCCATAACTCAGAGAAGGCACGGAGGACTCTGAAAATTCTCACAGCTCTTAGTCGACATGAGGGTGAGTAGATAATGAGTGAAATTTGAATTTTGGGTGAAATCTATCAGCTTGGATATGAATTAAACATTTTAGACGGCAAGAAGTGAGATACCTATATCTCTGTAGTTTGCTTCTCCTCTCTGCTAGAAGCTACACAGCTAGAAGAATAGAACCGAGTCTTCAATGGAAACGCTGGTGCTGATCGTCAGGTTGCATTGTGGGCAATAGAGGTGCAGAGTCTTTACAGGAAAGCAGACATGAATCAAAAACCAATGGTATTGCTTGTGACAATGTTATTGAAGTGCAACATAAGAACAGTGTGTACTGTGCTCCAGTGATAGTAGGGTGATAGTAGGGTGATAGTGATGTCATCACGCTGTATGACCATATGCAGACGTTTAAATGCATTGTTTTCGATCAAACAAAGAGGATTAACATATTAAACTATTGCAGGGGCAACAGCCAATCGACACACAACTTGATGCATCCCCAACAGCTGCACGTGTTTAAACTGCAGGTTAAACAATAGTGCAATAATGCTGCTAACTACCACTACTACTACTACACCCAGATGAGTAACTTGTGACAGCGGCTGCGGGAGGTTCAATACCAAGCCCTGTGGAGATAAGATATGGTGAAACATTATCGAGCTATGGCACGTCAGAAAACGAGGTCAGTGCAGGACGAGTAAGGGGTTTAAGATTCCCAGTGTGAGGACACATGCATTGCAATGTGGAAATAGAAGGAGAATAGATGCTATAAATACTATCTAGTGGATGGAAGGTTACATAATCCAGAGACAGATATGGACATTATTATATGTCACATGATTCATTCAAATAAATCCATTGTATGTGTCCTAAATAGGTCAAATGGCTCAAGGAATATAAATAATTTCATATGAGTTTGAATACAACCATATACTTTAAATTATGGTTGATCATTTTGTTATTTGTATCCTGCAGACCTTTGCACTATGATGACAGAGCTCATCATGTAAATTGTGTCCATATAGGGAATGGATCCAACAACAGGATAATAATAATCCATCATTTCACTGGTTGAAGATTAGAACGAGGTTTCCAAGAATCTGATGGCCTGCAGTCATCAGTGTCCTCCTTTTTTCCCCTTTCTCTATGCCATCATTTATCATAGGTCTTTTAAATATTCATGGGCCGTATGGGTACCATGAGGCAACTCTCAATATTTGACTCACCCAAACTTTCCAAGTAAACCTCCGTCATGGGAATAAGAAATGTAATAGATCCCAAAGCTGCAGATTGAACTGTTTAGTGAAACTGAAACAAACACAAAGCTTATTTGGGCTCCAGCAAATACGTGATTGTACAACAGAATGGGGCCCCAGTGTTGCACAGGATTCCTAAGGAATTGTAGCCTACATACAATATTTTCAGCAGATGGTCTCCCTCACAGATGGAAGCTCTCCCTTCTCACCTGAGGAACTGTTCAAAAACGCTGTCAGTCACGTCCAAATGAAATAGACGATGAACCGTCGATGAACAGAACAGCACTGTTGTATGTTCATCTGCTATTTAGTCCCTAAATAAATCCTGAACAAGCATACAGACTCTGTCTTGTTTGACTCTTGGCTCCAGAAGACTTGAGGCAGCACACAAGGGAGGGATGGTTTACTGGAAGACAGAAATAAAGGGTGAGGGGGATTCAGTGTACACACTGCATGTGCCAAGTCTTCCCTCAAATAACACAGTTTAATGTCCTGTAACTGGGAGGCACAGAAACAAGGCGCAGCTCCCTATTGTGTCCGAGTGGCTGAAAGCACAGAGGACGCCCACACAAGTCCCTCAATTTGGGATGTACGATAACAAGATGTGACTATGGCGAGGAGCCGTCTCGAGCCTCGTCTGTGCAGGCTGTCAGCTGGCGACATGGTGTCAGCAGCCTTTTCTTCTTGGCTTTTCATCACCACCTGCCACCCGCTCATCCCCCACTGGGTGTGAAGTCGACTACACCAGCAAACAAAGACCTGACACGCACAAAGGATTTTAATATTCAGCCCACATCATCACACATCACACTCTCCAAACACACTGTTCAATATCATCCACAACATACTAGAAT
The DNA here is from genome assembly GCF_905171665.1 of Trachurus trachurus. Taxonomy (NCBI): domain Eukaryota; kingdom Metazoa; phylum Chordata; class Actinopteri; order Carangiformes; family Carangidae; genus Trachurus; species Trachurus trachurus. The sequence continues at coordinate 21,144,938 of NC_139911.1, forward strand.
CACCTAACCTCTTATCATTAACGTATGTTTTATTAATGTGTTGCATTTCTCATATAGTAAAAATAAAAGCTATGAACTAAAGCCATTGGAAACAGTGCGCTGAGCAGTGTTACTGCAGCCTTTTTCTCTTTCTACTGCAGGAACTTACAAGTAGTACAATTTTCACCACACAACAGGATAGAGAAATGTTCTGCAATACCAACAGAAGTGTTTGCATGTGACAAAAAATGTATACTCCCTGCTGACCATCCAGGCAGTCCTATAGGATCTAGACTCCTATTGAACTCATTAGCAAAATGAAAAACATTTTCACTGCTATACACGATGATATATATATTGCTTGGTGACCAACTGCATTGTGGGTAATACATGTCCACTATATAGGTAATGGTAATTAATCCAAGCTGGCTTTTACCCCTTGACCTCTGACCTCTCATTTCTATCTGTGGTTGTGTTGTGAGAAGTTGACCAGCATGTGTTGTGAAACTGACAAAGCCACAGTTTATATGTGTTCGCTTAAGTTTTAGGGTGCAGTAACATTTATAGTGTAGTATAGTATGAGACGACTGAAACTTGATTATGACTTACCGGTAAATGTTTTGGAGTGTAATAAAATTGCTTTAGTTTGTAAAGGTTTTATCTCTTTAGTGACCACACCTGACTTTATTTTTATGAGGAGTCAACATTTGGACTCTTATTATCCTGTGTGAGATAAATTCTGCACTTTTCATTAGTACATTGAAAAGCCTGGATTTTCCTATTTCACCAACAGATTACTAAAAGCCAAAGGCTTTAATCCAAAATGACTTGATTAGTTTTATGCCATTTGTGTTTTTTCACACCATAAATGATAAATGTAGAAAACATATTTGTATCTGAGGTTTGTTTTGGGTGATGCACAACAAATGTCCAAGTGTTTACACAGTAGCTCCCTTGGTGAAGATTTGTATTAAGTTTCAAAAACCCTCAGGGACACTCATTTGAGGACACAGATGGATATTGGTAGTCCTAGGCTGGAGTGTTTTTTTCTCCTTTGCATGAATTAAAAAGACGAGCCAAGGATCACAGTTTAAATCCAGTTTGTTACTCCCTCATTCAGATGCATATGAACCCTGTGAGTTTCCCCCTCTGCCTTGTGCTCTGGCAGAGTTTTCTTTTAAGAGTCCGGTTTTCTGTCCCTCCGGCTCTCATTTTCTATGAGTGTGTCCGGTGAATAGCAAAGAGCTCCTCGGACTCCTTTTACAGCAGACCACTTCTCCCTTTTGACAATGACAAAACTGTGCAGAGGAGACGTGCTTTGCATGGCAACACAGAGGAACATAAAGTATTTGAGTCTATTTATAGTGCTTATTCCTCATCCTCTGCATGGAGAGTGTTTGCCTCAAAGATTTTGATGACTATTTACAATGTATGGGAACGTACAGTGTGAGAGGGGTGATTTATCCCCTGTTCACATGCTGCTGCAGCAATTGTTAAATATGTTTCTCCAGTACAGTATGGTGCAGTGTTTAAAATAACACCTACTAGTGGATTCACCGCAGAGCAGAAATATGGCACATTTCCAGGTTTATCTAAAACAAGGCTGCAGAGGGAATAAGAACAGTGCTGATCCAGTGATTATCTCCGGTAAAACTACATGGATGCACAATTTTAAAAAAAAAAATTAAAGATTCAATGAAGTATAGTACTGCAGCTCAGTGCACCCAGTGCAGCGAATCGTGGCTTCATTCTGTCAGTCAGGGCCTTTTTAATCCATTTGATGAGAGTTTAAATACAAATTGGGATTATGTCAAATGTTATATAATATAATCTCTCAAAGGAAAACAGATGAAATCAAAGCCGTGTCCTGAAAAACTTCATTGGAATTTCATTTAACACACAGTGGGAGTGTCAAAAAGGGTCCAACTGCCCAAAACATCAACACACACATGCGTAGTACATACCAGACCATCGCTTCCACTCTTAACTGCATGGCCGTCACTGCACACACACACTGCAGATGTGTAGTGCCTATAGTATACTTTCAGATATTTCCTCCACATACCATGCAAGAGTGCCGATGATTCTTCTCCCTGAAGCAAACACACGAGAACCCAAAGGAAAACACAGCTGTCAACTTAAACATTTGCCAGATCCTTCTTATCATTCTTCACGGAGGCCTCTTGAGACGCCACATATACACCCAGAGAGGTCCAAACTGCACACTGTCTGAATTATCAGGGGTAATATCCCTCACACTGATTATGTGTCCTAGATCCGGTTTGGAATGATTTGAGTAATTACAAACCAGAGTTTCGTACTTTATCACCATTTGCATCGTGTAACGTAAACCACTTGGATTATGTAAAGTGTCCCCAATCCAGTCGCTCGTAATGAATCATCTGGACTCAGCTTGTGTATTTTTTTGGGATGCCGTCTGTCTGAGAAGCCTGTTGGGCATATGAAGAGGACACAGAAGGTCACAGTCTTTTACTCTTGAAAGTGAGAGTCGGCCAAATGTTTTTCCGTGCCACTCATCCATCATGAGCTCTGCCTCTGCCTTCAGTCTAAATGCGTTCTGTATGCTGTGTGTGTTCAGGAGCTTGCTGTCGTCTTTATATGTGAGAACATGTGTGACCGTAAAACGACCTCTCCCACCAAAAGTACAGGATGTGCTTTGCATTCCTATAATGTTTTGTGTAATTACGCAATTAGCAAGTAATCACCACTCAAATGCAGCAGGTGAGTAAACAAACTACAACGTAAATGAACATCATGAAGAAATCAAAATAGAGTACAAGGCAGTTTTGTCATTATGTATGCTATATGGTCATACAATCACCTATGAGCAGTAAAAAAAATAAAAACGTACAATGGAAATCAATTCAAAATCTTAAATCTTAAATTTATGTTATATTATGTGTTCATTGAAAGTAGGTTAAGCTAACTAGAGCTAAAACCACTAGAATGGGCTTTTTGTTTCAAGTTTTTACTCTAATGATGTTTACTTGAAGTTGTACTCAAACTCACACATCTGATTTTCTGGCAACTTTGGGTTGGGGCGGCAGACACAAGCTGTAAACACAGCGTTGGCATACGATAAGTTGGTATAGTGAACTTACAATCAATCAATCAGTGTTTCTGGTCACAGTGTCCAATATTTACTTGTTTTTAGCTCTGTTTTTGGTCACCACCAACTGCCAGTTTCACTTTGATAACCAACACCAGCAAAGAGAGTTACATAAAGTAACCATGTTTTGATTTGCAATAAAGAGGACATTCGGCTCTGTCTCGAGATACAAATTCAGATAGGCTTCCCAGTGGTTATTAATGTTACAATAAGCCCTCTGGAATAAAATAATGAGAGAAACATTATTGTATTAGAAAATCAACCTATAACAAAAGTCCAGGCCGGACTTAAACCTGTGCCACTGAAGTTTCAACTCAGACTGTGTGATGCACAGTTTACCAGGTGAGTTATCAGGACAACCCTACATGTCATCTGTTTGTAAAGAGATGCAATGCTGCCTTGACTTTTGCTCACACACAACAAAGCTGTGCAAAGCACCATCAATTTAAGTACATGCTTAACGATCCCGTGAAAAACAAAGACAGCCGGACATATTCGCAATTTCATACATGCCCTCAGTCACAAAGTCACTTTTGGCCATTGGTTTACACAGAAAGTGTGTTCTCACCCATAATAAAAACCTGGCAAAGCTCATTGTACATCATGGTGGGGAAAAGGAGGTTATCATCGGCAAATAGAGAAAAAAGATGGACACTGCAATGTTGAGCTGGAAACATGTATATATAGGCTAAGTACGGACATGAGGTACAGATAAGAAGAGAACAAAGATAAACCGCGGTTCTATTCATTAACATTATACCAGCGATGGCCTCAGCACTTCCAGGACATGCAAAATCATCCAGATAAATAGATAATAATTTTGTTATTCAAATATTATGGTCATCATTTTTGATTAGCCCTGAATAGAGGCACATAGTGATGCTCTGTATCAGGGATGTTCAAGGCCATTCATCAGAGAGCTCGCAGCTGTCGTTACACTGCAGCTCCATCTGAACCCTGTTCGCTGTGGATCCAAGACTGTGGTCGCTCCAAGAAAACCACATGATTAAAGCTGAACTGATGATTGGTGAATTAAGAGAGATACGGAAATAGAATCCCAGCTGCTAAAAGAGACAGATGCTATTACAACATTGCTTACTCTGCCCCCACCTGATGGATTGCTAGATATAAATGTCACAAGAGAATAACAGATAGCAAAGGTATATTTCCGTGTTGGTGCCCTGTAAGTCCCATTGTGAAGTATGTGAAGGAGTCAAGACACAATCTCCAGGTGCAGAAATGTTCCTGGAACAATAACAGCACACAAACTGATAACATGAAGAAAGGAGAAGACAAATGACAGCTTTTGCAATGCAGCCTGTTGTGAGATTCACATTTATTTTAGACTTAAAAGACCTTTTTGCAGATTGAGAGAGGATATGATTCACTCAAATTTTGCTTTTTGCTTGGATATTGGCCATGGAGCCAGGAGCTCTAAGTTTAGCTTGTGCTTTTTTGTAATTAAAATTAGTATAAACAGATCTTTGAAAAAATGGTTCAGTTTGTGTTTTATTTTGAATATCATGGAGCATGCCACAACCCTCAGATTAATAGAAGAAGCCACAAAATAATAGAGGGTGTAAAAGAGATATTACCAAAAACGTAGCAACAATGGACACATTTTTGAGCTGCACCCTCTGTGTAGCTCAAAAATGTGTCCATTGTTGCTACGTTTTTGGTCTTCATTCTTTCTTTTCACTTTTCTCATTCTCCTCTCTTGGTCTTTCACCTTTATTGAATTCATTACTTCCACTCTACGTCCCCCCCCCCCAGGGCGGAGCCACAGTCCTGAGTGCCAGGTTTTTCTGAGGGATATGTCCCTTATGATCCCCAGTCCAACCCAGATGGTTCTTTACTTCTGGCTACCTGTTTTATTGTTTTTTCCTCACACTGCTTTCTTTCTCTCTGCTGGACATTTTTCTTTTTTTGGATCAACTTCATTGCTTGGCAGTTCTCTTGAGTTTCCCAGCATCAGAATCACTGCAGTTTCTGAAGAAAGGGTGTTTTCATCTCAATCCGGTTGCAAGAATGGATTACCAGATGGAGGAGAGAGTCATGTATTTTTTAGATACAATAATCTAACTGTATAGCTCTTTTACCAGCTAATAACTTGACAAGAAATACATTTTTTAATTTAAAGTATATTTTTTAGAGGATATTATGTCCCCTTACATTTATTCATATAGTCTTTGTCTTCACTTACGTGCAAAGACATTTACTGGAGGTCCTGGTAAATTCATCTCATGGATCAGATTTACTGTGGCTGCCAGGGCAGATACACCAGTTTGCACAAGTGCTGAAGAAGCCGTGTGTGAGAGATCACTGTTGATATCTCAGCGCTCAGTGTGAGATAAAGTTCACACCTATAGTGAAACTGTGATCAAAGAGGAAGCGAATGTTGGAGTAGAGAAGAGGTTACACTTTAACAGAAACGAGACACTCTGACTCTGGATGCAATAAAAGTCAAGAATATCGATAAGGTTAATGCTGCTGGTCCATGTGGGTGCACTGGTGTGTAAAGTAATATATTAGGATCTAATAGCATAATGACATAAGTAGAGTGCCGTTCCCATATTGAGTATTTGGCAGGAGGTTGCATGTGGGGTGACAGGTATAATAAATTGGTCATAAGGCGGGGATGTGTAAAGATAGGACAGGATTAGTTGTGTACATACAGTACTTGTGAAAGAGTACAGTGTAGAGAGATCATAAAACAATCACAGCACATGTCATTTAAAGAACATGAGGCGACGAGGCTAGTCTCTATTTAGTCTCTATTTACAAATGGAGAAGGTGTAGTAGACCCTCTCTTCATAATAGTATAGATATCACAACTTAAAGGGACAGTATGGGACTTTATTGGCTTTTTATTGACAAAAATCAAATATCGCTTTCATAAATACGTATTTCACTGAAGTGGAATCGCGCCCGCATACAAACGAGCGCTTTCTCGTACCTTAGAATGAGATGTTACAAGTCGTTACAAACATACAGGGGGGGGTTCACCGAACCTTCTCTGCCATGTTGAATCGCCATGTTTTACGTTCAGTGTCACCGTGGCTGTAAGTAACCTCAAACTCGGGCCGCCGGAGCTTCTCGGCTCGGGGAGAAAGTTTTCCAGACAGCGCCTGTTAAAACTGTCACCACCGTGTAGCTAGTGTGAGGAAGGACGGAGGCACTGGTGTTGCCTTCAGGTGCAGTCAGACACCTGAATGACGCCGTGAGTGACGCCGTCGGCAAACCAACTGGATGTTATTTTACTCGACGAGAGAAAGCCGGTAAAACGTGGGTCAGGTAAACAATACGACATCACCATGACAACATATTGTCACGCCTGTATTGTTTTGCCTCGTGCTGGCGGACCGTTTGTTTACATAGAGGCTTGTTTATCCTGATACATGCAGCGTGTGTTGTTTTTCTGACTTCTGCCCGAGTTTACGTAAACGCAACAGCAAGAATACGTGCCGACATGCAACCGCACCGCTAGATGGGGGTAAATCTCACATACTGTCCCTTTAACTTCTTCAGCTCCAGCCACTCCACAGCCAGGCCCTTCCCCGTTCTCACTGACCTCCATGATATTCTCATTTATTGAGATGCACCTGTATATGCTTCCCATCTTATGAATTGCAAAATATTGCTGATACATATGTTTATAACTTCTAGTAACTGATCATTTGTTTTTCTCCTCAGTCAGAAACCTTTGTGAAAATGTCAAATGTGGTCATAGTGACTGTGTCGTCCATATAACAGTAGTGCCACATGACTGTTCCCTGGGCCCTGACGACTGTCTGCTCACCTTCAAAGGGAAACATAACCTAAATTCACCACTGTGCCATCTTGCATCAATCTTGAATGATCCCTTTGAAGAACAGACCAGAACGTAGTAATGTCTTCAGATTGGTTTTGAAACACCGCCCCTCTGGTCTTTGTTCCCCAATTTTCTGGGACAAAGTGACATAAAGGCTCATGTGATGATGCATGGTGCTACAAGGATAAAACAGTGGATGGTTAAAGGTCCTGAGAGCATTTTTTCAATCAGCTCCCTCCCACGTATGTCCTATGTGCACACAGTGTCCTTCCAAATAGTTTTTAACAGGTTAACAAAAAAGCCAGAGGAAACAATTTCATTTATTCATTTAATTTCATTTATTTATATTGTAAGATTGTTTTTGTAAAACTCACTGTGGCCACTAGGGGGTGTGAAAACCACATCTGGTTGCTTATGTTTCTGTCTCTCGCAAGCGAATATGTTCAAACCTTGTCCACACAGATTTTTTAGTGTTAAATTAATAACACCAATAGTTTTCCCCAGACGTTGAGGAAAACGGTTGTACTTAACAATCTTTCAGACTTAAAAACCTTACAAAACCTACAACTTAGGCTAGTTTTTCTTTTTCTTTTTCTTTTTTTCCTTTTTCAATGGTCATTCACCTATTTAACAACAACAAAAAAGTCAACAAGAAACTACCAAACGCATTGTCATGGACACAGTCTCTGGAAACATGGGCAGTTGACTGAGCAATTTTCATTCACATCCATTGCTCTTTGGAGAGTAGACAAAAAGGGGAAATTAAACCTTAACATCACTGTGGGTCAGCAAGTAAAAGTAGGGAAAATTTAGAAAATTCAAATTAATCTAATTTTGTTGAGTTAAAGTCAGAATGATCTCTGAAAAGCCAGATGTCAGGACACAAGATGCGACGGGATCTGTTGCGTAACATTTATGTCTGATTAATGTGTATGATTTACACACATGAGGGAGGAAACACTTTTCATTCCTCAAAGACTAACTGCAAAAACCTTTAAATGACCTTTGAGGTTGATTTCTCAAGAGAAAATAAAAAGCTCTGAGAAAAAGGCTCGAGCCCAATCGTCGAGGGAGCTGGTGTGGCCGAGCTAAATGGTACAGTGTGTTTCAGTCAACAGAGCAGTGGTCAGATGAAGGGGTCTGTCATCTGGTGAGTAACAACAGCTCTGTAAAAAAAAAAAGAGAGAGAAAAAAAGGCTGTAATCATGGAGGTATAGATTTGTATCTCAGGGAAATGTTGCAGCAGTTGAAAAAGCCATTACACGTCGGAGATTGGATCAGCCGGAGCAAATGAATGGCACCGTTTATGTGTTATGCAACCACTCAAAGAGGTGAGGGAGGCTAAGAGACCGAGAAACCAAATACAGAGGCATTGCTGGGGGTGGAGAGGTGCAGACAAAAAAAAAAGGCAGACTAAACAGAATGTGAGTGATGGATGGATCAGTGAGGGTTTGACTGTACAGTGGAGGTGATGATGGCAGGAGATGAGGACACTTGGAGATGTTTATCGTGTCCCACAGCTTCAGATAATTTGAGGTTTCTGCAGATGAGAGCTCAGACTGCTGGTCGCCTGCCTGTGTTTGTGTGTGTGTGTGTGTACGTGTGTGTCAGGGGAGGCACTGAGGGATGTGACCTTGGAAAGATATTGTTATAATATAAACAGTAGCGCTTCTCGTTCTGCCAGCTGACCAGCAGCAGACAGCAGATAAAATGTGGTTTCTCTTTTCGTCCAACATAGTTATTCTGAAAATCACTATGTTTAGATGGTTTATTATGGAACTCCCAGTCTGTGTCTTGCAAAGTCATGACAGTTTAGAAAATGTCCTTCCTCGTGGAAAGTCCTGTCTCAACCTACATTTAATTTTTAGGATATTAAAAGTGCCTCTTCACTCACACTCTGCTGAGGGAAAAACTCTTTGGTCACATTAATTCCCAGTCAAAGACAAGGAAGCGACGCATGAGCAGGATACACAGTAGTGGCATCAATCATGGTCCAACATTTCTTAACTTGAACTATCCAGTGCACTGCACACACACACACAGAGACACACAGAGACTTTTCAATAAAGATGTCTTATACTTTATATGGCTGTGACACTTTGGAAAGGAAACAAAATTGATTATTTTTGAATTTGGGAGAATAAGCATTAGGAATTTAAAGCAGAAGTGAGCAGAATGTTTGTGTTAGTATAGGTCTTAAAGGTGTACAGAAAAGAAAACTGAATTTGAGCCCACTCTGGATCATAAAATTAAAGCAGAAGTGAGTGATCCGGTCGTTTTCGCTAATGCTGCGTTCCAGGCAGGCTTTTGAAATCGTAAATTACAGCTTCAAGTCACAACTTACGACTTTGTAGCGTTCCAGGCAACCCACTCGTGTTTTTCCGACCTGTTTTACCTGTGAAAGTCACTATAACGGCCACTCGTAACTTCCGACCCGTGAACTCGTACCAGATCAAACTGATACAACTTCACAGGACGGAAAAACACGAGTCTACGAGTTTCCTTGAACGCACCATAACAGTCCTCGTCCCTACGTCGCCACATTCACGGCGTCCCTTGGCTGCACACACAGCCCTGCATGCCGTTCTCTCTCCTCATTGGATAAAAACTGTAGGATACGATAAATGTTTTCTCCTCGGCTCAGAGCAGAGCAGAGTGACTGAGAGACCCGTGTTTCAGTCCAAACACTCTATATAAGTGATTGCTGTCGGAAGATATAACTATTTAAGACTTATATTAACACAAATATATCACTTACTTCTGCTTTAATGTAATAACTCATCTTTCAGACGTTGTAGACCAAACTTTGTGCAAAATTCTGAGTATTTTTGAGTAAATCCAGGATGAAAGTGTGTATTTTTTTTTTCGCATTGGATAATGCAGGCGCACGGATTATACGTCAGCCTGTACACGATTCACCAGCCACTGATATTGGATCCGTCATCCGTCATTCAAACGTCTGAGACACGCACACACACACGGAGCTCGGGCTCGCCCCAAGCTTTGAATATCCCGCCCGCTCGATAACGACCAATCAAATTCGTTTTCCTCACTCGGGTAAACTCGTGTTGCAGCTCGTGACAACTCGGCGCGACAAACAGGACAAACGGCCATTTCTGTACACCTTTAAATAGTTCTATCTTCCGACAGCAATCACTTATATAGAGTGTTTGGTCTGAAACACGGGTCTGTCAGTCACTCTGCTCTGCTGTAAGCCGAGGAGAAAACTTTCCTTGTATCCTACAACCTTTATCCAATGAGGAGAGAGAACGGCATGAAGGGGCGGTCCTCTCTGTGTGTGCAGCCAAGGGATGCGCGTGAATGTGGTGACGCAGGGACGAGGGCGGGGACTGCTAACTCCATCGGCAATAAGTTAGCCAAAACGACCGGATCGCTTACTTCTGCTTTAAACAAGAATTTGAATTGGATCATGATATAGGTATTATAACATCACACAGTCTTTTAGATTGTCTATATCCCTACAGTAAATAGCAAGCACTCCTTTTTGCCCCTCTCCATCCAGGCTTTAAATGCCACAGAGAAGAGGAGGTGATTTCCCTGCCACTTTGCTGCTTTTTGCATTTCTTGTATATACTTGTATTTATTTATTACTATTTATTATTGCTATTTATACTCTCGTTATGAACGCACTTTACTGCTGTGCCTTTGCTGCTCACATCAGGAACATCTTAAATGTTTTTACTATGTATGTCCTATGTTGTTTAAATGTGATGTTGAATGTGTGCGTGTCTGTTGCAACCAAATTGCCCTTCAAGGGGCATTTAATACGTAAAGTGACTTGACTTGACTTCATTTGTTTTTGTGGATTAATCTATTAGGGAGACTAGGGATGGTTGTAACACTTTTTGTCTCAGCTCCCATAACTTGAAGAGTGTTCATGGTAGGAATTTTGACACAGAGTACCTTCATTTGTTCTCTACAAATAGCAGTGCCTTCAACTTCTCAAACTATGTAACATAATTCACTATTTGATGTCAGATGCAAGGAGTGCCACTATACCCCACTACCGGGGTAGGTTGTAACACAACCTGGGGTAAATTGTAACATTGAGATTAAAAACTAAAAACTGAGGCCAAACTAAAAAAAACAAGCATCTGTGAAAGTTTATTGTGCATGTTCCAACACTAAAGCATCTTTCTGTGGTTCAGTATGAACAAAAAGAACTCATCACTGACGGCTAAATGAAGAACAGTGTCAGTGGTGTGGATCCTCTTCTGGTAATACCAGTGAATGATGAACATGTACAGTATGAATGGAAACCTTCAGCAGGAGTTCAGAAGCAGCTCATCGTCCATGTAAAATTCCAGGAAAGATGGTTGTTGCTTAATAAAACAACAAAGATAAAAGGTGTTACAACCATCCCCACCCATGTCAGCCATTGTTTGGTGGTTTGAAATAAACATTGATGAAATGACTCACATTTTACCTAAGAACCTGCTCTTTCATCTTATACAAGTTACCTAAATCAAACTTCAACAGTATTGATACTAGTCAAAACTTGGACTTGGTCATTTTAGACTAAGTTTCTGACCTAAAAAAATGTTTTTTGGCTGTAAAACCAACACACTTATTCACACAGCCATGCAAATTCACATGCAATGTCAGGGAGTGAGTGGGTACATTCTGATATTGATCACATAACTCTAATGTTATCCCTTGTTGGTGAAAGTGATGCTGTTACAACCATAACATATATTTTTTTATAAATATACTATTCTTTTTACATGAACAATAAAATAGCACTATTTTGGGAAAAAATAATGTCAAACACATCATTAAAGCAGAAGTAAGCGATATTTTTGTGTTAATATAAGTCTTAAATAGTTATATCTTCTGACAGCAATCACTTATATAGAGTGTTTGGACCGAAACACGGGTCTGTCAGTCACTCTGCTCTGCTGTAAGCGGAGGAGAAAACTTTTCTCGTATCCTACAATTTTTATCCAATGAGGAGAGAGAACGGCATGAAGGGCTGTGTGTGCAGCCAAGGGACGCGCCTGAATGTGGTGACGTAGGGACGAGGACTGTTATGGTGCGTTCAAGGCAATTCGTAACTCGTGTATTTCCGACCTGTGAAGTCATACCAGTTCGACCTGGTACGAGTTCACGGGTCGGAAGTTACAAGTGGCCGTTATAGTGACTTTCACAGGTAAAACAGGTCGGAAAAACACGAGTGGGTTGCCTGGAACGCTAAAAAGTCGTAAGTCGTGACTTGAAGCTGTAATTTATGGTTTCAAAAGCCGGTCTGGAACGCAGCATTAGCCAAAACGACCGGATCGCTTACTTCTGCTTTAATATATAAGGTTTATTAGTGCATATTACATTATATCATATCATACTAATAATATATTTTTTAAATATGTGTAAGTAAAATGTTTTGTAAGTTTTACCTTTGTTTACCTGTGATTTGTTGTTGTATTAAAATGTTTCTTATTTATGAACGAAACATTTTCTGTCATGCCCGTTTTCTTTATTATTGTCTTTGTTTAACATTAAGTTTGACATCATAGAAAAGTTAAATCAGTCAGACGTGACATATCAATGATTAATTTTTATAAGCTGTTATTTATTTGTGTGTGAATCACATTTTACACACTGAGAAGAACAGTATACTGTATGTTGCTCTAGCTGCAGGCTGAGTTAGATCTCTGGATTTGGATTATGCTCTATACTCTTTGTTTGTTTTTCTCCCCTTTACAAAAATAAAAATGTGCATCCTCTCACCCACCATCTGCCACTGTAAAGTTAACAGTCCCATTATATCTAATGGATTGTTCTCATAGTTTATTCAGAGCATCCTCTTGCCTCTCCATTGTCTTTGGCTTCTGGGAAGCTGCTAATGCGGCGCCAGTAATAGCTTAGGTAAACTGTTATGTCTGATGATGTTTTTTAACCACTAATGACAAAACAAAAGCCCATCAACAAGAGCCAGCAGAAGGGACAGCAAACAAATAAGCACATGGATTGTTGCAAAAATGAATAATAATAGAACAAAAATAAAGATAGCAGAATTCTTATTTATATCTCATTTGAATGATGTAACTCAGTTTGTCTTTTTACCTGTTTACCTGTCAAACCACCGTGGTTGTCACATATCTCATATTTCTATCTGTCTTACACTGTAAATGTGGTGCAACACATTACATGATAAATGACCACTACTTTCTTGTTAAATACACACACAAAAAGGAAGCTGGGGGTAGTGGTGTAATCAGGATGACTGCACACAAACTTGATTTACTGTACAGTAGAGTCCCACCAACTAATCAGAGTGGATCCAGTTCACATGAACACACACTTTTATCTCTCTCTCTGAAAATACACACACACACACACACACACACACACACACACACACACACACACACACACACACACACACACACACACACTTTGCTGACTGATCTGCCGAAGAAAAAGGAAGGAAATGTTTGCCTACGCACAATCAGCTGATGACTGCCACAGTGTTTCCTGATCTAATGACCTGCCGTCCACAGTGTAATCCCTCTGTATGTTGTAATCGGGGCTGTAAAGTATGAATGAACCATTCACGGTGCTTTGGTGAACTTGGCAGAGAGCGCGACACCAGATTAAGCATTTCTCTTGTTTCCTGCAAATTATTTGCCAGAGTGAGACCTCGGCCAAGGACACGATTTACCCAAATACCAACCTGTTAATCTGTCTACAGACACAACACAGTCACTCTGGCCTCATGCAGGTAGATGGTCATTGGCTGCCACCTGCTGGAGAAAGAACTGAAGCACAATGGAAGGAAGGTCGTCTTAACTGGTTTTTCTATTGTTTGATTAGTTTGCTTGACAATTTATGCTTAATGCTGTATATTGTGTTATTTTTTTATTTTTCAATAATAACTCCTGGTTAATTGTTTACAATGTGTTGAATGTACCATGAACATATAATAGTAAGTATTAAATCATAAAAGCAGGCCTGTTCTTTAGGGTTGCGCTTATGTTATTTAGTTATTTTAGAAAGAAAAAAAACTATCCTGCTGTAGGCTATATATACAAATACAGTTGAAACCATTTAATTTTAAGTCAACAATCAAGAAAATTAACAAGCAAAGAAAATAAGATGAGAACATAATCAGCAGATTATCTGATTATCTTATTTTATACAGAGCAGTTAAACTTCCACCTCAGTGCAACATTAAACATATTGATGCATGAGTTTACTGAACTAACATTTGTGCTTTATGCTGCTACACTATGGTGTGCTGTTGTATGTATGAATACAAATTAAACAGAAAACTCCTTGGACCTTCTGTTCTTAGTGAAATAAATATGAGATGAGTCCTAATACGTTACAATGGGTTTTTTTTTTCATTGACTAACTGTATTTCACAACTCTGTTTTGTTCTTTCCTGTCAACACTGTAGGAAGTGAGGAGCAGATTGTGAAATCACTACTTCTGCAGTGCTGAATCATGATTTCAGTCGGGTGTGTTGTCTGTTCACATTGTTCGGGAGCTCCTGCTGTCAGACATTCACTCTCCAATACTGACACTAGGTGGAGCACCCAGGTATAGATCTGGAGACAGGTGCAAGTCTTTTACTGAGGAATTTAAATACAAAGAAACTTGACCAGAAGTAACAGAACAGAAACCTGAGAGACTGAGAAAATTCAGCTCAGACCTGCTTTTGTACAACTTTGTATACTGGCAAGAAAAGGTCAATGAAGTCAGACAGGTCAAGCTAATAGGCAAGGCAAGGCATCTTTATTTATGTAGCACATTTCATACCAAGTACAAGAAAATAAAATAAAAACTATATTAAAATAGAGCATAAAATATGGGTTTGCAGCATGAAAGATTGATTTGTATTACAACAGTTAAGAGGACTTACAGTGCAAATCCAAGATTATATGATTTAAAGTTCTTTAAAAGAGCTCAGCTATAAGCACATGAAAAGAGACATGTTTTTAACCTGGATTTAGAAGTGTTCACAGTTGGGGCTGATCTCAGTTCTGCTGGTAGTTTGTTCCAGTTGTGTGAAGCGTAACAGCCAAATGCTGCTTCACCAGGTCTGGTTTGAACTCTGTGCTCCACTATATCTGACCTGAGTCAGTAGATCTCAGAGCTCTACTGGGTTTATACTCTACTAACATGTCATTCATGTATTCTGGACCTAAACCATTCAGTGATTTGTAAACCAGTAGCAGAACTTTAAAATCTATTCTGTAGCTGACTGGGAGCCAATGTAAGGTCTTAAAGCAGAAGTAAGCGATCCGGTCGTTTTGGCTAATGCTGCGTTCCAGGTAGGCTTTTGAAACCGTAAATTACAGCTTCAAGTCACGACTTACGACTTTGTAGCGTTCCAGGCAACCCACTCGTGTTTTTCCGACCTGTTTTACCTGTGAAAGTCACTATAAGAATATCTTTGCTATAGACCACTTCGGCGTCGACGTCACAGTGACGTACTGGTGGCAGAAAAATACCGGAAGTAAGCAACAAATACACGTCCTGACCATAGGTCCTGACATACAGCTCAACTTTAAAAAGCAGCGCAGCTGCTTGGCTGCAGCACGACCCTAAGCTGTGATGATGAGCCCACATTAGAGGGTGAATTTTATTTAATTTTCGTAATCGCGGTGCAGAACAGTGAGTTTGGAGCTGACGAAAGGAGAGAAAAAAGAGAGTCGTGCCGCGGCGAGACCGATGAAATGCTGATTAGAGATGGAGTGATCAGCGGTGACCGCCGCGCTGACGGACCCGGTGTAAATTGGGGTGATACAACGACTGCTGAGGAGGAACTATAAAGAACTCAGCTGTGATTTAAACTAGGACCTAAACCGAGTCGAGTAGAGCCGAGCTGTAACTGTGTAGTGGAGAAGCGGCAACACACGCGCGTCCCCTCAGATGCGGCTGCATCTCTAGGCCACTGGTGTGTGAGTGTGAGAGAAATAAATGCTCTGACTTGCTTGGGCAGACGTTGTTTGGTGTCACCCGCTGATTTGCACATGTAGGCTACAATATTTAGACCCCGAATATAAGACGACCCGTCCTTTACAACTTTTTTCGCCGGAAAAAATACTCTTGTCAGTCAGTGTATAAAATATAGATATTGCGTGCATCGTTTAGGGATTTTTATTAAACATTTACTGTTTAATTCAGTGTAAACGTTAACACGTGTACACGTTACCCTCTTATTCATTTATTTTGACATTCATTCATTCATTTTTACACACATCGGGTCATGAGCGGTGTCCCTAGCAACGGTCTGTGATATATAGCCTAACAACGGTCTGACTAATACAGAAATAACAGACATGGATCCGTTAAATAAACTGTAATATACAGCCACATACAGTTTGCTGTCATACCGTAGTTGATGGACTTGTTGATGATCGCCCACGCAGCGTTTTGTGTCCCTAGGCAGTAGCCTACGTCGGTCCGTAACACACAACACACTCCGTTGCTAATCGTTAACTTAGCCTACGCAGGTATGACAACCTGTTTTCTGTTGACAAAACATTAAAATAATCAGAGAAGGCCTCTGTATGATCCATCTTCCTCTGATTTGATCGCTCTTGATGCCGGCTTTCCACTGTTGACACCAGATCAGCTGTCACGTTCTGCCACCAGTGAAGCCCCGCCCACAACATACGTCATCAATGTTTATAAACATAGAAATGGTCTATAACGGCCACTCGTAACTTCCGACCCGTGAACTCGTACCAGATTAAACTGGTACGACTTCACAGGTTGGAAAAACACGAGTTACGAGTTGCCTTAAACGCACCATAACAGTCCTCGTCCCTACGTCACCGCTTCACGCGCATCCCTTGGCTGCACACACAGCCCTGCATGCCGTTCTCTCTCCTCATTGGATAAAAATTGTAGGATACGAGAAAAGTTTTCTCCTTGGCTCAGAGCAGAGCAGAGTGACTGAGAGACCCGTGTTTCGGTCCAAACACTCTATGTAAGTGATTGCTGTCGGAAGATATAACGATTTAAGACTTATATTAACACAAAAATATCGCTTACTTCTGCTTTAAGAACTGTGGTGATGTGATCTGATCTCTTTGTTCTGGTTAAAACTCGAGCTGCAGCTGTTTGATACTTTTTGGGGGCAGTCCAGTCAGAAGACCGTTACAGTAGTCAAGTCTACTGGAGATAAAAGTATTAATCAGCTTCTCCTGATATGTTGAAATTACTGATAGAAGGTAGTCAGATCTGAGTCTATCAGCACGCCAAGGTTCTGGATTTGGTCTTTAGTTTGTAGAGACAGTGACTTGAGGTGTTTACTGACAGCAACCCTCTTCTCTTTATTGCCAGAAACAATGACCTCAGTTTTTTCCTGAATTAATTGAAGGGAATTTTGGTTAAACGCAACACGGACCAGAACTGACACCTTGCCTGAGTCAGTGTTCAACCTTATGTCATTTAAAGGACAATTCCGGGCAAATTCAACTCAGGGCTGTATTTTCCTAACAAAAAATTGTTTACTTCAAGCAAGTCAAGAGTTGATATTCCCGTGTTTATGACACAAACGGGAGCTTCCGACTGCACATACAGTAAACACACCAAGCACGTCAACTTGGGTCTTGTGCGAGACTTTGAATTAGATCTAGTTTTACAAACATGTCGGCTTGCTTTAAGAAATAAACTTCTCTGTGCATGTTTGAGTCGCCATCTGACGCTGTCTGTGGAAAAGATTTGCGGCTTTGAGGGATGTAAACAGCCTAAGCATCGCTGCCGTGGCGATGCGGGGACAGACACAACCACTGCCAAACAGGAGCAATTAAACTGAAAATCTTCAGATTCCTTCTTTTAGACCTAAAATGTTAGGAAAATACAGCCCCGAGTTGAATTTGCCCGGAATTGTCCTTTAACACTCTAATAAGAGCTGTTTCTGTACTGTGGTGAGGTCGGAAGCCTGATTGAAATTTGTCAAAAAGTCCACTGGAGTTCAAGAAGTTGCTGAGTTGATTAGAAACCACTTTCTCAACGATCTATAAAAGGAAGATTAGAGATGGGTCTGTAGTTAGTATCCAACGTTCTCTTTTTTAAGAGTGGCTTGATGGCAGCTACTTTTAGGGGTTTAGGAAACGTGCCTGATTGAAGTGAGCAATTTATTATTTGCTGCAGATCTGTTTGGACAGAGGGTACAATCGTTTTTAAAAAGTCAGATGGCATTGTGTCGAGACAGTATGTCGATGGTTTAAGATGCTGAACTGTTTCTTCTACGGTTTTTTGGTCAACTGTATTAAATTCTGACATCACAGTTGATTTATTCCAAAGTCGATTTATTCCAAAGTCCTTCTATATATACAATATTGTTCAATATTAGAACGTCTCTGTTTATTCCCAGGCGGTTTTTGCATCCTTTTATTATTTAGTTATTTTGTGTTGATATTTAACCTTATAGATTAGATTTTTTTCTTTGAAAAAGCAAGCAAATTCCTTGCATTTTTCTGTTCTCTGGGGTTGTAAGCTTATCAATACATAGCAAACAGAGTGCGAGTGTTGTTGATGTTCTTATCAATAATTTCAGAAAAGTGTTGCGCCTTGAGTAACTCGTGGTTAAAATTACAAAGACTTTGTTTGTAGAGGTCATGTCTTGGGTTAAAAAAAGAGGAAAAAGCACTGAGCTCCGCGAGAGTAGAGAGAATAACAAGGACGGGGTGAGCGTGAGAAGACAAAGAGAATGAGTACGTTGTAAGTTCGGTGGTTAGGCGCCTACGTAGATAGCGGCCGCCTGCAAGACAGTGTGGCGCCAATGAAGCTTAACTTGGGATGAACTTACCGTAACACGTGCCATAGTAAAACACATCGAAGACGGGGATTGGATCGACGTAAGACCACACCATGATAACTGGACTAATCACAGGGTTTAAATTGTAGAACTATCATCGTCACCTCTCATTTTAAAAAGAAGGTAGGGCTTATTGATGAAAACAAAGTCACAGAGACAAAGAGTTTAGTCTGGTCCGGACAGGCTCTGGTTTATGACCATTTTTGTGGTTAAACTCTAATGCACCAAACTTTATCTCCATCTTTCTAATTATTTTTGTGAAGTATATTAACACTTTGATGAGTATTTTTCAGATTTTTTGAACATTTTGGATGCTTTTATTTGTATGTTTGGAAATAAAGATCCTCGATCACGACTGGCCCTGTTTTGGATCTTAATTTTTTACGATTGCGAGCAGCTGAGGACGTGCCAGCGCGGACAGGCTGCAACTCATCACACTCGTGGCCACAAATGAGTGCACGCCCAGGTAAGATAACTAAGAAAATATATGCTTGCCCCTAACGAACCTAGCTGAAAAGTGTTGGAAACTCCCAATCTTAAACCATAAAGCACAATTGTTAAAGGTATAGTCTGGAGTTCTTTGCCCCAAAATAAACACTCGACTTAGGCTATACAAACAAATCTGTCTAAATCATCACCTATGAGACTCCAAATGAAGAAGTGGCAACTTCAGTGTGTCCAACAACAAGAGCAATTGGACAAACCCAGCATGAACCATTGTCCTTTATGGATATGGTTGAACTGGCCGGCAGACTGCCAGACCTCAATAAAGGAGTACACAAGTGGCTCATGAAGCTAGAAGAAATACAGCAGGTGTGAAGATGGCACTGGGGAATATGAAAGCCCTATTAATGCATGTGATTGGAAAGCTAATGACAGAGGAAATGAACAAACAGCTAGTGAACAAACTAGCCCAGCTGCAGCTTCCTGAACTCATCGAGCAGAAGAAAAAAGAAGAAATACAAGCTCCAGTGGTGACAGAGCCCACCACAGCCAACGATAACAGAACCACAACCACCTGTAACCAAAGCCCCAGTTCAAGCCACTAACTCTCTGTTATCAAATCCAGTGGCTGCAGCAAGACCAACAAGTGCACCATTTATACCTGTGCACACAACACAAAATGGAGGATATCAGAATCATCCAGGAAGATGGAGACCAGCGCAAAGAGGAGCCCTAACAAGAAACCAAAGGAGATTATATCGACAAATTCAGTCTTATGGGGGACATTATGACAGCTCATCTAATGATGAACTATGTTGGCGATGTCAACAACCAGGACATTGACATAGAGACTGTCCCACAAGACCACGCACAGACCTAGCTACAAATTGGCAATAGAGGAACCAGGAGGGTAACTAACAGTGTCATCAATATCCGCTCAATCACAAGATGAGCCCACTGTCAGTGACAATTCAAGATCAAGAAATTCCATGAGACTACTCGAGCAGAATATCCCTAAAGAAATATGAAGAGGAAATGACAAATAAATTCTATTGGACAAAACTACAACTTCACATATGACGCCTGGAACAAAGCAAGAGAAAATTTTAAGTCAACACGAAAGTCAAAATCAACACAGAAAGGTAAAGTCAAGCAAACCAACAAGCTCCAAGATAAAGCCTGGAGCTCCAAATCAAGACAATATCTACTGAAGCAACATGCCATTGAAGGTAAGCCAACAGTCACAGGACTGTTAAAGACTGGAGTGTCAGTAACTCTATTGTGGAGGCTGAAACATCCATTATCCTAGATCCTCACACCTTCTCAAACAACCAACCTGATGCTAAAAGGTTTACAGTATTTGCTTTGTGTTCTGTATTTTTTAGTGTTCTCATTCACCTAGATTTGCAACATTTTTTTTGCACTTACCTACAAAGGACAACAGTCCACATACAACAGACTACCACAAGCTCATGTAGAGAGTCCATCATTGTTTAACAAAGTATTGACATAAGACCAGCAGCAATTAGATTTGGACACGAGCATATGGAGGCGTTGAGGGCGGGGCTCTTATCATGCATGGAAAGTTTGAAGCAGTTTGGATGAAGTATGTGGGAGAGAGAGCTGCTTGAATATACATGGCGATGGATCAAACATGCCGGCGCCGTAGCGGCGACAGCCCGTGCCCCTTGAAGTAGAGAAAAGCTTTCAATAACATTCTGGATGAGCTGTAACCAATTTGAAGTCGATTGGACAAAATCTCTAAGACTAGTTGGTTAAAATACAATGTGTGGAAATCATGCCAAAATGGCGAGTTAAAATCAAAATGGCCGACTTCCTGTTTGGAGTAGACAAATGGTGCAAGAGACTTTTATGTGTGCCTTGACAACTTACACATGTGTACCGATTTTCATGTTCCAACTCCAAAAAAACCCTATGGGGAGGGGTTTCTGAAAATTTCAAGGCGGCACTGTAGAGGCATTTGGCCCCGCCCATGGGCGTCGCCCCTATCAGATCTAAGAGCTTACCACCCTTGACCTGTCTATTAATTATCATGATGATATGACTTTATTAAAGCCATCAAAAGGGCAAACGTAGGACGACAGTCACCACGCCCCCACACGGACGCCATTACGTAACTTCACAGTCTTCATGTGGTTGCTTCACCAACTTGTTCTGCATGTTTTAAAAGTGGAATGAAGTTGATGGGGTCAACTATGTGGCATCAGTACATGTTAACGTAAAAACTGGACACTCCCTGTTACCACTGGGGGGCACCATGAGTAAGGTGGGACATTAATACATTGGGACATTCAGGGCGGAGCCACCGTCATGCTCAGCAAGTTTGAAGCTGCTTGGATTAAGTATGTGGCCATTGGAGCAGTTCGAAGTGAAATGGCGAGGAAACGAAAATTTGCCAAAATCCGTGAGGCCGTAGCAGCTACTAAACTTTAGGTCAGCATGGGGTCTTGATGGTCTGTAGCAACTTTGAAGTCGATTGGGTGAAATCTCTAGAAGGAGTTCAAATAGGTCAAAAGGTCTTTACTATAGTGTCCATGACATTTGAGATTTTACAGTTGAACTGTCTCTGCACTCACAGTTGGTGACATAGCTATAGCCACCATAAACTTAGCACTGGTATTCTCATTTATGTACCTTTTCCCTAACAGACACAGCAGTTAACTGAATTTTGAAATTATCTGTACTGTAAGTCAAAAAACACACAGAAATGATCAGAAAGACCAAGTCCTTAACATCAATAGAAGAAATGTCAACACATGGAAGATTACAATTACTTTTTGTCTTGACTGAACACAGCCCTAAAGCAGTCATTATGAACTGTTGGATGTGATGTGACAACTTGTTGAACCGGCTTTGACACCAGTGGCCTTAGTGCACAATTCTCAAGAGGAGTTTTACAGTATCATTCTTGTAGAGCTGCTTCAGATCAGAGGGGGGGTGTGATCAGCTCCCTACAGGTCATATGTACAGGTCACAGCTCTGACTGTCACCCCAATAAGATGTTTTCCAATAGTCCAATAAGATGTTTTCCAATAGTCTACAAAATATTCTCAGTGGTTTTCAGTGTCCAGTATCAGCATGCCCTTTTGGAAACTTAAGGGGCACAGTGACTTTTTTTTTTTTTTTTTTTGCTGAGTAGCAGCTCCCTGAGTGGTGTCCATGACCATGACGGGACACCATGCATGCACCATAATGTATTACAGACAGGTTCCTTTGCTCCTTGTGCTGTCATACTTGTACTACTCTTTACCTTACAGGACAGGACATACTGCTTTGTCTTGTTCACCTCTAAGGAGGGGTCCATAGAACCAAAACATCTCCACTGTTGTTTTTGCTACTGTTATTGCACAATATTGCACACATTCTTGTAGCATAATTATTGTTATTTAGCCAATCAACACCCCCATCACTAACATGAGCAGATGTCTCATATAGATAACGAATTTGTCTTTTATTGAAAAGACTCCAGGTTAGATAGCTCCTGTTAGATTCTTTTTTTTAAATAATAATGAGCAGAAAGAAAGAAAGAAAGAAAGAAAGAAAGAAAGAAAGAAAGAAAGAAAGAAAGAAAAGAAATTAAGAGTTCATTTGCAAAAGCAGATAAGTGCCATTTTTGAAAAAATGAGCTAAGGCTTTGTAATTATTCTTTGCATAGTGTTGTTTTCAATAAAACTTTATTTTTTTTAGATGTCTGTTTTT
Source organism: Trachurus trachurus (assembly GCF_905171665.1). Lineage (NCBI taxonomy): Eukaryota > Metazoa > Chordata > Actinopteri > Carangiformes > Carangidae > Trachurus > Trachurus trachurus. Next base: position 21,167,816 of record NC_139911.1, read on the forward strand.
TTACATCTCAAAGTCACTCAACTTTGGTTTGACTGATATAACCTTATGTAAATAAAAAAATGAAGATTCTAGAATTTTTAAAAAACGGAGTTATCTGCTTTTGCAAATGAACTCTTCAAATGTAGAAATGACAGGTCTGGGCTCCCCACCCATTCAGTGTAGCCTGTAGGGGGCGGGGCCTATCTTAGACTCTAACCAATCAGCGTTACTCGAGAGCGACGGGCTCGTGGCCGATTGGTTTAAATCCCAGTCGATCAAAGATTACGAGATTACATGACACCACATTTCCGCATCGCCAATATTCAATCTTCTGACGTTGTTTGGGGAAGTTATAGGAGTCGTAGTTTTGACCAAAACCGAGATTTAATATTTGATATCACTTCACTTCCCCCCCCGAGCTGAGTGACATCATAAGGAGCCATGCAGTCGATGAGGTGAGGACGCTTTTTCTGTTGTGAAATATCTTCTACACGTCTATAACGTTACACGTTGTGTAGTGTTTATGTTAAAGTGACAAATAGTCTGGTGTTGTTAGTTTGTTGACGCAGTTTTTTTCTCTCTCTATGCCGCTATGTGAGGGAGTAACATGTGTTTCTGTAAGTAACGTTATACTCTGTCATGACAAACTCGCTCTGTTGGTTCGTACAGTTAAAGCTGATTTCTCAATATCCTCAGAAACTTCTTCTGGCCCTGGTCCTCTGATGCAAGACTGGATGGCAAAACTGTGCTCATCACCGGAGCCAACACCGGGATTGGCAAAGAGACAGCCATCGACCTGGCCAAGAGAGGTTAGAGACACTGAAATGATGAATTAACAATGTGAAAATGATCAACTCTTGCTTCACCCAGGACCAGCCCTGACCTCGGACTTCACTTTTCTGCTCTGTCATGCTCACGTAGCCAAAAAAAATTCCAGCAGTCTTTTGTTTTTTAATGTGCTGCAAGGAAATGTTGACTTTTAGCCCAGATAAGGGCAGCACAAACTTACAATTTTAATGAAATGTTTCCGCTTGAGTCACACACCTGTAGGCTACCACACTTATTTTCAATGCGTGTCATTAATAAATCTAAAAATAGCCTACTGTCTGTCTGAATGGATTATTCTGCTTAAAACGAATGAACAAGGTTCAAATGTCTCCTTAATACCCCAAACTGTACAATAAGATCATGAAAGTTAATTAGAAAATAAAATATTCCGAATGTGGAATGGGATTAGGCTATATCTTCTTTATTCTTGGTAACATAATAACAGGTGGGAACTCTAGTATAGTTTTAGTAGCTACAGAATGAAATGTGCAGTAGTAGGCTACCTACCTGGATGTAATGCAAACATTGAAACAGAGCAAACTGAGTTTTGCATGCACTTGTGTAAAAAGTTTCTTTTTACACATTAAAAACTATTGACTTAACAGAAAAAAAAGAAATGTGCTGCATTCCTTCAAGCATTCTGGCATAACATTACTGATACTAATGAAAACTCTTTTACAATTGTGTAAAACACATTAGATGTAGCATTTTCTTGTTTTGACAGGCCTGGGGAAGCCCCACTCCTGTTTTTTTTTGCAGTATACAGTTACTGATCATCTCTGAGTCATCAGCCATCTGTTGCATATGACATTTTATCATTATATCCGCCACCTTCCATTGCCTGACATGTTCTAATTTGTTGGCCTGTCACACATCACTGCATTGAATAAGATGTGAGCGGGGCAACACTACACTGCACACGCTGTTTGACTCAGCCACAGACACCAGAGCTTTAACCAAAAGTTTTTTGAAGGTGTTGGTGAAGTACTAATTCTGAACCACCAGTCACATTTGGGTAATGATTGATTGGTGGTCTATTGGGTCATCAGTAGTCAGAAGAAAAGTGGCAGTAATATTCTGTAGTCTCACATTCAGCTAACTTGCAGCACAATGTGCATGAAAGTCACATATATGCTACATCTTCTTAAAACTATTCATTTTCCATGCCGCTGCCTCAAAAAGTAGTGTGATCTCTGAAAATCGGCAGAACAAAATAAACAACAATGCAAAAAACCTCAGAATAAAGTCAATAAGTAGATTAAAGAGGGAACGTTGTGTTGATATTGAATACTGGTCTGCAAATATTGAGCATCCAGTAATACACACATTCTGCCATGAGAGGGTGCTCTCTACCTGGTCACCCACCCAGCATGCATCTGTTCTGTTGGTTGTGCATGCTTTCAGATAATTATTATATTCATAATGACATTCCTTCTGTTGTGGAATTTCATTGATGTTGTATTTCTCTGACATTCAGGGGCAAAGATCATCATAGCGTGCAGAGACATGGAGAAAGGGCAGGCCGCTGTGAAAGACGTCATCCAAAGCTCGAGCAACGAAAACATCGTTTGTATGAAACTGGACTTGTCGGACAGCAAGTCCATAAAAGAATTTGCTGAAGGCATCAACAATGGTAAATCTGGTAGTTCTTTAGAAAACCTGCAAATGAAAGGATGTTAAAAACCACAGTGTTGTAAACTTATTTTTTGTTGATGTTATTTTACTGTAGGAGAGCCGCAACTCGACATCCTCATCAACAATGCTGGCGTGATGATGTGTCCTTATGGGAAAACAGCAGATGGCTTTGAGATGCAGATCGGTGTCAATCACATGGGTAATTAAAAAACATTTTTATCTCCCTGGTGAGGAAAAGGATTGTTTAAAATATTAAACTATTTTGTACTGGGTTTTCTGTCATGTTGGACTGTCAGCATCAGCAAATCGCAGCAGCTCTGATTGCTTCTCTGTTTGCTGCTTTCGTAAACACAGTTGAACCAGTCACGGCCCCTGCTGGGAGCTATCAGGGCCTTCAAACAACTCCACTAGGAAGCGTTTATTTATTTATTTTCTTTAAACCTCCCACTTGGCAGCTTGTGTTCGCTCCACTTCCAGTAATAGCTTGAATTGAGCAGCGACACTTTCTTCATGCAGCAGTTTTTAATAGATTCACTGGGGGACTGTAATTTCAAACCATAAAATACATGATAAACAGACCGTTAAGAGCAAAGTGGATATGGGAAACATGAGTGGGCTCTATTTTATATTTTGTGTCAAGCCCGTTCCGATGGAAACTCTCACGCTTGTCTGTTTACAGCTGTGTGTGTTGTGCTCCCGAATTTGGCGGCAGTATTCTGTTGCTGTTAAATATTGATTGGTGTTGATATTATCCGAAGCTGCTGTGCTGATGTCAGATAAGACGAATTATCCCACAGTAAAATAAAGACGACAGTTTAACAAGCTGCAGTCAGAATACTGTATTCTGCCAACGTTTACAGACCACAGATCTACTAAGGTATAATATGTAGGAATTCCCCCCATCTAGCAGTGCGGTTGCATATCTGAACGTATTATTGATGTTGCATTCACGTGAAATCGGGCAGACGTCAGACAGACAACAGACGCTGCATGTAACAGCATAAACAAGCCTCTATGTAAACAAGTGGCAAAACAATACAGGTCTGACAATATGTTGTCATGGCGATGTTGTATTGTTTACCTGACCCACGTTTTACCGTCTTTCTCTGGTGGAGTAAAATGACATCCGGTTGGTTTGCCTACGGCCGTCTGCCTGACTGCACCTGAATGCAACATCAGTGCCTCCGTCCTTCCTCACACTACACAGTGGTGACAGTTTTAACAGGCCGAGCCGAAAGCTCCGCTGAGTTTCCGTTGTTACCTACAGTCACGCTGCCACTGAACATAAAAAATGGCGATGCAACATGGCCGCCTCGGTTCGGTGCGTCGCCCACTTATGTATTTGTAACGACTTGTAACAACTCATTCTAAGGTACGAGAAAGCTTTCATTTGTATGCGGGAGTGATTCGACTTCAGTGAAATACGTATTTATGAAAGACATATTTGAAAAGCCAAATAAGTTACATACTGGGGCTTTAATTCTAATTTTAATTTTAATTGTATGTGTTGAAATTACAGTCCTGAGTAAAAAATAAAGTACATATTCATGAACCAATATTTTAAGCGTTGACGATAAAGTCTCAGTTGTCAAAATCATCTGTGTTATCTGACTTGGTGTCCCCAGTTTGTTTGTGACCTAAGACACAATGCTGAAGTATGTTCAACCATCAAAATGTTTTTCTTTAGAGGAGCTATGACTTCTCTTTTCCGTTATGAGCTGACATGTGAGGACCATGAGCATAATGATGGCCGAGTGTACGTCTAACCAAGGAACTGAAATTTAACTCCATGATAAAGAAAACCAAGTAATTTATCAGTTGAGGTGTTATACACGCTTGTCCATGAAGTTTATGGAAGGAATAGGAGTAGGAATAATTTTGTTTTCAGACACATCACTCTTTTTATTCCTATTATAAAGGTTAAGCTGAAGTGTTCCTTTCAGCTCTGAATTAGCCGTTCATATCATTCATATCTCCATGGAGCGGGTAAGCTCGGTGCTGCTGCCATGTGATGTCGCCATGTTTTTACGTTCAGTGGCAGCGTGACGGTAGGAAACCATGGAAACTCAGCGGAGACACCGGAGCTGTCGGCTGTCTGTGAAAAGTCACCGCGGTAACGCAGTGAGGAGGAATGGAGCGTTACACTGATGCTGCATTCACCTGCAGTCGGGCAGACGGCCGTCGGTAACAAACCAGATGTCATTTTAGTCACAGAAGTCGAGAGAAAGCCGGTAAAACGTGGGTCAGATAAACAATACGACATCGCCATGACAACATATTGTCACGTGTATTGTTTTGCCTCGTGCTGATGGACCACTTGTTTACATAGAGGCTTGTTTATGCCGTTACGTGCAGCGGCTGTCGTCCGTCTGCCGTCTGCCCAATTTCATGTGAATGCAGCATGAAAAATACGATTGAGTTGCTTGTGATATGCAACCACAACGCTAGATGGGAGTAATTCCTACACAATGTACCTTTAACAACATTTTTCAGGGGGCGGTGTTTAGCCCATGTGTTGAGGCTATAGTCCTCACTGCAACTGCATTTTTCAGAAGCCTTCTGTCAAGTGAATAATTTTGCTTGATTTATGCTACAAAAGGAATGCAATACCTTTCTTTCTGTTCTGCTTTCTCAAACTTGATTTTCGTGTTCCTTTTGTTTTCTAGGTCACTTACTATTGACATATTTGTTACTTGACCTAATTAAAAAATCCGCACCGGCCAGGATTGTCAATGTCTCCTCTGTTGCTCATGCCTGGGGCTCCATGAACCTAGAAGACATCAACAGTGAGAAGAGTTACGACAAGAAGAGAGCCTATGCCCAGAGCAAGCTCGCCAACGTCCTCTTCACCCGCTCCCTGGCTAAACGACTAGAAGGTGAGGATCACATCTTTGTTTCTCAGGTATTTTATCCTATTTGACTCAATGTAGCCAAACTTTATCTTCTATTATTTCCACCACAAATCCAGTTTTGACCATTTACAGTTTGATCAGGCTCTCACTTTGCTTTATTCAGGCACAGGTGTGACAACGTACTCTCTCCACCCTGGAGCTGTCCGGACTGAGTTATGGCGTCACCTGAACGGCCCCCAACAGTTCTTATGGTTGATGGCCACTCCCTTCACCAAGAACTCTGTCCAAGGAGCTCAGACGACCATTTACTGCTCCGTGGAGCCGTCGCTGGAGAAGGAGAGCGGTGGATACTACAGGTCCTTCTTCCTAACATACTGCAGAACAGATTAATACAGTCCATCAAAACCAAAACCTTTCCTATCTAATAGGCCTTTATGATCAGTGAACTCCCACTTTCGCCAAACCTTTGATTCAGATAAGGACAAACTCCCTCACAGTAAAACCTTTGTACCAAAAAACAAGGGAGCGGAATACCAGTGCGATGAAAATATGGAGGACAATATTTAGCTGTTGTGATGAGTTAATCTGTTTCCATTAAATTTCAATTTGCTCCTCTCTGTGTTTACAGTGACTGTGCTCCTGCAAACTGCTCAGCAGCGGGGAAGGACGACGATGTGGCGCAGAAGCTGTGGGAGCTGAGCTGTCGTTCGCTCTCCATAACGTGGGAATGAATCAACCAGCTATTTTACAGTCTGATGGGTTTCTTCACAAATCAGTGGAGTTCATCTCACGTCATCGAAATGATGCACCAACTGTTACAGTTATATATATCTGTATATTTTTCTAATGGTGTGTTTTGCACATCGTAATTATATAGTACTTACACTCCACAGCACTGTTTCTAGATAAGAATTTACAAAGTATATACTTGAAGTTTACATCTCCAATCTACAGAAATGAACACAATCTCTTTGTGAGACTTTCACACTCGAGTCAGCTTACACTTTACTTTTATACTTAACTACTTTTCTACTTATCACAGATGATTTTCTGTACTGCTGTTTTTTTTAACATTAAATACATTGTAACACTCACACTGATATTGTTTCTGTTCCTGTTTTCACATGTTTGGTGCTTTCGTCCAGCTACAAGGAAATTTCATTATATGTCACTGTATCTCCTTTTGATACGTTTAATATCTGAGGTTGTTTCTGTTGTTCCAGCCTCAAAAAGGTAAAATTTCTTCCTCATTAAGTCAACCGGGTCATGTATTTTATTACCAACAACAGTGGCTCTTACTACTTTGACAAACACTAATAAAAACACCCTTTAACAACTTTAATACCACTATAAGATCTGTGTGTGATAAAGACAATAAAACAAAGATTACAGAGAAATACAATCACAACATTGAGAATTTATAACGGAACCAAACTACTAAGATGAGACTGCAGTTTTCATTAAAACTTATTAATAACTTACCAAACTTAATCTTCTCTTAAAAGGTGATGCTGTTTTGATTTATTTTAGGGGAATTACTGATTAAATCTAGAATAAGTTGTTAATGGTAAAATATTACAATAGAAAAATAAAACAAAAAGGCTTGTAGATCTTTAAAAAAAATTATAATATAGTATAATATTGACATATGCTATGCATATATTGATGTATGCTTTGAGTATGTTTGAAGTTACACAACTTTACATTGTTGGTGGTATTTAGAAGCTGATGATTGACTGATAAAGACTGTGATAAAGCTTAATGTGCTCCGGTTTGTTTCAGTTTGTTTTTCCACATCTCCATTCACCTTGACCTTGGCCTATAAATTAAGACACATTCTTACTCAACGTGTATTATGTATATTATGTAAGGTGTTTAATTAAGTATTAATAACATTGTTCACTACATAGTCTTTTTAACAGCAACTGTTAATTGAAACTTTGTAAAGTTTGGTTAATTATTATAATGAATAAGAATTCATGAAGTTTAAGAGGAACTAGTTAGATTATTTGAAACCACATTAATAATTATACACTGAACTTATTGTATTGATTGGTTGATTATTATGGAAAACTGCAATAAGCTACGACACAACCTAGAGTCAACTCACACTTGGATAACATATTTATTTACTCATTGAATTTGGTCTAATCATTTGCAAGGCACCATAAATGTGTGCACTGAGCTCCTTCATCTCCATGGCCACGTATACAAGCAATCATTAATGTTTCATAAAGAAAAGAGGCTGGCAATAAGAATCTGCTGCAGGTCCGGCAGTGATAGCATCACTGGAGGAGACGGCAAACGGTATGGATGTATGGATGACCTGGTGCATGACTACACTAGTCTAACTGAATAAGAACTATATTCATATCTGAATGTGATTGTGCCTGGAGGGAAGAGGGATGTTGACATGATGGTACAGTAAAGATTTTTGATTTTCTGTCGTAGTGATGTAGAGTCAGGATGGAGGAAGGTGAGGCAGACGGTATCGCAGTGGTGGGCATTGGATGCAATTTTCCTGGTGGTAAGCCCCATGATCTGGGAACTATTCTTTTTTCTTTTCTTTCCTTTTCCATTTAACTTGTGTATATGGAATCAGACGATTACAAAATGCAAACTACAAACAGTGGATTTTAAATTTACATCTATGTATGTTTCCAAACAGGTGAAGGTCTTGACAATTTCTGGAAGGTTCTTGTGGATGGAAGAAACTGTTCAGTGCCAATTCCTAAAGAAAGGTTTGACCTGAGCAGCTGGTATGACCCAGACGACAACAAAGCGGGTAAATCCCGCACAACCAAGGCTGCTCTTATTGATGGGTAAGGTCCTCTTACCTTACTGCTTTACCTTATCTCAGTGTTTACATTTTTTGTAATGGGTACAGAAAGAGGGTTTTATTGATTCTTGTGGATTAACAATCAACTTGATTTGTAGCCTTTCATACATAGTTGCAGTCCAAACTCCCTTTACAGAAGATAATCTCATCAAAAACATCACTGGACATGAGGGGTCATTTAATAAATAGCAGTGTAATAATATAAAAATGATATTAAAAAAAAGTATAAAAGAAATGAAATATATATCAAGTAAAAGCAAACTAATTAAAAGCAAAATCATAAAACTGTTCCTTAATTCTACAGTCAGAGGTAACAGTACCTGTCTGATTAACAAACCTTGGGTCCATAAAAACAAAAGGCTGCTTCAACAAATAAAAATGTATTTTTCATTTTTGGAACATTCAGCCCCACTCTGTGCCACGTGAGTGGACAGAATGCACCATGCTTAGATAAGCAATCAAAGATGAATGAAGGCGCCAAACCATGAAAATATTCTTAATGCCAGATTAATGTGATGTCTAGATATTTATGGAACTCTGAAACCATTTGTGATATATGTGTCGGTAGCAGAGAATATAAATCCATAGAAATGTTTCTGTATTATCTTTTTCCACAGTTTTTCCAAGTGTTGAGTGACTGTGATAAGGTCAGGTGTGGCTCGTTATTGCTTTCACTGATTGTAGATTGACACCAGGTGTGTGGAGTACATAAAAACTTGGGTCTGAGGTGTGTTTGAAGAAATGTAATCTTCTCATGTCACACTAAAACACAAATAAAGTGAAAAATGATTAAGAGATGTGTAAGAATAGTGCAGTTGCTGTATTTCTATAGATCTCACTAAAAATCCACAGATCCTATTATTATCCCATAACAAATTAAACATTGCATGAAGTGAATATTATTATTATTATTAATAATAATAATAATAATAATAATAATAATAATAATAATAATAATAATAATAATAATAATAATAATAATAATGACAATAATATATATCTATATAAAAGAGATTAAAACTAATCCGTGTTTTTGGTCCATTGTTTTCAGGTTTAATGAATTTGACCACAAATTCTTTGGCATCAGTGACAGTGAAGTGGAACAAATGGACCCTCAACAAAAGCAGCTCCTTCAGTGTGTTTACAGAGCTCTGGAGAACGCTGGGATTCCTCTGGAGAAGGCCAGTGGGACCAGGACAGGAGTGTTTTTTGGTGAGGCTGCAAAAACCTTCTGGCTTTTTTTGACTAAAGATCACTTTCTGTATAAATGTTCACCTAAATTTTAACACAAATACATCACACGTTCCTAAATTTCTCAATAATAGCAACTTTATTCTTTTTCTAATTTCTTATTTCTTCTTTATGTAGGCCTAATGAACAGAGATTATGAAACAAATGCTGCACATGTGCACCCAAGTGTGATCAACCACTGGACTGGCACGGGGCTGGCTATGAGTATAGCAGCGAACAGAGTCTCGTACATCTTCAACTTTACTGGTCCCTCACTGTCCATAGACTGTGCCTGCTCATCCTCCCTTGTGGCTCTTCATCTTGCCTGTCAATCCATTAAACACGGTATGTATACAGAACACGATATCTACTGACAACAACACTTTGGAGAGCAACCTATTATACACCTCTGTACAGTGATTTCTATTATGAGGCTTCGTGTTAAAAAGGCCATTAGATTATTATAGTGTGCATAGTCAAATCTGTTTTATCTTATCAGGTGATTGTGATATGGCTGTCTGTGGGGGAGTCAACTGTATCATAGAGCCCAGAGTGTTTGTTGCTCTCAGCAAGGCCAAGATGATCTCACCTGAAGGGACCAGCAAACCTTTCTCCAACAGCGCAAATGGCTACGGCAGAGGAGAAGGCTGTGGGGTTGTTCTCCTGAAGCCTCTGAAAAAGGTCAGAATGTGTGGAAAGTGATGACAATTTCCATTCCTTATATGATCAAATAAGACCAATGCCAACTGATAACTTATTTCTTTTAAGTATTAACCAGTATGAAAAGCACCCATAAATTTAATTTGTAGGCTACTAGTTCCTGTCAACCCTGTTTCTCTCCAGCAAGTCCAAAACACATTTATATATGATTTGAACAAGCATTAAAAATCACAATTTTATTATGTTTTGACTGTACACTGGTTGTTGTACAACAGGCAATACAAGACCATGACCATATCTGGGGTATTATCAGCAAAACAGCTGTCAACCAAGATGGACGCTCAGTCACTCCAATCACCAAACCTTCCATGACACAACAAGAACAGCTGCTGAGAAGAATCTACTCAGAGTCTGATCTTGCAGATGTTCAGTACATAGAGGCTCATGGGACTGGGACCCCAGTTGGAGACCCAACGGAGGCAGGAAGCATCTCAAACGTCATTGCTAAAGCCAGACCTCCTGGTTCAGGTGTGCTGCGAATTGGCTCTGTTAAAAGCAACATTGGACATACAGAATCTGCTGCTGGAGTAGCTGGACTCATTAAGGTTCTCCTAATGATGAAGCATGAGACCATTGTTCGCTCTGTCTTTTATTCTGAGGAGACAGCCAGTGTAGATACCAAAGCCTTAAACATTAAAGTGCTAGCAGAAGCAGAAAAGTGGGATGCCTCTGGTGCGCGAATTGCAGGGGTGAACAACTTTGGCTTTGGGGGTACAAATGCACATGCGATTGTCAAACAGTACAAACAGCCACCTGTTAGACAAAAGATCTATGAGACACAACCAAAGTACTTTGTCATTTCAGCAAATTCAGCTAAATCTCTCTCTCTGACAATGGAAGACACCGTTAGACAGCTAGAAGCAGATAGTAAAGTTGATCTAGATTCTCTGTTGTACACCTCAGCTTGCAGAAGAAGCCATCTCAAACACAAATACAGAAAGGCCATCATGGTATCATCTGTTGTCGATCTTAAAGAGAAGCTAAGTGCTGCTGTAAGCAAAAATGTCAGCCCATGCTACCCTGATCCGAGGTTGGTGTTTGTATTCTGTGGAAATGGCCTCGCTTACCATGGCATGTGCAAGCAGCTACTAAAAAATGAGCCCGTGTTTAGAAACAAGATCAAAGAGATCACAGAGCTCTTTCAAAGGTTGAGTTCACTGAACATCCTGGATACACTTGAAAGTGAGTTTGAGAGTAGTGACTTCAAAAACCCAGAGGTTGTACAACCTTTACTCTTTGCTATCCAGGTTGGTATCTCCACCCTGTTGAGACAATGGGGTGTGAAGCCAGATGCAATCCTCGGACACTCTGTAGGCGAAGTTGCTGCTGCTCACTGCTCAGGCCTCCTCTCCCTTGAGGATGCAGTGAAAGTCATCTATGTCCGCAGCACCCTCCAGAGCAAAGTCACCGGTGGGAAGATGCTTGTGATCAGCAACATGGATGTATCAGAGGTAACTGCTCTTCTCCCTCGTTACTCTGGTAGGGTCTACCTGGCTGCATTCAACAGCCCACAGTCTTGCACCCTCTCAGGTGACGCAGATGCAATCAAGAGCCTCCATGAGGAGATGAGCACCACAGCCAACAGTCTGAATCTGTTCCTCCGTGTGCTGGATGTCCCTGCTGCTTACCACAGCCACATGATGGATCCAATTCTGCCAGAAATCAAGACCTCAATTGGCTCCTTACAAATGAATGAGCTCAACACAGAGTTGTTCTCAACAGTAACAGGCAAAGAAATCCAACAGGGAGATTTCTGCACAGGTGAATACTGGGCGAGAAACATTCGTGAGCCAGTCGCTTTTGAGCATGCAGTGAGATCTGCAGTTAAAGGTATGAAGAACACAGTCTTTGTAGAGGTAGGGCCACGAAGGGCGCTACAAAGAAACATCATGGAATCTCTGAGTAATGACACAGCTGTACTAGCCTCAGTGCTGCCAGAGAAAGACCACGAAACAATCATGTCTGTTGTTTCCAAGTTGTTCGAACTTGGTGTTCAAGTAGATTGGAATACCTTCTACAAAGGATACAAGACAATGCCACTGCCTTTCCCGAAATACAAGTTTGATTGCTCAGACAGAGATGTTATCATTGGAGCAGCACAGACAAACACAGCAAGCAATCATCCTGTGCTCTGTCAAACAGGAAGTGAAAGCAGCATTTTCAGCTGTGATCTGATGTCCAACTCTTCTTTCTACCTGAAGGAGCACAAGCACAACGACATACCCATCATCCCTGGTGCCTTCTACGCAGAGTTGGGTTTAGCTGCAGTCATGGCCAGTTCCAAGCCAAAAGTAGCTCTTAACTCCCTACAGCTCAGTGTCAATTTTCACAGCCCATGTGTTTTGACCCTCAAACCTGATATGAAGGTACAACTGGATCCAACAGAGGAAGTAACCAGTTTCAGGGTATTCTCCCCATCAGCAGTTTATGCATCAGGAACAGTTGTCTCCCAAAAAGAGAGGCTGATTGAGGAGCAGCACATTTCACTAAGCTCTATCTACAAAAGATGCAAATCCGTTGTGAGCTTTCAGGAGTTCTACGGGTATCTCTTTCAGGGAGGTTTTCAGTACGGAGACGTCTTCCAGAACAAGGCAAATGTGCACTACGGAGAGGATCTCAAAGAGGCTTTTGCAGTTGTCTCAGTTCCAGAGGAACTGCGATCTCAGTTGCATGACTACTGCATTCATCCTGTCGTGTTGGATTTTCTGATGCAGCTTCTCCCAATTACAGTGGAGCACATTTTTGCTGGTAGACCAGGTTTTCCTGCCAAAATAGGACATTTGACAGTGTTTGAACCTTTGCAAGAAGAGATGATTGTCTATCTGAGAGCAACTGATGTGAGCATTGATCACCTTGAGGTTTGCGGCTGCTTCACAGATAAAGAAGGTAGAGTGTTGGTTGAAGTTAAGCATGTGATAATCAAGTATCTTGGCAGCCACTCTCATGTGGTTGAGGAGTACTTCTACCATAATGCCTTCAGTGTCCTCCCTAAAAGTATCCCATCTGCTCCACTTCCTAAAGCTTTGGTTTTCTGTGACCGTATTGGGATCTCTAAAGGCCTGCAACAATATCTGGACCCAAGATCTCAGTACATTTCGTTCACTCATTCAAAAGATATCTTGAGCAATGGCTTTCCCTCTTTCTTGGCAAAACTAGACATCACAGACATTGAGAAAAACTTTGATGAGGTCTTGTTTTTGTGGGGCAAAGAAAACCTTACTTCTCTGGCAGCTGATGCTGTCCTGCAGAATTTGGTGAGCTGCTGCGAGACTCTACGCCAAATAGTCCTTGAGCTCAAGCAAATTAACTTCCCACACTCCATCAGAGCAGTAACCTACTGTTCATCTGACATCACAGTTGACCACATAAATCCAGGGTTTGCTCTTGCTGGTATGACAAGATCATTTGCTGCAGAGATACCAGACCTTTCATTTCAGCTGATTGATATTGGTTCAGTCTCTGCTGAGGACATTGCAGCTCTGTCTGAGGTCTTACAATCATGTTCTTGCAGCAAGTACCCAGAGTTGGTGGTGAAAGATGGGCAGATTCTGAAACCCTCCATTGTCCGTACTCCACCTGAAATCACTGACAGTTCAGGAGGAAGTTTTACCTCCACAATGTCTGAGCCGTGCATCCTCCAAACAGCCGATGCACATAAGATTACACAAGTGAGTGCCATTCGCTTTGACGAGGAAGCCTTGCCAATCAGTGACACATATGTTGAAATTCGACCCAGTAAAATATGTGTTCATTCATCTGATTACTTCCCTGTCAGTGCCTCACATTTGAAATTTGGTGAGACGCTGTACTGGAACAAACAGTCGTCACAGAATCACAAGCTACTGGCTCTTGATTTCAGTGGTACTGTCACAGCAGTTGGAAAAGATGTCAAGAAACTGAAAGTGGGAGACCACATTGCTTCCTGTTATCCAGTACTGGCAGCAAACAAGCTCAGGGTTCCAGAGGATGTGTGTTACAACACCAAACGATTCCCATTCCTTCAAAAATCACCCTGTGTTTCCTACTTTGTACTAGCATGGGAAATCCTGCAGCGAGCCTTGCCCAGAGGCAAACATCACCTGGGAATCATATCCTCTGTCTCTGACTCAGCTCTGGTGAAAGTCTTGACACTTGCGTCTTATAAATCAGGCTGGAATGTGGTTGTTGGGGCACAGTGCAATGGCTCTTTTGTAGATGTCTACCAAATTGATGTATTTGTTGTCCTGCCTCCATTTGATGACTCCCTGATTGACAAAATTTGTGATTTTCCAGGTGTCAAACGTGTTGTCGTCATCTGTGACTCTCAGACACAGGGTTTGCTCACACAGGACCTGTTCCACAGTGTAAAGGACAATGTTCATGTGCAGACAATTCAAATTCCTGTAATTTTGCAAAAGGGATCCTTGAGTGCAAAAGGCCCAAACATTAATCACTGGCTGAAGTCCTTGAACTTGAGTGGAACATTTGCTCTTAAAAGCTGCACCTTTCAGACCATAAAATCTGACAGCATCAAGAGCTTTCATGTTGAGAAACCCAAGTCATACTTCAACACAAAGAAACTAGCTGTTCTGGCTCTAGAAAAAGATGCCAGCAGCACAGTGTCTGAGATTCCATTACTGCCAACAAAAAAGCAGCTTTTCCTAAAGAGGGCAGTGTACATAGTGGCAGGTGGTCTTTCCGGTCTGGGGTTTGAAACTGTGAAGTTCATCTCACAGAGAGGCGGCAAGTATATTGTCATACTCTCCAGAAGCAAGCCCAACCATGAAGTCCAGCTCCAGATACACAATATAGAGAAACAGTGCGGAAACTGTATCACTAGCATCGAGTGTGACATATCTGTCTTCGAACAGGTGCGTAAGGTTATCAGTGCCATTGGCCAGAGGTTCCCTGGCTGTCCAATCAGAGGAGTGTTTCACAGTGCTGTTGTCTTGCATGATGGGCTGATTGAGACCCTTGAAAGATCCTTATATGAGAAGGTTCTCAAACCAAAAGTGAATGGTGCACTAAACCTGCACCATGCAATGCAACACTGCCAGTTAGACTACTTTGTGTGCTATTCCTCCATATCAGCCTTTCTGGGAAATGCATCACAAACCAACTACGCAGCAGCCAACACATTCCTTGACATGTTCTGTCAGTACAGACGCAAACTCGGGCTGCCAGGGCAATCCATCAACTGGGGAGCTCTGAACCTCGGTCTCCTACTGAACAAAGAGCATTTTCAGCAATTTCTGGAAGCAAAAGGGATGATGGTGTTAAATGTGGCTGAAATTCATAAAAGCCTGGAGCAATGTCTTATGCTTAATCGACCCCAACAGGCTGTTTGCAGATTTCATTTCATAAACATCAGGTACAACGTCCTTTCTCAAAATGTGGCCTTGACCATGCGCCTGTCCACGTTAGTTGAGGAGGCTTTCCAAAACTCCAAAGAGGCAGATTCTCAAAGTAAAGAAGCTGAATCTGTGTCACCAAAAGAGTATGTCTTCTCTCTCCTGAGCAAGACCATTGGCATGGATCAGAGTGAGCTGAAAGATGAATCACCTCTCTCATCCTTAGGTATTGACTCCATGCAGGCCATGACTCTGCAGAATCTGATCTTTCAGGAGAGAGGTGTGAATGTGCCTTTGGTGAAACTGTTGGATCCCAATGCCACAATATCATCAGTGGTGGCTATACTGAGTGGGGAAAATGTCACTGATACCCCAGTGAGTAGTTATCACACTGAAGAAATGGAGGATCTTTTGACCAGATTGTAAAAATGACAAAGGTTTTAATTTCTGGACTTTTTGTAAATGTACAATGTCTTGTTTATTGTTTTCTCACTGTTGAAGCTTTACATTACTACATTTTGTTTTACATTGTTGTAACCATACACTGTTATTTTACTCACTTTTTTGGAGCTCAATATTGAAGGGGTGTTTTGTATCAGTTTCAGTCAATCACTTTATTGATATGTTCATGAAGAAAATATCAAAACAGTGAGCATTTCAATTCAATGTAAATTGTATAAACTGCAACATATTCAACAGTGAATAATTTTTACAGAATATGGACATTCATTTGTGTTATTTTATTAAAATTCAATCAATTTTAATCTTTAGAGCCAGCTTAGTTTTTCCAAGTCTGTGATAGGATCCTAATCAACTTACTTTTATCAGCCTGTTTTATATTCAATCTTCTTCGCAGCTCATGGAAAGTTCTTATCACTAATAGCTCAATTATTCTGGCTGATAATTAAGTTTATGTTGATAATGGAAAAATGAATATGACACAGTATTCTGGTATCCCCCATAAATGTGGGTGGCATGTATAATTAGCCAATTTGCCTGTTTGAAGGACGAATCTATTACATTAATTGGACAGAGTTCTCCTGGAGGACACTGCACTTCAAGGAGAGACATGCAAATAAAACCAGATTGGTTATGATAATTTATTATAGTAATGTTGACATCAATGTTTTCCCACTTAAGAGTTAAAAATATTGCTTTTAACACTGAAAACTTTTCTGGCCATCATTATAGATTGAAAATGTTCACCAAATATTTCTTACATCTAGGCAACATGTAGCCTATGATGTTTTTGTTTCATTATGACACATTATGTTTCAATAAATTAAGCTTTTGATTTTTCTCTATTTACATTTTGATTTGATATATTTGGTTTGCATCGATGCATTGACATATTTGGTTTATTCTTCTATGCTTAAAAATGTTTTGTTTTTTTTAAGCCAGCTTCAAAAAAAATCTGCAAATATAGAACAGCTTCACCAGATGGACTCAAGGAACTCAATGAACGTATAAAACAAATAACTCCAGTTATCTCTACGCAAGTTGGAGATGTATCAAATGTGGTTCATCATCATCACAGTATAAAGTCCAGCTACCTGTTTTCATTCCTTCAGCCTGTTTACCATCACCACAGCAACAAATTCTCAAAACGAAGGTTGATTTAACAAGGACACTAAAGAGTCGTTATGAACATTACAGAACAACCAGAATGTCACTCACAGATTTTACAAACTGGAAATTAATTGTAAATGATTTGGTGCTAAGATGGATCAGTTAATATCAATTGTATCAATATTACATTATTGCAACTGTTACAAACAACCACAAGATGTCACACTTACCCTACTGTAACTTACCCTACTGTGTACTTCAATATGCATAGCTAACTTATGTTTACCAGGAAGGAATTTATTAATCATCTGAATCTTCAGTCAAAGGTTAAGGTCTGAAATCCATCAACCTTTGACTGAAGATTCAGATGATTAATAAATTCCTTCCTGGTAAACATAAGTTACCTTAATGCCCTCCATTATCATCCACAACTTAATCTAAAGTCTGTAGCACTTCTTCACATGCCTGACATCACATAAACTTTATCTTACCCAGGAATCAATAATGATTTTCAAACTAGATTCTAATACATTTACTTCATATGTAATGTCAGTCATCTTGAGGAATAATTTCAATCTTGTCAAGCTAATAAAGCAACAATGGATGAAAATCCACTGGGTGTAAAATGGGGACCACAATCTGTTATAAATCAAAAACTACCCCTAATTTCTAGTTATTCACCCAAAGACCTTCACATAAAACGAATTCATTTTCTCTATTCAACAGCTACAACTAGCTGCATAAAGTAGGCTATATGAATCTCTGCTTGTGCTTGTTCATGTATTTAGGGTCCGGGCAGCAAAGCTGCCGGGACACTATTGTATTCCTAGGAATGCTTCTTCTTCTTCTTCTTCTTCTTCTTCTTCTTCTTCTTCTTCTTCTTCTTCTTCTTCTTCTTTTCTTCTTCATCTTCTTCCAAGGAAGTCATACTTCCCATGGGCGAAAACTCACCAAACTTCACAGAAACATCCAACCCCATGCCAGATTCACTCAACTCCAAGGACATGTGCCCCCCCCCCCCCCCCCCTCCCAGGGGGGGGCACAATAAGCGTTTAAATTTAAAAGTTTTGCAACTTTCACCAAAATGTCGCCCCAATATTGCTGAAACATTTGTCCACTTAAACTCATTACAAATTATGAAGTCCATCACTCTGTTTTTTTCAATAATTGTAAAACTTTTCAAATGTATCTCCTCCCACAATTTTTGCTCAATTGTCACCAAACTTGCTACAGAGCATCTCCAGACTGTCCTCCACAAAACCTGTTTCTCAGATTTTTGATTAAGCAAAAATTGAGCCTACAGTGCATGAAAACGTTTGACTGTAATCTTCCTGAAAAAAAATGACAATATTTTGGAGTCATGGTTGATGAAGTTTGGCAAATATCAGAATTTTAACTCAAAAACTGAATTTTTGAGAACATTTTGAATTCTGCTCTCATGGGAACAACTGCAGTCAATGTGAGAGTGGTATTTTTAAACATCATATTTTCTCTTATGAAGACACTTATCATTAAAAACAAATCACCAACATTTCCATGCTGTCAAGATGCAATTTATGTATTATCAGATTTTTGTTTAGATGACTGAATTTCTGACATTTTGACCATTTCATCACAACAGCTGCCCGGGCATTGACTCCCTGAGTCGATAAATGAAGCTACACAGCAGGTTTCACTACCAGCCAATTAGCTCAGCGAGTTAAGAGCTGGTTCTTGGTGTCAGAGGTTGTGAGTTTGAGACCCAGCAAGGGTGATGATGATGATGACGGATCAAAATGTCAGATGTCCTCAACATGAAACACAAGACAGTTGTACTGATGGTGGCATCACAGCAAGCCTCTAAATTTAAAAATCCAAATAGCTTGGACTGGACCATGTGCGAAGGCTCCTAACATCTTAGAGTCACAGTAGATGTTTAACAAATACATATCAGAATTTTACCTCAAAAACTGATTTTTCTTTTTACTGTGGTTTCAAATCTGCCTACACGACAGTGAATGGCTTACTCAATTTGTGAAGCCACTGTTGCCACTTGTCAATTAGCTCAGTGCGATAGTTAATGGTCTTTGGATCCCAAGGTTGTGGGTTCAATCCTCAACTGATGCAAATTGGACATTTTAAGGTCAACTGTCCTGTCTTCCTATTCTCCTGTTTGTTGCTCAGATTTGCCTAAATTTGCCCAAAAGTAGCCCGGACCCGACCCATCGCTGCGCAGCAGCTAGAATTTTATTTGGATCTCCATTAGCTGATGTAGTTTACATCAACTATCCTGGAGACAACAAACAAAGAGACTGGTGAGTATATTTCACACACATACACACTTTCCATTTTCAATATACTAACACACACTATTGCACAACATATATTAGACTAGTCACCACATTTCATTCATAATACAAATGCACATTAATTCTCCTGTCCCTCTTCTGCAGGTGGAACCATGTGGCCATCACAGAACCTACCAGCCCAGATAAGATTTTAAAAAGGACAATAAATATATCAATAATCAATAAACATGAGAATTACATTTAAATGTGCAAATACGCAATGTGCAAACTGTGCAAATACAATAAAGTGCCTGTGCAATTATTAAAGTGTGTGTCCTGGTTAAAGTGCAATGTGCAATATTCCCCCAACCCCATCTCCGGCTCCAGGGAACGAAGTCCTCTTCCTTACAGTGTGATAAAGACAATAAAAAACAAAGATTACAGAGAAATACAATCACAGCACTGAGAATTTATAACCGAACCAAACTACCAAGATGAGACTGCAGTGTTCATTATTAAAACTTTTATTGATCCCCTTTATAGGTATTAAATCAATTAGAGATTTTCCGGGAGAATGGTCAAGGATCACATATGGGGCTTGGAGAGAGGTACAACAAATGTTTAAGCTGCCAATAGGTCTTTCTATTATGAGCTCAATACGATATATTAAAGACTTTCTGCCTCTAAAACTTGACATAGGGTTCAAAAATTGGATGCGTGCCAATCTAATTTTTGTGCATCAATTGCTTAGTAATAACAACTTTAAATCGTTTGATCAAGTAAGAGCCGAATTTAGCTTATCAACAGATAAGCTAATTAACAGAGCTCTATAGATACCTTAAGAAGTTTTATATTTGATCATCCAAATAGGAATAGATTAAAAGAACCTTCCCCCTTAGAACAATACTTATCGAAGATTCAGGAAGGAAATCATATACAAAAGCCAATAACTAATTTATATAGAATCCTGACTTTAATGTCAAAGGATAAAACTTATCATGTGAAAGAAAAGTGGGATAGAGAGTTACAACAGGAAATTACTGAGGAAGGCTTGATAAAGATCTGTGCTGCGATACATACAGTTACTAATGCCAATTTGTGGAGAGAGTTTCAATGGAAGATAGTAAATAGATTTTTTAGAACATCAGAAATGATGGCAAAGATGAGCTCAAATCAGTCAAGTACATGTTGGAGGGGATGCGGTATGAACATAACAACTCACCTACATATATTTTGGCAATGCCCATTGTTGGATAAATTTTGGAAATCCATTTTTGCTACTGCGAATAAAACATTAGAAGTCGAACTGGCTAAAGACCCTTTGACTGCGATTCTTGGGATGAAACCAGATGTTATTCTCAGTAGAAAAAGGATGTATATCCTACAAATAGTACTAATAGCAGCAAAGAAAGCAATTACATTAAGATGTCTTAAACAGGACCCTCCCACATACGCTGATTGGGTAACAATTCTAAAAAATATTTACACAATGGAAAGAATTACATATATGTTGAGATTACAGAATGAAGTGTTTACAGAGAGATGGCAACCATTAATAGAGGTAGTGGGAGAACAAATGGATTGATAATTTAAAGAGCTTTTTTTCTTTGTTTGTTTTTTGGTATGTACGTGCTGATGAATTGATTGAGGGAACCTATGACTTATACTTTTATTTTTGATATATTGTTTTTGTCTTGTTTTGTCTTTTTTCTTTGTTTGTTTGGCGTGTTTTTTATTTTTTATGGTTGCTGTTGTTTTTGATTTCTTTTTTCTCTTTTGTCTTTTTCTTAAGTTGGGTCAAACCCAAACTCTTAAATATTCAAAAATTTTGGTTTTCTGATTTTTTTTTTTACAGGTGGTAATTTTTTTTTTTACAGGTGGTACATTTTTTACAGGTGGTAAATCTAAAAATCTAAAAAAACAAAAACAAAAGACGATTGTTTGTCTACTAATACCACTTGTAAAATGAATTGTTCAAATGGTTGCTGAATTAATATTGTAAAAGTGGTTGTGAGGAAATAATTTAAAAAAAAAGAAATTGGAAAAAAAAAAAACTTTTATTAATAATTTACCAAACTTAATCTTGTCTTAAAAGGTGATGCTGTTTTGATTTATTTGGGTGGAATTACTGATTAAACCTAGAATAAGTTGTTAACGGTTAAATATTACAATAGAAAAATAATAAAATATTTTTTAAGCATCTTAGGCTTTTTTAATATAATATCATATAGTATAATATTGACATGTTTATGCTTTGAGTATGTTACACAACTTTACATTGTTGGTGGTATTTAGAAGTTAATGATTTACTGAATTTTTCAAACACATCTAAAGACTGTGATTAAACTTATGTGCTCCGGTTTGTTTCAGTTTGTTTTTCCACATCTCCATTCACCTTGACCTTGACCTATAAATTAGACACATTCTTACTCAATGTATATTATGTAAGGTGTTTAAGTATTGATAACATTGTTGACTATATAGCCTATTTTTTTAACAGCAACTGTTAATTGAAACTTTGTAGAGTTTGGTTAATTATTATACAGTAATGATTAATGAATTCATTAAGTTTAAGAGGAACTAGTTAGATTATTTGAAACCACATGAATAATTATACACTGAACTTCTTGTATTCAATTCAATTCAATTTATTTAAAGTGGGACAATGCAAGTTCATGAACGAAACAAAATCGTAAACAAGCCGGATTGTAGCCACAGGCTAATTTCCATCCGCTGTCCCATACATAGATGTTCCCTGGTACAAAAAGATTGATATGTTGCTTATTAGTTACGGGAAACTGTGATAAGCTACGACATAAGCTACGACACAACCAGTCACCTCATACTTGGATAACATATTGATTTCCTCATTGAATTTGGTCTAATCATTTGCAAGGCACCATAAATGTGTACACTGAGCTCCTTCATCTCCATGGCCACGTATACAAGCAATCATTAATGTTTAATAAAGAAAAGAGGCTGGCAATAAGAATCTGCTGCAGGTCCGGCAGTGATAGCATCACTGGAGGAGACGGCAAACGGTATGGATGTATGGATGACCTGGTGCATGACTACACCAGTCTAACTACACAGTTTTACTGAATAATAACCATATTCATATCTGAATGTGATTGTGCCTGGAGGGAAGAGGGATGTTGACATGATGGCGCAGTAAAGATCTTTGATTTTCTGTCATAGTGATGAAGAGTCAGAATGGAGGAAGGTGAGGCAGACAGTATCGCAGTGGTGGGCATTGGATGCAATTTTCCTGGTGGTAAGCCCCATGATCTGGGAACTTTTTTCTTTTCTTTTCCATTTAACTTGTCATATACACAAGTTAAATGGAAAAGAAAAGAAATCAGACAATTACAAAATGCTAAATATGTAAATTTTAAATTTACATCTATGTATGTTTCCAAACAGGTGAAGGTCTTGACAATTTCTGGAAGGTTCTTGTGGATGGAAGAAACTGTTCAGTGCCAATTCCTAAAGAAAGGTTTGACCTGAGCAGCTGGTATGACCCAGACGACAACAAAGCGGGTAAATCCCGCACAACCAAGGCTGCTCTTATTGATGGGTAAGGTCCTCTTACCTTACTCCTTTACCTTATCTCAGTGTAAATTTTTTGTAATGGGTAAAGAAAGAGGGTTTTATTGTTTCTTGTGGATTATGATAACAATCAACTTGATTTGTACAACCGTTTCATACATTAATTGCAGTCCAAAGCCTTTTAGAGAAGATAATCTCATCAAAAACACCAGTGGACATGAGGGGTAATTTAATAAATAGCAGTGCAATAATATAAAAATGGTATATATAAAAAAGTATAAAAGAAACTAAAGATTTATCAAGTAAAAGCAAACTAATTAAAAGCAAGATCATAAAACTGTTCCTTAATTCTACAGTTTGTCTGATTAACAAACCTTGGGTGCATTAAAACAAAAGGCTGCTTCAGCAAAAAATGTATTGTTCATTTTTGGAACATTCAGCCCTGTAGAACCCGATAATGTAATAAATCCCCGATAATGTAATAACCCCAATAATGTAATAAAAAATTTAACTTGAGTGGACTGGAAATGTAATAAAACCTGATAATGTAATAACTTCCCAATAATGTAATAAAGTGCATTTCCCAATAATGTAATACACTCTTACTGTAACCAATAATGTAATAAAGTATTACATTAACGGGAGGCTATTACATTATCAGGTTAACATGTCAAAGTTGGACATGCATGAATGGTTAACTTTGACCCGTTCATCCGTTTTTCTCAAACGATGTATCACTGGAGCCCTCGGGCCAAGCCGAGGTAAACGCATCCTTTAAAGTCTTTTTCCGCCATATTGGATTTCCACCATCTTTGATTTGATCAATAACCTTTAAAAGGCCTCTCTTGACACAAATTGTGTCTAATCTTCTTGAAACGTCGCCCAGGTGATATTCAGACCATGACACACAAATGCATTCAGCATCTTCTTCATATTCAAAGGCGCTTAGCCGTGACAGCCAATCAAAATTTATTTTATATTCTATATTTACTTCAATTAGTCTATCTTCTAAAACATGGAGGGCAAATTAAGCTTTGGTTAGTGAAGTTATTTCATATAATAATAATTATCAATATTCAATAATGATATAACAAGTTCAGAGCACTGTAGGCAGCACTTTATTTTACAGGCTTTTCTGGATATAGGTTACTTTTGTTGTGTGTTGAAATTAAATAAACAAATACAAAATTGTTGCATTTGGCGTCCACTGCCAACCTATGTTCTAAGTAAAAAGTAAAGTGTTACTGCACTGTTTGAGCAGTACTATGTAGCGTAATATTGCTGTTGATTATGTGAAAATGTTCTGAAAGCCAGTTAGGCAAAAGTATGTAGTTACATATACTGTAGTTTGAAATACAAAATAATCCATTCAAAAAACATATAACAGCTGCAAGCAATAATGAAGGGGCAGTGGATGGCAGCAAGGCTGGTTGAGACCAGGTTTTTGTCTAAGCAGGTTTAATGAGAATGTGTATGAATGTGTATCAATGAATGAATTAATTAATTAATGTTTTTGTTTTATGATTTTTTTTTTTACATTGTCCATTGTTAGCACTTTGAGAAAAGTGCTTTACAAATCTAATAAATTATTATTATTATTATTATTATTATTATTATTATTATTATTATTATTATTATTATTATTATTATTATTATTATTATTATTATTAATGTCAATAAGAGTTTAAGTTTAACACCAGGATACTCAAAGATCAGACATGAATCTTAGTGCAAAGAATCATACTTTCATCAGGTAAATGTGTCTACTTTCTTATCCTTTTACAATTTGGATGTAAAAGCTGCCATAGACAATATAGCTATATTACTATTGTTAAAGACAATAATAGTAATATAGCTACAAGCAGCAATGAAGGGGTCAAGAAACAATAGGCCAGAGTAGCCATGGCAACAAGATAGAACTACGTCAGCACTTTAAACAAGTTTCACATGTGAAAATGGATAATCAAGCAATATTACCCGAGATTTACACCGTTTAAGCACACCCTCGAGGGTAATATTGCGATTATACAACAATTACCAACAAAATAAAGCATATAATTAAATAAATATTCATGTTGATGGACGTTTTGCTCTAAAATTTAAAGTTTTTTGCGAGTGTGCTTCCCGTTTCCATGGAAATAAATGGGGTCTGTGGGGGCCGTGTCGCCGACACAGCTGATAGAGAAAGACAAACGATTACTCCAGATTATTTAAAAGCCCAAAAGGCGCAAGCGAGAGAGAGGGAGAGAGAGAAACGTAATCACCTCCGTTTTAACTAATGAAATATTCAGCTCCAGGCCATATTTTAAAAAACATATCCACCGCGATCACAACGAGTGTCTCTCCGACTTTGTAACGTTACACACATGGGAGGGAGACAATCCTCTCGGCTGTAACGGGGAAGTTTACAATATATTAACAAAAAATAGAATAAAATAATTGTTCTATAAATGTGAGTACTTTTGCAGGAACACCCCACAGGAGGTCAATGTAGTTTGTGATTTATTTTCACGAGTAGCCTAATAAATGACGTTTCTTAAAATAAAAGGGGGAAAAATCCATGTTGCCATGGAGATGTATAAACAACATGACATGGCGAAGTAATATTTTCAGTGATGAGTCAGCCGTGCTGTAATGCTGATTTGAGCACGTTCTAAATGTCTTATTGACCAATCAGATTGCTTGGTCGGAACTACTTGTTGTATCCACAAGTTTCCGAACGTCATCTATGGGCAAACCCGGAAGTCGGTTTTGCCGGTTTGGTGGAATTGTACAGTTACGTTTCCATGGTTTTCAGTCGTTGTCATAGTTGCGGTAAATGCATGGATCTATTAACGCTGGCTTTTAACACGGATGTCAATTTGTGTGATATCCACTGTTAAAAGCTGCTGTGATGATCCATGCGTTTTACAGATTTTCATTGGAAAAAGAAAAAAAAAAATTAATGCATTTACCGCGACTACTGAAACCATGGAAACATAAACATAAAATTCCACCGGAAGAGCAAAACCGGCAAAACAGGCTACGTTTTTGACGTTCGGAAAAAGGTGGATAAGTAAGGGATAATGTATAGTTCGGAGGTTGTTATGGAGAAATAAACCCCGACAGGTTGTATGGAACCCCGACGCGAAGCGGAGGGGTTTCATTCAACATGAAGGGGTTTATTTCTCCATAACAACCGACCAACTGTACATTATCCCGCTTATTACACGGTTTACGAGTGAAATAATTAATTTGAAACATAATGTTGATCAAAATACGACTTTCATCGATTTAAAATTGCATTTAGCGAATCTGCAAGACCGGTCACTTCCGCTGTTTTGCCGAGCCTCCTCCCGTTCGTGCATTTGAAGCCTTTGATAATCAATCAGTGGATCGATAGATTACCATACACGTGTTCAGATGTGTGTATTGTGTGTAGTCGTATCTGTCATAAACAAGAGATTAACTTTACTGTTTACGGGGTGCGTTTGTGTCGCGGAGCCGCGGTGCCAGCTGCACCGAGACGAGAGGAGAGCTGTGACACCGGGTCAGAGGCTCTGATCAGCAGGTCTGGTTTCCAGCCACGATGTGGAAGGAGCCTCCACTCTACTTGTAACAGGTTACAAATCATTTATCTCTAACATCACTATTAGTCCGACGCTGTTTAATGACGGTAAAAA
The DNA here is from genome assembly GCF_905171665.1 of Trachurus trachurus. Lineage (NCBI taxonomy): Eukaryota > Metazoa > Chordata > Actinopteri > Carangiformes > Carangidae > Trachurus > Trachurus trachurus. The sequence goes on from NC_139911.1 coordinate 21,194,276, forward strand.
TGAAACACAAGGTAAATATCCTGCATAGTTTCTCTTTTCTGTGCTGCGCTGATCAGAGCGGCGTCCCTAGCAACGGTCTGTTATACATGACGACGGTCCGTTATACAGAAATAACAGACCGCAGAACGCAGCGCTGGACCAATCAGAGAGCAGCATTCAATAGAGCCGTGTAATAATGTGATTTTAACAACTTTCAAAATGGCAGCAAAATTCTGCTGCTTTCATTTAGAAACTGTATGTGGAGGTCTGACAGTATAAGCAGACATTTAAAGTATAATAAGTATCAAAAGTAAATACGTTTAAAATCCACACATGTGAAGAGAAAGCAGTTTAAACACAGCGCCCCCCAAGGTCAAAGGTCACACTTTTTTGTGGAATCCCCAGGATGATGTAATGAATCTATGGACCATGTTTTGCAGCCATGCTGTCTTATTTGGTTGGCTGTCACAGCCAAGCTGTTTTTAAATTTGAGGAGAATCTGTTTGACACATTTGTTTAGCTTGGTCTGAAGATCATACGCTAAGTTTCATTAAAGCAGAAGTAAGCGGAATGTTTGTGTTAATATAAGTCTTTAATTGTTATATCTTCCGACAGCAATCACTTATATAGAGTGTTTGGTCTGAAACACGGGTCTGTCAGTCACTCTGCTCTGCTGTAAGCCGAGGAGAAAACTTTCCTTGTATCCTACAACCTTTATCCAATGAGGAGAGAGAACGGCATAAAGGGGTCCTCTCTGTGTGTGCAGCCAAGGGATGCGCGTGAATGTGGTGACGTAGGGACGAGGGCGGGGACTGCTAACTCCATCGGCTGACAAGAAGTTAGCCAAAACGACCGGATCGCTTACTTCTGCTTTAAGATTGGACAGAATATGTGTCCCCTTAGAGGTCAAAGGTCACCAGATGTTTTGAGTGTCCCCAGGATGATGTCATGAGTCTTGTACCAAGTTTGGTTGAGATAAGTTAAAGGGTTGCTGAGAAATGGGCTTACTTCCTGTTTGGCGACCTCAATGTCAAGTTTGATTGGCTGTCACGGAGCGCTTTTGAATTTGAAGAAGATGCTGAATGCATTTGTGTGTCTGAATATCATCTGGGCGACGTTTCAAGAAGATTTGACAAAATTTGTGACAAGAGAGGCCTTTTAAAGAGCAACTAAACCCCTAAACCACTTTTTTCTGCTGAAAACAAATGTATTTGGGTATGAAGTAGGCTAGTGTTGTTGATTGATTCTGGTCCAACTTTTGACATTTTAGTCAAAATATTTCAATTTGGTGTAGGCTATTTTGTTGTAAAAATGTAGAGTGACTGCCCTCTATGGGTTGAAACACGGCTATTACAATCGAATTTTTCTATTGGCTGAGATGGAAGCAGATGACGTTTTGAAGGCAGCTTTCGTCACCGTCCACCAGCTCCCCGACCAATCAGCACCGGCTGCTGCCTGCAGCTAACGGTTGCTAGGCACTCTAGCTGGTCTGCTGCGGCTAACGGCTGCTAACAGCTGCCTCAATGGGAATCGTTAGTGCCGGTGTAGGTACCAGATTGGCTCGGCTGCCAGATCGGCTCGGGGACCTGCACTTGCAGATGACGTCACGCATGTCACAAATCGTGATTGGTTGAAGCTCGGAAAGTTGGAGGAAACCATGGAAACACAAAATGTTCTGAAAAATTGGCTCGTGGTCGGAGAGCGGTGTTTGTTAAGCGCTGCTAGCGGCCAGCGGCAGCGGCGCTCTTTATGTCTGTGGCACGGAGCAGTGCGTCTCTAGAGACAGCTCCGTGACACCAGGGTTCTAAATTAACTTTTTAGATCACCAGCCAATTTGGCTGGTAACTTTCTAAAGTTACCAGCCAATCAGAATTTCCACTAGCCAAATTTTTTCCGGTGAAAATAAGAGAGATTCTTTACGTTCATACTGTGTTTCCCATGAAAACAGCATGTTTTTAGGCTAGCTATCATACTGACAACTGAAATAATTACTTTCAGGTATTGTGCCTCCTCTATTACAGTTTTTCTCCATTGGTTTGGCTCATTTTTCAAAACAGAAATCATATTCTCAAAACAACATGGACAAACCTCCAAACCACTTGGCAAATGTTCACAAAAGAATTGTATTTCTCATTAATTTCATCACATTGTAGCCTAAATGTCTTTGTACATCTTTGCAAATGATTAAGTACAGATAATGTGTGATGTCAAACCTTATAAGCTACTCTTACCCTAAAATCCTGTTTTTATTATTTTATTTTATCATTTATTTATTTATTCAGTTTTACACACAACTGTATTCTGTTAGCTAGACAAAAAAAAGAAAATAGTCCAGTAACTATTGTCAATGAAGGACTGGGCTAAGACTGAGAGGTGGACATGAGGGATATTTCAGTGTTTCTCTTCTATAAAACACATTCTACATCTGGGGGCAGAGCTCTGGGAAACAGTCGGGGAGAACCAGCTGGACAGGGAACCAGGATTTGACACAACACGACAAGCACTGAGAGCCAGGTAGTATGCGCTGCAGGTGAGGCAGGTCCGTGCAGCTGATCGATTCACATGACATGCAGTTTGCTTGCTGCCTCCCAAAAAGTTGAGCTTTTTCATCTGTGCACCGCACGAAAAAACAAACAAACCGCGACGCATCGTCTGCCGCCGCTACGGCTTCACCTGTTGTGAGCGGGCATGTGGCGCGTCTACACGGTGCATCTGAACGGTCCCATGCACGCACACACGCTTCACCCAAGCGGGCCGGTGTGAGTCGCGAGCGACGTGTTGGAGTCTCCTCTCTGCTGTAGCGTGAAACACCGGCCTGCGCGCAGCCAATGGGCGTCTGATACGTCATCACGTAGCATGCAGTGTTCATGGGAAATGTAGTAAGTGCTGCCAGGGGGACAAATGACTGAGAACAGTAGAGCGGCTCTGGCCGTGATGATTGCCTTGTGCACCACCGGCCAAACTGGCTAGTAAGTATTTATTAACACCCGCCAAAATGATTTTTTACCCGCATTTGGCGGGTTGGCGGGTGTTAATTTAGAACCCTGCGTGACACTACTGTGTAGGCTGACTACCGGCGAGTGCTCGCGGCAGCGCCGCTGCTTGTTGAAAACAGCTGTGATAACGTGCTTTCAGGTCCAGAAACGTTTGTAATATCACTGGAAAAAGTCGCTAGATTTGTTGCTAGTCGCTTTTGACAAAAAAAAGTCAAAAAGTCGCCAAGAGGGTTTGGAAAGTCGCCAGATTTGCCAAGTTGGCAACACTGCTCCGGCGTCCGCTCCTAGTAGTGTCCAGGCTACTAGTGCTGTCAGAGTCGTTCGTTAGTAGCTCGTTAGCGCTATATCATGTGTGTTTATTACTTTTTTTTTCTCCTTTGTGTGATTTCGCGGGTGTGAATGCAGCGCAGGGGGGAGGGGGGGAGGGGGGATCGGAGAGTGCTCCTGGAGCCCCGCCCATAATCAAGGCATTTTTTGAATTTCCAGCTTAGAGCACGTCATCCAAAACTGAGGGGTTTAGTTGCTCTTTAAAGGTTTTTGATCAAATCAAAGATGGCGGAAATCCAATATGGCGGAAAAAGACATTAAGGATGCGTTTACCTCGGCTTGGCCCAAGGGCTCCAGTGATACATCGTTCGTGAAAACGGAAGAACGGGTCAAAGTTAACCATTCATGCATGTCCAACTTTGACCTGTTGGTGGCGCTCTGGAGCTTGTGTTGCTTACACAGAAATATAACCTTGAACACACCACTTTAAACCAAGTAATGGGAGATCTCCTGTTAAATTATTACATTATTGGAGTATTATTACATTATCAGGTCCCTTGAAATGGAAGGCTAACCTAATAATGTAATAGCCTCCCGTTAATGTAATACTTTATTACATTATTGGTTAAGAGTGTATTACATTATTGGGAAATGCACTTTATTACATTATTGGGAAGTTATTACATTATCAGGTTTTATTACATTTTCAATCCACTCAAGTGAAATTTTTTATTACATTATCGGGGATTTATTACATTATCGGGTTCTACAAGCCCCGCTCTGTGCCACCTGAGTGGACAGAATGGACCATGCTTAGATAAGCAATCAAAGATGAATGAAGGCTTTAAACCATGAAAATATTCTTAAAGCAGAAGTGAGTGATCCGGTCGTTTTCGCTAATGCTGCGTTCCAGGCAGGCTTTTGAAATCGTAAATTACAGCTTCAAGTCACAACTTACGACTTTGTAGCGTTCCAGGCAACCCACTCGTTTTTTTCCGACCTGTTTTACCGGTGAAAGTCACTATAACGGCCACTCGTAACTTCCGACCGGTGAACTCGTACCAGATCGAACTGGTACCACTTCACGGTCGGAAAAATACGAGTTTCCTTGAACGCACCATAACAGTCCTCGTCGCTACGTCACCACATTCACGGCGTTCCTTGGCTGCACACACAGCCCTGCATGCCGTTCTCTCTCCTCATTGGATAAAAACTGTAGGATACGATAAATGTTTTCTCTTCGGCTCAGAGCAGAGCAGAGGGACTGAGAGACCCGTGTTTCGGTCCAAACACTCTATGTAAGTGATTGCTGTCGGAAGATATAACTATTTAAGACTTATATTAACACAAATATATCACTCACTTCTGCTTTAATGCCAGATTAATGTGATATTTGTGGAACTCTGAAACCATTTGTGATATACTGTATGTGTTGGTAACAGAGAATATAAATCTATAGAAATGTTTCTGTATTATCTTTTTCCACAATTTTTCCCAAGTGTTGAGTGATTGTGATAAGGTCAGGTGTGGCTCGTTATTGCTGTCACTGATTGTAGATTGACACCAGGTGTGTGGAGTACATAAAAACAAATAAAGTGAAAAAAATGTTTAAGAGAGGTGTAGGAAAAGTGTAGTTGCAAGATTCTAGATCTCATACTGTATGTATACTGTATATCAAGGCTTCATGCAATGTTTAATTTGTTTATATATATATAATCCCAGTGTTTTTGGTCCATTGTTTTCAGGTTTAATGAATTTGACCACAAGTTCTTTGGCATCAGTGACAGTGAAGTGGAACAAATGGACCCTCAACAAAAGCAGCTCCTTCAGTGTGTTTACAGAGCTCTGGAGAATGCTGGGATTCCACTGGAGAAGGCCAGTGGGACCAGGACAGGAGTGTTTTTTGGTGAGGCTACAAAAACCTTCTGGCTTTTTCTGACTATAAATAAAGATCATTTTCTGTATAAATGTTCACTGGAACAAATGTAATTGAACAATTTTTATATTTCTATCAAAATTTTAGCACAAATACATCACACGTTCCTAAATTTCTCAATAAGAGCAACTTTATTCATTTTCTAATTTCTTCTTTCTTCTTCATGTAGGCCTAATGAACAGAGATTATGAAACAAATGCTGCACATGTGCACCCAAGTGTGATCAACCACTGGACTGGCACCGGCCTGGCTATGAGTATAGCAGCGAACAGAGTCTCATACATCTTCAACTTTACTGGGCCCTCACTGTCCATAGACTGTGCCTGCTCATCCTCCCTGGTGGCTCTTCATCTTGCCTGCCAATCCATTAAACACGGTATGTATACAGAACACGATATCTACTGACAAAACACCTTGGAGAGCAACCTATTATACACCTCTGTACAGTGATTTTTATTACAAGGCTTCGTGTTAAAAAGGCCGTTAGATTATTATAGTGTGCATAGTCAAATCTGTTTTATCTTATCAGGTGATTGTGATATGGCTGTCTGTGGGGGAGTCAGCTGTATCATAGAGCCCAGAGTGTTTGTTGCTCTTAGCAAGGCCAAGATGATCTCACCTGAAGGGACCAGCAAACCTTTCTCCAACAGCGCAAATGGCTACGGCAGAGGAGAAGGCTGTGGGGTGGTTCTCCTGAAGCCTCTGAAAAAGGTCAGAATGTCTAGAAAGTGATAACAATTTCCATTCCTTATGATCAAATAAGACCAATGCCAACTGGTAACTTATTTCTAAGTATTAACCTGTCTGAAAAGCACCTATAAATTTAAAGTTTAATTGTAGGCTACTAGTTCCTGTCAACCCTGTTTTTCTCCAGCATGTCCAAAACACATTTATATGTGATTTGAACAAGCATTAAAAATCACAATTTTATTATGTTTTGACTGTACACTGGTTGTTGCACAACAGGCAATACAAGACCATGACCATATCTGGGGTATTATCAGCCAAACAGCAGTCAACCAAGATGGACGCTCAGTCACTCCAATCACCAAACCTTCCATGACACAACAAGAACAGCTGCTGAGAAGAATCTACTCAGAGTCTGACCTTGCAGATGTTCAGTACATAGAGGCACATGGGACTGGAACCCCAGTCGGAGACCCAACGGAGGCAGGAAGCATCTCAAACGTCATTGCTAAAGCCAGACCTCCTGGTTCAGGTGTGCTGCGAATTGGCTCTGTTAAAAGCAACATTGGACATACAGAATCTGCTGCTGGAGTAGCTGGACTCATTAAGGTTCTCCTAATGATGAAGCATGAGACCATTGTTCGCTCTGTCTTTTATTCTGAGGAGACAGCCAGTGTAGATACCAAAGCCTTAAACATTAAAGTGCCAGCAGAAGCAGAAAAGTGGGAAGCCTCTGGTGCGCGAATTGCAGGGGTGAACAACTTTGGCTTTGGGGGTACAAATGCACATGCGATTGTCAAACAGTACAAACAGCCACCTGTTAGACAAAAGATCTATGAGACACAACCAAAGTACTTTGTCATTTCAGCAAATTCAGCAAAATCTCTCTCTCTGACAATGGAAGACACCGTTAGACAGCTAGAACCAGATAGTAAAGTTGATCTAGATTCTCTGTTGTACACCTCAGCTTGCAGAAGAAGCCATCTCAAACACAAATACAGAAAGGCCATCATGGTATCATCTGTTGTCGATCTTAAAGAGAAGCTAAGTGCTGCTGTAAGCAAAAATGTCAGCCCATGCTACCCTGATCCGAGGTTGGTGTTTGTATTCTGTGGAAATGGCCTCACTTACCATGGCATGTGCAAGCAGCTACTAAAAAATGAGCCCGTGTTTAGAAACAAGATCAAAGAGATCACAGAGCTCTTTCAAAGGTTGAGTTCACTGAACATCCTGGATACACTTGAAAGTGAGTTTGAGAGTAGTGACTTCAAAAACCCAGAGGTTGTACAACCTTTACTCTTTGCTATCCAGGTTGGTATCTCCACCCTGCTCAGACAATGGGGTGTGAAGCCAGATGCAATCCTCGGACACTCTGTAGGCGAAGTTGCTGCTGCTCACTGCTCAGGCCTCCTCTCCCTTGAGGATGCAGTGAAAGTCATCTATGTCCGCAGCACCCTCCAGAGCAAAGTCACCGGTGGGAAGATGCTTGTGATCAGCAACATGGTTGTATCAGAGGTAACTGCTCTTCTCCCTCGTTACTCTGGTAGGGTCTGCCTGGCTGCATTCAACAGCCCACAGTCTTGCACCCTCTCAGGTGACGCAGATGCAATCAAGAGCCTCCATGAGGAGATGAGCACCACAGCCAACAGTCTGAATCTGTTCCTCCGTGTGCTGGATGTCCCTGCTGCTTACCACAGCCACATGATGGATCCAATTCTGCCAGAAATCAAGACCTCAATTGGCTCCTTACAAATGAATGAGCTCAACACAGAGTTGTTCTCAACAGTAACAGGCAAAGAAATCCAACAGGGAGATTTCTGCACAGGTGAATACTGGGCGAGAAACATTCGTGAGCCAGTCGCTTTTGAGCATGCAGTGAGATCTGCAGTTAAAGGTATGAAGAACACAGTCTTTGTAGAGGTAGGGCCACGAAGGGCGCTACAAAGAAACATCATGGAATCTCTGAGTAATGACACAGCTGTACTAGCCTCAGTGCTGCCAGAGAAAGACCACGAAACAATCATGTCTGTTGTTTCCAAGTTGTTCGAACTTGGTGTTCAAGTAGATTGGAATACCTTCTACAAAGGATACAAGACAATGCCACTGCCTTTCCCGAAATACAAGTTTGATTGCTCAGACAGAGATGTTATCATTGGAGCAGCACAGACAAACACAGCAAGCAATCATCCTGTGCTCTGTCAAACAGGAAGTGAAAGCAGCATTTTCAGCTGTGATCTGATGTCCAACTCTTCTTTCTACCTGAAGGAGCACAAGCACAACGACATACCCATCATCCCTGGTGCCTTCTACGCAGAGTTGGGTTTAGCTGCAGTCATGGCCAGTTCCAAGCCAAAAGTAGCTCTTAACTCCCTACAGCTCAGTGTCAATTTTCACAGCCCATGTGTTTTGACCCTCAAACCTGATATGAAGGTACAACTGGATCCAACAGAGGAAGTAACCAGTTTCAGGGTATTCTCCCCATCAGCAGTTTATGCATCAGGAACAGTTGTCTCCCAAAAAGAGAGGCTGATTGAGGAGCAGCACATTTCACTAAGCTCTATCTACAAAAGATGCAAATCCGTTGTGAGCTTTCAGGAGTTCTACGGGTATCTGTTTCAGGGAGGTTTTCAGTACGGAGATGTCTTCCAGAACAAGGCAAATGTGCACTACGGAGAGGATCTCAAAGAGGCTTTTGCAGTTGTCTCAGTTCCAGAGGAACTGCGATCTCAGTTGCATGACTACTGCATTCATCCTGTCGTGTTGGATTTTCTGATGCAGCTTCTCCCAATTACAGTGGAGCACATTTTTGCTGGTAGACCAGGTTTTCCTGCCAAAATAGGACATTTGACAGTGTTTGAACCTTTGCAAGAAGAGATGATTGTCTATCTGAGAGCAACTGATGTGAGCATTGATCACCTTGAGGTTTGCGGCTGCTTCACAGATAAAGAAGGTAGAGTGTTGGTTGAAGTTAAGCATGTGATAATCAAGTATCTTGGCAGCCGCTCTCGTGTGGTTGAGGAGTACTTCTACCATAATGCCTTCAGTGTCTTCCCTAAAAGAATCCCATCTGCTCCACTTCCTAAAGCTTTGGTTTTCTGTGACCGTATTGGGATCTCTAAAGGCCTGCAACAATATCTGGACCCGAGATCTCAGTATATTTCGTTCACTCATTCAAAAGATATCTTGAGCCATGGCTTCCCTTCTTTCTTGGCAAAACTAGGCATCACAGACATTGAGAAAAACTTTAATGAGGTCTTGTTTTTGTGGGGCAAAGAAAACCTTACTTCTCTGGCAGCTGATGCTGTCCTGCAGAATTTGGTGAGCTGCTGCGAGACTCTCCGCCAAATAGTCCTTGAGCTCAAGCAAATTAACTTCCCGCACTCCATCAGAGCAGTAACCTACTGTTCATCTGACATCACAGTTGACCACATAAATCCAGGGTTTGCTCTTGCTGGTATGACAAGATCATTTGCTGCAGAGATACCAGACCTTTCATTTCAGCTGATTGATATTGGTTCAGTCTCTGCTGAGGACATTGCAGCTCTGTCTGAGGTCTTACAATCATGTCCTTGCAGCAAGTACCCAGAGTTGGTGGTGAAAGATGGGCAGATTCTGAAACCCTCCATTGTCCGTACTCCACCTGAAATCACTGACAGTTCAGGAGGAAGTTTTACCTCCACAATGTCTGAGCCGTGCATCCTCCAAACAGCCGATGCACATACGATTACACAAGTGAGTGCCATTCGCTTTGACGAGGAAGCCTTGCCAATCAGTGACACATATGTTGAAATTCAACCCAGTAAAATATGTGTTCATTCATCTGATTACTTCCCTGTCAGTGCCTCACATTTGAAATTTGGTGAGACGCTGTACTGGAACAAACAGTCGTCACAGAATCACAAGCTACTGGCTCTTGATTTCAGTGGTACCGTCACAGCAGTTGGAAAAGATGTCAAGAAACTGAAAGTGGGAGACCACATTGCTTCCTGTTATCCAGTACTGGCAGCAAACAAGCTCAGGGTTCCAGAGGATGTGTGTTACAACACCAAACGATTCCCATTCCTTCAAAAATCACCTTGTGTTTCCTACTTTGTGCTAGCATGGGAAATTCTGCAGCGAGCCTTGCCCAGAGGCAAACATCACCTGGGAATCATATCCTCTGTCTCTGACTCAGCTCTGGTGAAACTCTTGACACTTGCGTCTTATAAATCAGGCTGGAATGTGGTTGTTGGGGCACAGTGCAATGGCTCTTTTGTAGATGTCTACCAAAGTGATGTATTTGTTGTCCTGCCTCCATTTGATGACTCCCTGATTGACAAAATTTGTGATTTTCCAGGTGTCAAACGTGTTGTTGTCATCTGTGACTCTCGGACACAGGGTTTGCTCACACAGGACCTGTTCCACAGTGTAAAGGACAATGTTCATGTGCAGACAATTCAAATTCCAGTCATTTTGCAAAAGGGATCCTTGAGTGCAAAAGGCCCAAACATTCATCACTGGCTCAAGTCCTTAAACTTGAGTGCAACATTTGCTCTTAAAAGTTGCACCTTTCAGACCATAAAATCTGACAGCATCAAGAGCTTTCATGTTGAGAAACCCAAGTCATACTTCAACACAAAGAAACTAGCTGTTGTGGCTCTGGAAAAAGATGCCAGCAGCACAGTGTCTGAGATTCCATTGCTGCCAACAAAAAAGCAGCTTTTCCTAAAGAGAGCAGTGTACATAGTGGCAGGTGGTCTTTCCGGTCTGGGGTTTGAAACTGTGAAGTTCATCTCACAGAGAGGCGGCAAGTATATTGTCATACTCTCCAGAAGCAAGCCCAACCATGAAGTCCAGCTCCAGATACACAATATAGAGAAACAGTGCGGAAACTGTATCACTAGCATGGAGTGTGACATATCTGTCTTCGAACAGGTGCACAAGGTTATCATTGCCATTGACCAGAGGTTCCCTGGCTGTCCAATCAGAGGAGTGTTTCACAGTGCTGTTGTCTTGCATGATGGGCTGATTGAGACCCTTGAAAGATCCCTATATGAGAAGGTTCTCAAACCAAAAGTGAATGGTGCACTAAACCTGCACCATGCAACGCAACGCTGCCAGTTAGACTACTTCGTGTGCTATTCCTCCATCTCAGCCTTTCTGGGAAATGCATCACAAACCAACTACGCAGCAGCCAACACATTCCTTGACATGTTCTGTCAGTACAGACGCAAACTCGGGCTGCCAGGGCAATCCATCAACTGGGGAGCTCTGAACCTCGGTCTCCTACTGAACAAAGAGCATGTTCAGCGATTTCTGGAAGCAAAAGGGATGATGGTGTTAAATGTGGCTGAAATTCATAAAAGCCTGGAGCAATGTCTTATGCTTAATCGACCCCAACAGGCTGTTTGCAGGTTTCATTTCAGAAACATCAGGTACAACGTCCTTTCTCAAAATGTGGCCTTGAACATGCGCCTGTCCACGTTAGTTGAGGAGGCTTTCCAAAACTCCAAAGAGGCAGATTCTCAAAGTAAAGAAGCTGAATCTGTGTCACCAAAAGAGTATGTCTTCTTTCTCCTGAGCAAGACCATTGGCATGGATCAGAGTGAGCTGAAAGATGAATCGCCTCTCTCATCCTTAGGTATTGACTCCATGCAGGCCATGACTCTGCAGAATCTGATCTTTCAGGAGAGAGGTGTGAATGTGCCTTTGGTGAAACTGTTGGATCCCAATGCCACAATATCAACAGTGGTGGCTATACTGAGTGGGGAAAATGTCACTGATACCCCCAAGCCCGTATTAATGCACGGGCTTACCGGGGCTTCAGCCCCGGGGCCCGGCGAAGTAGAGGGCCCACCGCAAGCCCGCAAAAAAAAGAGAAAATACCACGACGCAGAGAGGGCCCACTGCAATGCCCACAAAAAACAAAAACAAAATTTTCAAAGCTGCGAGCACTGATGACAAGGAGAGCAACGGCCCCCAAATGACAATGTTATTTATTTCATGTGTTATGTGACGTTGGTCTGGTCTGCCCTGAGTGGGTTTCGAACCCGGGTCTCCCGCACCGTAGGCGACGATGCTAACCGCTTCGCCAAGAATCCAAAAGAACTCCATTGGGATTTTGCCCAGGGGTTAGCACGTCTTTTATGGGTGAGTGAGTTTCACTTCAGTACCGTACAGAGGCTACGCTGCCTAACTCTGATGGTACAGACACACCAACTCCAACATGGCGGCCGGGTCACAAACTATCTCATTTTACAGTTAAACAACACACTAAAGTATGTTTCTGACAACATTTGAGGCGGGAAATGTGTAGTGCAGTAACATAATCTTGATTCATATTTGATCAATACTGCCTAGTTTGATAGTTTGAACGAAGTTTCTGAGCCGGCCGCATTGCGTTGGACGGACGTTATTTGCATAAAGTTCAATCTATCGAACTTTATGCAAATTCACACACGGCAACGGGGCCGTCAACCATAGACTGTATAAAGAATGGACGTAGCACCCGTGACGTCACCCATTGGTTTGGGGGAGTCTGTTTTGTGCCGCTACTACGGGGGTTTTTGAACCGCACCATGTTGGATTTGACTTGCCATATTTGGAGAGGTGCGGCCGTTAGCCGGCCGAGGGCCCGCCCACTGGCCTCGAAGCAGCGGTCTCCAGACCTGTCACTCAACGTTTCCGCGCCCTAATTGGCCAGAATTTTAAACCTGATAAAAGTAAAACGGTAGAGTTTTTAAAAAAATTCACCCACCTCAGAGTGTGTGCGGGGGTAGAAACTATCGGTTGAGACCAAAAAATGTAATGGTACCAGGCTTTGATCATGTTTATTGAGGATGTAAAGTCGGCTATTTTAACATGGGGGTCTATGGAGAATGCTCCCTTCTGACACCAGCCCCCAGAGGAAGAAGAGGGGATTGCAGTTTTTTGAATGCAGAAGTGAGCTTCACTTCTCAGACCGACAACTGCCAGTCATCTTCACTAAAAAACGATTCATAACTCTGTGAAAAATAAATCAGTATGTAGCTATTACTTTAACTATTTGCATAATGTCACTATAAAGTTACTTTTACCAAAAAAAAGTACATGATTAAAATGATCCGTGATTTTAAGTATGCTGCATCATAACTGCATAGACGTTCATAAAAAATCAAACCGTTTTGAAATCGGACAAAAACTGAGCAAGTTATGGTCATTATAGCAGAACATGCACCATAGGCTTAATGCTCTGAGGGAGAGAGTTGCCCTTCCCACGATGGCCGCCGTACTGGCTACGCTTTGTCATTGGGCAGCAGGGGTGGGTGAGTCATCTAGTCTTCTTATATATATCTATGCAACTGCCCCCTTGCCGTCAACTCGACGTGCTGTGTCCATCATCCATTCATGATTTGAATGGATTTCACTCTTGTTGTGGTGGGAATAAACGCCGTATATTAACCATCCCTCGCTCGAATCAGAGTACAGTATTAGTCTAAGTATTCTTACTGGGTTCCCGTTATGTATTCCGGGTTGCGGTGGCACGGAGGGCCCTGAAAAAGTGGTTAGCCCCGGGGCCCATAGTGTCTTAATGCGGGCCTGGATACCCCAGTGAGTCTAGTTATCACACTGAAGAAATGGAGGATCTTTTGACCAGATAATGTAATGTAAAAATGACAAAGGTTTTAATTTCTAGACTTTTTGTAAATGTATAATGTCTTGTTTATTGTTTTCTCACTGCTGAAGCTGTACATTACTACATTTTGTTTTACATTGTTGTAACCATACACTGTTATTTTATTCACTTTTTTGGAGCTCAATATTGAAGGGGTGTTTTGTATCAGTTTCAGTCATTCACTTTATTGATATGTTCATGAAGAAAATATCAAAACAGTGAGCATTTCAATTCAATGTAAATTATAAACTGCAACATATTCAACAGTGAATCTTTTTTTTTTTTTTACAGAATATGGACATTCGTTTGTATTATTTTATTAAAATTCAATCAGTTTTCATCTTTAGAATCAGCTTAGTTTTTCCAAGTCTGTGATAGGATCCTAATCAACTTACTTTTATCAGCTTGTTTTATATTCAATCTTCTTTGCAGCTCGTGGAAAGTTCTTATCACTAATAGCTCAATGATTCTGGCTGATGATTAAGTTTATGTTGATAATGGAAAAATGAATATGACACAGTATTCTGGTATGCCCCATAAATGTGGGTGGCATGTATAATTAGCCAATTCGCCTGTTTGAAGGACAGATCTATTACATTAAGTGGACAGAGTTCTCCTGGAGGACACTGCACTTCAAGGAAAGACATGCAAATAAAACCAGAATGGTATAATTTATTATAGAAATGTTGACACCAATATTTTCCCACTTAAGAGTTACAAATATTGCTTTTAACACTGAAAACTTTTCTGGCCATCATTATAGATTGAAAATGTTCACGAAATATTTCTTACATCTAGGCAACATGTAGCCTATGATGTTTTTGTTTGCTTATGACACAATAAATTAAGCTGCTGATTTTGATTTGTGATATTTGGTTTGCATCGATGCATTGACATATTTGGTTTATTCTTCTATGCTTAATTTTTTTTTTTCAAAAAGTCAGCTTCAGTCTGCAACATTAATGTTTACCATCACCACAGCAACAAATTCTCAAAACGAAGGTTGATTTAACAAGGAGACTAAAGAGTCGTTATTGAACTTTTAAAAGAAAATGGCATAAAAGGGCTCTTACACCATCCCAACAAATAATAAGTACACTGGACTTTGCTCTCTGTCAATTGGACCATTCTGTGACTTTGTGACATGTCAGGCTACAAGATGAGACTGTTGTTCACTCATGATGGACAAATATGGACACATGTGCAAACACACACGTAATCTGTATGTACTGTCTAGAGCTAAACTTCAGCTCTGTATACTACCTACTGCTGTAACATGTTATGTCAAAATGTCATAAGTAAAAGAATGTTATATCAAAATGTAAAAAAAAAAAAAAAAAAAAAAAAAGAGCAAAAAGAAAAGATTATGATAAAGATTTGTATTCTGTGGGTAATGGGGGCGGGACTAGATAAGCTCTTTCCATTTCGGCCATGTGTATTGTATTATCTGAACTAAGATGAAGTGTGATGATGATGATTTAAATTGACATGCCCGAAATAAACAAATTGATTGATTGATTGATCGATTGATTGATTGAACATTACAGAACAACCAGAATGTAACCCCCAGATTTTACAAACTGGAAATTAATTGTAAATGATTTGGTGCTAAAATGGATCAGTTAATATCAATTATATCAATATTAAATTATTGCAACTGTTACAAACAACCACAAGATGTCACACTTACCCTAGTGTATCCATGTGTGCTTCAATATGCATAGCTAACTTATGTTTACCAGGAAGGAATTTATTAATCATCTGAATCTTCAGTCAAAGATTAAGGTCTGAAATCCTATCCTAACCTTTAACTGAAGATTCAGATGATTAATAAATTCCTTCCTGGTAAACATAAGTTACCTTAATGCCCTCCATTATCATCCACAGCATAATCTAAAGTCTTCTTCACACGCCTGACATCACATAAACTTTATCTTACCCAGGAATCTATAATGGTTTTCAAACTAGATTCTAATACCTTTACTTCATATGTAGGCTAATGTCAGTCATCTTGAGGAATGATTTCAATCTTGTCAAGCTAATAAAGTAACAATGGATGAAAATCCGCTGGTGTAAAATGGGGACCACAATCTGTTATCAATCAAAAACTACCCCAAATTTCTAGTTATTCACCCAAAGACCTTCACATAAAACACAAGTTCATTTTACACTTTATTCAAAACAGCTGCATAAAGTAGGCTGTATGAATCTCTGCTTGTGCTTGTTCATGTATTTTTATCACTATTTTCTCAGTTATTGTCTCAGTGTCACAAGTTATTTGTCCCTCCCTATATAAACAGACAAAAACCTCCAAATCAAATATGATTGGTATTGTGTTCCAGTCTGATTAATTGAACAAACAATGTCACAACTCCTAGGCTCAAAGCTCTGAGAAGATTACACAGACTCTTTTCACAGGGAGGGACGATATATTTAGAACAGATTTTCACACTTGGAGCCCAAGCTGTGGATGTAGAAAGAGCGCACACTAGTTGTTTTGACGCTCATCGTCATTATAATGGAGGCGCTGTTCCTCCCCTTGTTATTGCTGCCATTTCTGAAACAACCATTTTGTGCCCTAGATGTCTAGACAGCACCATTGTCTGCTCCACTCTGCTCCTTGTGCCAGGAGTAAATCTCATTAACAGTGAGTGGGATTGGCAGAACACTCACGGGCTCCGCGTGAGCACTGCATGCTAAAAATAGAGAAAGGTTGTGATTACTATATAAATCTGTGATTACAACTGAACCAGTGTAAATTGATGCCATTTCCACTGAGGTGCTGATAGTGAGGCTCATAAGATAAAGCATACTTATCATAGTGAAGGCATATTTTTCATGTCAGACGAGCCGTGACATGCAAATACTATGACGTAAAATCCACTTCACGATGCAAATTATGCACCAACACAGTGATTAGTTATCACAGCTTTTTTTTGCTCTAGATGTGTTTTAAGGCAGAACCACTAGATGGCAAACTAGGTTTGTACATTTCCATGAAGTAATCAAAACCTCTACTTGAGGCTTACAAATACATAAGTACCGTATTCTCTCCTGAATGGGCTCAAAATGATTCAGGCTGTGGGGCTGATTCTTCCCACTGGGTTAAGGGTTTGTCAGTCCGTCAGTAGCAGACTGAGAGATTTAACAGACTGTCAGGGACTATAACTCTTTAGTCTGCAGATAAAATAACAAAGCATGGATAAACAATGACAAGCTAAAGTCTTTTGAATTAAAGACACATGCACAATCCTGGGCCTCCCAGGGTTTAGTGTCTGCATGGAGAGGCCTAAATCTTTGGAGGCCTTGGGAGATTATTATGAGCTGTTTAAATGTATGTAGCTTAGGTTTGCACAGAATTGATCTTTTTCATTACATCTCTGTGTCACTGTCTGTACTTTTACCCCCTTGCTTTCCTCTATTAGCTTGTGCGTTATCCTACTGCAGACTTGTATTCACTGTGGCTCACTGCCAAGCTCTACAGACCTTCATGGTGGGTGATGAATCTGGAGGTTTTAATTGTAGCTTGCCAACAGCGCTTTCTGCTCAACAATGTTTTCTTATTAAGCAACTGAAGATATTGGTGCTTTACTGACAAAGATTTTGCCACAGCAAAATCCAGTTGGTGAAGCCTCTACTGCTCTATCAACGTTTTTTTTCACCACTGAAGCTTTGAATGATGCTCCAAACAGACCCAGAGCAGACCACAACCCCTCCTTATTAAGCTACAAAGAGCCCTTTCGCCTTTAATGAATATATAAAACAGCCAGGCCTTCTGGTGCCCGGTTCTGGTCTGGGTTCTGGTTTTAGGATAGTGACTGTTGCAGTGTTGTGGGTCTGAATCCAGAGCTTGTCTGTTTGGCTTGGGTTCATGCTGTGATAAATAACACACACTAAACACAACTATCCAAATATCCTCAGAACAGAAAAGAAAGAAACAAACCATGGGACCTGGTTATGCACAGACAAAAAAAAACATGGTGAGAAGGTGACAGGTAGATTATGACACACGGATTAGTGAAAGGACCTACAGGGCACAGGCCTGGGGGCCGTGAGACCAGAGCCTCTTTATGAAATGGTGGTTAACATTTTATTGTTGAAAAATCAATCAAACAACCACAAATAGTCACAAAATGACAACGAGACAAAACAAAATCACAATAATGAGAGGGGAAATGACCACAGAGAAAGGCAAAGTCAACACAATATTGCACAAAAAACACAACATAAACTCAGGATTTTAACTGCTTGTGACTGATGGAGGCTGTGTAAACTTCTAGCTGGTAGTGAATTATGTGAGGAGTACAAATGTGCAAAATGTAAGAATCTAAGTGGATGGGCCAGTCATAAAGCAGAGTGTAGGTTGGTTTGTGATATTCATATGTACAACAGATCCTAAAATGAGTGGTAGATTTTAAAGGCACAGACTTAAAAAGAAAATAAAAATCTACTATATTTTTTTTATAGGATTTATTGTGATTTTTTTTTTTCCAAATGTTCTGATTGGCAGAGGGTTTCACATGTATTCACATGTGTTTTCTCAAGTTTCAGTTCATTGAGCTGTTGGAGATAAATGTCGTGTGCTTCAGTTATTTTGTGCCAGGTGCATTTACATAACTTCATGAGCTAAAATTTTGTATGCAAGCTGGTTCCTATAAACTTTTGAGCTGAATGAGCCGGTGCGGTGCCAGGTCCAACAGATGTAGCTTCAGGCTCAGGAGGTCTGTCTCCCCATCCCCACTCCTCTACCAATCAGAACATTTGTTTATGTAGCACATTTCAGAAATGCAAAAACACAGTTACAAAGTGTTTGACGCGTTAGGACACGATGAGATACCGATGGAACAGCCCCTCTGCCAAGTGAGGAATGAGGTGGAGGATTGTGCTGGAAGACATGTCAGTTGGCTTCAATGCAGGATGGGCTGGGATTGGGGGAGATTTCTTATTTATCATTATGGAAAAAAGGAAGATGGTGAAATCCTCCTCTACATTAAGAACCTTTAGTTAGAAGTGGAAAATATGGCCTTTAGTGTGTTTCTTATAGATGATGTCCGTCGTTTATCAGACAGGCAGGGCAATGATCACACCCTAAAGATTTTATTGTAACTGAAGCACACACTACATTTTGTTTTACATTGTTGTAACCATACAATGGTATTTTACCCACTTTTTTGGAGCTCAACGGTTGTTCTGTATCAGTTTCGGTAATTCACTATTGATATGTTCATGAAGAAAATATCAAAACAGTGAGCATTTCAATTAAATGTAAATTGTATAAACAGTGAATAATTTTTTACAGAATATGGACATTCGTTTGTATTATTTTATTAATATTCAATCAATTTTCATCTTTAGAGCCAGCTTAGTTATTCCAAGTCTGTGATAGGATCCTAATCAACTTACTTTTATCAGCTTGTTTTACATTCAATCTTCTTTATGATCTTTTCTTCCACATTGTTTTGTTGTTTTTCTTCTGTGCTGCCTCCTGCCTTGTGCTTTTTATATTTTCATCCTTTGCCGAGTCTGCCGAATTCAGCAGTGCAGAGGCAGACCTGGACCACATTGATGATGCATCATCAACCTGTGACATACTCTTCAGGAGGCATGTCTGTTTTTCTTGATGATTTATGTAACAGTGATTGATAAAAAATAAAATAAAATAAAATAAACTTTACTTGCACGTTCGGCTGCACCAAAAAAGAAAACAACAGTTGTTATTTTATTTTCTAACCTCCCTCGCGGTGCCACCCTGTCGCCCTCTGCCACAGACTTCCCCCCTGAGACGGACTAGTGGAACAGGAGGTTGCATGCGCTTCTGCACGGCGTTGTCATCTCAGAGTGGGCGTGGCCTGTGGTGGGCGAGTGGGAGGGGGCAATCCAACATCACCTAATGGGACCAGCGATCCCTGGCGGCGCCCCTGCTTACCATATTGACTGATGATACAAACGTGCGCCGGCGCAACTCAATCCCCCAGTCTGCACGCCGCCCCACCAGTCGGTCCTAACAAACAACCTCTGCGCGCACATTGGAGACATTACGGTATCGTTTTTCCCCATCTCTCTCTCTCTCTGCGCACCGTGCCTGGCCGGAGCCCACGGTTTCAGATCCAGCCAACACCGACAATGAC
This sequence comes from Trachurus trachurus, assembly GCF_905171665.1. Taxonomy (NCBI): domain Eukaryota; kingdom Metazoa; phylum Chordata; class Actinopteri; order Carangiformes; family Carangidae; genus Trachurus; species Trachurus trachurus. The sequence continues at coordinate 21,213,902 of NC_139911.1, forward strand.
GCGTGTGGACGGCGGTCGAAAAAGCAACTCTCCTGCGTAAAAAAAAAAAAGAAAAAAGAGAAAAACACAGGCGATATCCGAGGCAAGCGATGAGCGCACCGGACCCCTCGCTGCTCTGAGCGGCTGGAGAGATAAGCAGAGGAGGGAAAGAAAAAAACATTTCGCAACCCTATTTTGCATGCAGCCTACAGGGCGCATGAAGTCTGGGATATAATTTCCACCCTGTCCAGTTCTTGTAGCGTCCTCGCTGTGTGCACACCTCTAGTTTTTTTTTCTTTATGTGAAGATCTGAGGAGGATTTCAGTGACTGAGAGGCGGCTGCTGCATCAAGCTTTCTCTGCAACATGTTTTGAGCGCCAAGGGTGCTGCGAGCGGCTGGTGTGTCGTCTGGAGGTGTGTGTGTGAGGGAGACAGGGAGTGTGTGTGAGTGTGTTTAGAGGGGGGTGTTTCTTCACTGCGCAGACAAGCGGCGGACCGTCTCTGCGCTACCGCTCCGTCTGTCTGGTCTCCTACTAAAAACAAGACAACGCCGGACAGGAGGAGGAGGAGAGGTTGGAGGGAGGTGGAGGAAGTCTTGGCTGGGAATCGAGTGATATACGGCGGTAAGATGACGATGTCCGTCCCGGAGAGGAAATCAGGATCGGAGGGGAAGGAGGAGGAGAGCGAGGATGAGAGTGAGATCCTGGAGGAGAGCCCGTGCGGCCGCTGGCAGAAACGGAAAGAGCAGGTTGGTCGGTGTGTCTGTGTCTGCGTGCGTGTGTGTGTGTGTTTGTGTGTGTGTTTTCAATCAAGCAATACATCAATTAAGTTGTCCACCCAGATCCCACAGGGCAGCCTCATGTTATGCAATGCTTGAACCAGACCGATGTATAGCCTATTATTGCCTGACTGAGGTTTTGCACCATCCCACCGTCAGTGACATACAGTACCCGCTGATCTGCTTAGCCCACATCAAATCTATTTCAGTGGGTGACAGGAATAGTTGTGTTGTTGTTGTTTCACCAAGGATTTGTGTCTGGATCCACTTCTCTCACCCCCCACTGTGCTGTTGTTTTCTCTCTGACCCTGCACTTTGTGATACTCCACATTAAAACCAAGAAGTGATGTAGCCTAATGTTTTATGATTAAAAGCATTCAGCTGTATGAGAAGAATCAGTCATGTAAAATTGAGTGAGAGGCAGTTAGTTATGTAGAAATGAAAAAGTCAACAAGTTAATTTTCCTTATTGCTGAAATGATTGCTCAACTAATTAATTAGTTCATCTACAGAAATGTAATTGGCTGCTGTTTTGATTATCAGTTAATTATATGTCACTTTTCAGACTGAAATGTCAAACTACTTTATCATGAGGTCTCTGGCTCTGCCTTGCGTGTAGTGTACCAGTTTAATTGTGAAGCTTTCTAATTATCTATCAGCCAACCTGAAACTGGAAATTGTTGTTAACTTAAGTGATTTATGTGTTTTCTGTTTATTAATTAACTGATTTATTCAGCTTTTTATTTTCATGTGGTAGATGAATATGTGCCAGAAGGCTTTCTAACATACACAACATGCTGCACCCTCTTATGTTGTTGCATCATCTGTGAAGTTCTCCAGAGCAGATTGAAAACGCGGGGAGGGGGTTGGTTGCAGGGAGGGAACGTACAGTATGTCACCGGGCTCTTTGGAGGTTGTGATAGTGTAATTTGTTTTTTGCCGCTCTTGTGCAAACACGTCTGTCACACACTGGTGGTTTAGTGAGTGTGTGAGCTGCACCAGGACTTGTGTGTGTCCATGTGAGGGTCAGCAGCAGAAGCAGTTGGATTGTCCAGACAACACAACACATCAGCCGCATGACAAAAATGAAAAATAACCCAGTGGCCTTGTAGGATGCTTCCTCTCCCATAAATAATCCTGTGTTTGTTTCATGTCAACATCAAAGCTATAAAACAGCACAGTAGCATTTCCACTTGGCAACAGCAGTTTCAATTAGACTGAAGCTCAGCCATTAGCCTAATTTGATTTAAGTTGTTTTCAGGAGACCCCCCCCCCCCATACACACACACACACACTCCCAAGAAGTTCAGTTGCTATCACACAGAAGAAACCGACGTCTCGGTGTCTCAGCATTGTGAAGCAGCGGGTGTCGCCTCCACTTACAGCTCCAGATAAGGTGGAGAGTTTACGCTGAAGGTTATCTCTCGTGCGCACACAACATCTTTACCACACAGCGACCACCTGACCTTGTGTGTCGGGAAGAACACACACACACACACACACATAGACAGACAGACACCACCCAGCCCTGGTGTTTTTCCACTCATTGATTACCCATCTGTGAGTTCTCTGGGCTGCCACTGTCACGTCCCCATTAACCCCCCCACTCATCACTGAAAGCATCAGTCAGACAGGCAAAAAAAAAAATCCATATTAGAATATTACCAGCAATAATTCTCTTTTATCAGTATGTTGTATGAAGACGTATGCTTACTCTCACACAGAAAATTAAACTTATTTACTTCATTTTAAATCAGTTTGCTTGGAAATTGTAATATTGTGCTTGTATTGTATTGTAATTTGCTATCATTTTGGCTTCATGAATGATTTCAAATGATCACAATTTTTTATCCTTGAAGTTTAATCAGTTTAACTTTGAGTCTTTCTGAATGTTTGTAGAAGATCCATCCACTCAAAAATAATATGCCAAGCTATCACCAAGAAAAGCAGGAAATTCTCACAACTAAGAACCAACAATGAGGAAACCTTTGGATTTATTTTATTTGAAAAATAAGTCAAATGATTGATGAATGATCCATATTAGACTCATCAGTCAGTCAACTGAGCAATTATTCTCTAAAACATTAAAACCAATAGATAATCACATCTGAGAAACAGAGAATATCAATATGATTGTTGATAAATTTTTATATTCATTGTTTATTTATTTATTTTATTTATTAGTTTATTTCATAGGGACAGTGCACCACTAATCAACAGAGTTAAAAGAAAAACTGTAAGTGAGCCAGAGTTAGCCAACAAGGCTAGTTTTCGTCCGTTGTCCCTGGCCAGATGTTAAAGGCAACCTAAAAGCCAAAAAAAGGGGCAACAATTAAGACAAATTGACAAATTTGACAAATAATATTTGACTGATCACTGATGATGGATCAATCAATGATCTTAGGCCACTGGAAGTTGACACAGATTGTCACCCAGGTCTACAGCCTGATAATGTGATTTGAACTGCACTCATAAGTCCAAATGAAGTGGAATAGCGAAGTGCCTCAGTGTTACACTTCAACACACACCCTGACATGCAGTGTAGATAATATAATATATGCAAACACATGCGTTTCCTTTGATGCACTTGTGTGGCTCTGCCTGCTTTTCTTCTGTCTCTGCCCAGCAGGCCTGGGCGTGTCTGAGCAGCAGGAGGTTTTTGAAATTCACATGAATACAATGAGTAAATAAGTCAGTGGGTGAAAGTTGAGAATACACGCTGCTGTATCTGTTATTGGGCTCCGCCATTAAAATAAACACGGACACATGCAGTCACATGGTCAGCACATGGTATTGTTGCCTTGCATGCCTGTTTTCTCAGCAGACGCACAGGCAGGACGCGCTTCAGATTTTCAAAGTGGAAGAATGCGTTGCCTTCTATTGCCGCCGTTTCCCTCTGGACTCAACACACGGAGCATTGATTTTTCTCGAGCCCTGCCGCTGTGATCGGAAAGCGACACTGAGCTGTGAGCTGTAGCGTGTGACAGCTGCTGGTGAGAGTCGCTCTCATTTTGTTCCAGTTGATGTTTGGGAGAAAATGCTCCTCACCCCATCACAGGCACATGACACACACACACTGGCCTAGCCGAAGTCGGTCAGTTAACTCATTTTCTGACCAGAAACAAATACATGAAAATTGGCTATCATTTGTTGCATAACAACCCTGCTGCCTGAGGACATTTCTTAAAAGTTGGCACAAACATTCACTCGGACTCGGGATGAGTTGATTAGATTTTAATGGTCAAAGGTCAAAGATCAAGACCACAGTGACCTCAGAAAACACAATTAGACCTAACTTGTGAGCATAACATCTCTTGAACTCCTCAAGAAAAAAAAAGAGACTGATCTGTTGATTTGTAGCCGTATTTCCTTTACTGATCAATAGATTGGTTTGTAGCTCGATTTTGATTGGTTTATCTGTAACTGTACTCTTAATGAGTCAAGAGTCCATAAACATCTTAGTACAAATGTTTACCTGGACTCAAGGATGACCTGATGAGATGTTGGTGGTTAAAGGTCAACATCCTGTCACTGTGCAAAACATGTTTGAAGCCACAACTCTAGAATTCACACAGCAATTAGGACAAATCTTCACACAAATGGTTAATATTTTAAACGCAGATGTGACAGACTGGGGGCATACTACTGTGAAGCGGTAATTCTAGTTAATGATGTGAGTTCTGCACGTCCGCAGCAACATGAATCATACAGTATATTTACTTTCCAGAGTGGGAACAGTCAAATTAACACGGGACGTTTTACCAAGGTAATATAGTGACTCACAAAATGTTACTGTCGAGGCATGAATCTGACAGAACCTGACCTTTCCTGTTGATCTGGTTGTTGGAGAATGAATTGATCTTCCTAAGCTTTGTGTGAGGGAACAACACAGAATGTATAGAGACCGGAGAGTGGATGCTCTAAAGCAGAGATACCACAGCTCACAGAGGTGGTGCTTTGAAAACTGATAACCGCAATATGCAACAGATTTCACAAAACAATAAAACAAACTGACATGGTACACATATTTTTATGTTCAATGGGACTTACACTTTCTAAAGATTCCATTATCTCCAATGCCCATTGTAAATATGCAAAGATACATTCAGAGATGCTCCTTATACCCTGGGCCCAGTTGTTCAAAAGGTGTAATCTGGATAAAAATTATCCGGATTTTGAAATCCCCTTTTTTCTATCCAGGATCACGTAATCTGTTTTACTTTTATCCCAGTTGTTCAAAGCAAAGTTGGATTGGATCAGTCTGATCCAAATCCAAATTTTCAAGATTACCAAATCCGGATAATGAGTGCTCTAAATTAGACTGCATATCACAATGAAGGCTACTAGGTGCGTAAAAACAAACAGGTAGAATAGCCAGCATGGGGTAACTCAAAGTGTATTTATTTGAAGAAACAAAAAGAAAGCACAGAAAATACATTTCAATATGTTTTGACCAGCCAGACCATATCACATTCCATATGTTTCAAATTCAAACTAAAAATGTCAACCTTGAAACATGGGGAAAAAAAACACAAACACATTCAGTCTTCTTCTGTGGAGTGACCAGACATTTGAAGCTGTCCTTTCAGGAAAAGGATCTCAAGTTTGGTTTTGGTTTTCTGCAGTCTGGTTAAAGTAATTTGTTCCTCTGCCAGGCGAATCTGTACCTCTGCTCGTTCAGTTTCTCGTTTAAGAAGTGCACTATAGGCATCATCATCATCTTTGTTTGGCAAAGAACGTTTTAAGCCTCTTTGACTTCCTGTTGCAGTGATTAGTGTCTCTACTTGTGCAGATCCACCTTCTTCCACAGTACTGAGATCAAGGATCACTGTTTCCTCTGCATCAGTAGGAACTGATTCACTTTCCTCTTCAACTGTGGGCTCACCATCCTCTGCAACACCCTGAATCCCATGTAGAGCTTGTGAATGCTCCCCTCCAATAATGTCAAGAACCAAGTCAGTGTATTCACCTCTCTTGAAGGGCTTGTTGCCTGTTTGAGTGTTTTTTGCCTCTGAGTGGTCCTTTGTTGCTTTGGCCTTTAGATTCTTCCATCTAAATTTTACCTGATCAGTCGTCCTCTTCTGGCCAGATCCTGTGGCATTTACATTCTGTGTGATTTCAGCCCAAACATCGTTTTTCTTCTTGTTGGTCAGTTCTCCTCCCTTTGTAGAACTAAAACGTCCTACTATTGAGGCATAATGACGCCTTACACCTTCCAGCAGGGCATGGGTTTCTGCCACTGTGAAATTAGATCCTTTTGAGTCCATGGTTCCACCTGTTTGGTATGGTGCACAGAGGTTATATAGGCCCTGGGCAGGATTGATTGATTGATTGCGAACAAGGTGTAGACCATCAGCTCGTCAAACAGACATCTCATTTAGTCTTTCTCAGAGGACTTACACAGGGCCACTGACATGGCAGGTATAGTCCATCGCCACTACCATTTTAGAAGGAGAGAATACAATAGAAGAGTGTATGTTGAGCGTTCAAAACCACTAGAGCAATACACCAGTGAGGAGCTTTATGATCGGTTTCGGTTTGGGAATGCTGATATTAAATACATTGCAGACCTTGTCAGGCCAGAGCTTCAACGCAGAACCAGAAGGAGTCACAGTCTGTCTGTGGAAGAACAGGTCCTCATTGCTCTGCGCTTCTATGCATCCGGTTCTTTTTACCAAGTTGTTGGTGACAGTATAGGAGTGGACAAATCAACTGTGAGTAAGGTGGTGAAAGCTGTGTCAGTCACTTTGGCCAGCCTGGTCAATCAGTTTGTTTGTTTTCCAAGGGATGACCAGATTTTCCAGACCAAGCGCAAGTTCTTACTCTTGGGGAACATGCCCAATACTATTGGGGTTATTGATTGCACTCATGTGTGTATACAAGCCCCCCATGAGAGAGAGTGGGAGTACGTCAACAGGAAGGGAAGACACAGCATAAACGTACAACTTGTGGGTGATGCTGACCTCCTCATCACAAACTGTGTTGTGAAGTGGCCTGGGTCTGTCCACGATGCGCGTATCCTGAGGGAAAGCGCTCTCTACAGAAAGCTCCAGACCAACCGACCGGATGGCATAATATTAGGAGACAGCGGCTATCCACTCCTACCATGGCTGATGACCCCTTTTCTTGCACCGAACACACCTGAGCAGGCACGCTTCAACACTGCTCATTGCAAAACAAGGTGTACCATTGAGCGCTTAAATGGAGTTCTGAAGAGGCGCTTTGCGTGCCTCAACTACTTGCGAGTGGAACCCCGAGGAGTGTGCAACATAATACTTGCTTGTATTGTCCTGCATAATATTGCTACAAAGCGGAATGTCCCTCTCTGTGATGAGGTTAATGATGCACCTGAGCCAGCTGAGAACGAAGACATACCTCCGACTTTCTCTCAGAACGAGAGAGTGACTGGTCATGCAGTAAGAGATGCCATTGTCAGAAACTATTTTTGAACAATGATATTTGGATGTGTCTGTAATAAGTTTCCAATTAGAGTTAGAATTGAATACTTTTTTGTTTGATTTGACAGCTATTGAGTGGATTATTTAATTTCTACATTACTGGTCTGTGGTGCAACGTAGTATAAAGTGTCAACTGTATGGTTTGAAAACTAGGTTAAAAAAGATCAATACATAAATGTATATCTACTACATGATGAATGTTGTTTATTTGACCAGTTTGAATTGAATTAAAATCACATTTTGTTCCTGAAATCCCCCTGATTCCACCCTGAATCCACCTAACTGCTGGGATCAGAATAATCCTGTTTTTTTGGATCAAAGTTATCCCGATCCTACTAAAAAGTTTTGAACAACACAAACTGAGGGTTTTATCCAGATCAAAACCAAGATTGGATTACGTGATCTAATCCGATCTCAGAATCCGTTTTTGGTTTTGAACAACCCATTTTCAAGATTTGATCCAATCCATTATCCAAAATCCGATTGGATTACCTTTGAACAACTGGGCCCAGAACCTGGAATCACTATACCCTCCTGCTGTCCTCCTGGGTCAAGGAAGGAAGGAAGTTAGGAAGGAAGGAAGGACAAAGGGAAAGAAGGAAGGAAGGAAGGACAAAGGGAAAGAAGGAAGGAAGGAAGGATAAAGGGATAGAAGGAAGGAAGGAAGGAAGGAAGGAAGGAAGGAAGGAAGGAAGGACGAAAAGAAAGAAGAAAGGAAGGACGAAGGGAAAAAAGGAAGAAAGGACTAAGGGATAGAAGGAAGGAAGGAAGGAAGGATGAAGGGAAAGAAAGAAAGAAGGACAAAGGGAACGATGGGAGGAAAGAAGGAAGGGAAAAAGGAAGGAAGATAGATGGAGGGAGGGAACAGATTGGGTCAAAAAAGAAGGACGAAGGGAGGCAAAAAGGATTGTGGAAAGGAGGTAGGGAAAAGGGAAGGAAAGAAAGATGGAGGGAGGGAACAGACCAGGTCAACTGGATCAAAAGAGGAAGGAAGAAGAAGTAAGGGTGAAGGGAAGGGAAGGAAGGAAGGAAGGAAGGAAGGAAGGAAGGAAGGAAGGAAGGAAGGAAGGAAGGAAGGAAGGAATAGGGCTGGACGATTAATCGAATTTTGATCGTGATTACGATTTTGGCTTCTCACGATCATAAAAACACTGTAATCGAAGAAAAACGATTATTTTTTTGTCTATTGGTGTTTTATTCTGAAAAACACACATGCGCGCTTCCGCCCCCGCGCCTGCACTGCACTCCTCTCTCAGTTAATGCTGTGGACGAGTCCACTCATGTGTTGACGGCGGCATTTAAAAATCAGCGCCAGTGAAGAGAGAGCAGCGGCCACCGCTCAGGACGAATGAACGGGAAATAATAATTTAAAACACTCGCTCGTCTCCTCAAAGTGGCCGCACAACAACAACCCTCCTCCTCCTCCTCCTCCTCCTCCTCCCCCGGCCCGTAGGCTACATGTGCATATGTTTACAAAGCAATCTGTAGAGCGGCGGATAACGTTATACGATGTTACGACGTGTATTTGTGTAATTTAATCTGTCATAAACAAGAGATCACTTATGGGGCGCGTCAAAAAAAAAAAAAAAAAAAAGTTATGGGGTGCGTTTGTGACGAGAGCTGGGACAGCGCAGCGGGGCGGAGGCTCTGATCTTCCCAGGTTGGATTTCATCCCAGAGACGCAATAAGCGACACACAGGGAAGCAGAGAGCCTCCATTCTCCCTCTTAATTGTTAAACCATGACAATTACTCCAAATCTGTTTATTCAAGGTAAAAATTTAGAAAAGTTAAGCTAAACATCCTGTATAGTTTCTGCTGCTGGATCATAAAACTTAAAAAAAAAAAGTTTTATTTTTTTAAAGTTTTAAATACATTTTGAATAAATATTTAAAATTATAAACTTAAAAACCTTAAACACACATTGGCACTGTTTATTTAAGGTAATAATGTGGCATGGTCAAGCTATAAATCCTGGTCCCCCCCCATAATCGTGTAAATAATCGTGATTTCAATATTGACCAAAATAATCGTGATTATGATTTTTGCCATAATCGTCCAGCCCTAGGAAGGAAGGAAGGAAAGAAAGAAAGAAAGAAAGAAAGAAAGAAAGAAAGAAAGAAGGGGAAAAAGGATTGTGGAAAGAAGGAAGGGAGAAAGGAAGGATGGAGGAAGTGAACAGATTGGGTCAATTTGACCCAGAAGGACATCAGGAGGGTTAAAGGCTTCCCATTGATAATAGTCTGTACATCCATAGTTAGATTGTGATCAGAAACTGCTGATGGCTTCTTCTGTAGACTTTTACAGTAATACTGCTATATTTCTTTAAACAAATTTGGAAGCACAAAAATGGGGCTTGCAGGTTATTATCCCACAGCGTACGGACTCCATGGCAACATTTCACTGTCTGTCTGGCTGAGAGCTCAGAGCGGTGGGAGGTGGGTTCACCAGAGACAGAGTCCACCTGACCTGTCACACTGAGCTTGTTTTATTACAGTCCAGCTTGGACAGAAGATTATCACCGGCCCCCCGTGATCTTAGCTCGATAATGCAGCAGGCCAAAGCTCCTGAAGTGGACGCACACCCAGCAGCGCTCTGCGGTGCGCCAGAACTGCTCGGGACTCATTCCGTTAATTGCTCCTTCTTCCATTTCCAGGCTCCGTCTTCCATCTGCTCGCACAGAGGGATGAGAAAGAGGCAGAAGACTGCATTCATTCACTGTGGTGTTAACTCGCAGATGAATATGTGAGGTCAAATTCGATGGGCAGATGCTGTTTTCTGCATCGCCATGTTAACCAAAATTTCACGCCTGTGTCAGTGCTCACATGAGCTTGTGTTCACTGAAGGCAGCGACACAGGTGCAGCGACTGGAGGTGGGGAAAACCTCCATATTCATTTATTGGCTTAGTTTACTGCTAAATATTTACTTTGTTCATGCATCATGCATCACTGCATCATGACTGAATAACATTAAGCTGCTTTCGTTTCTGGCTCCTGGTATTGTGCAGTTTTGCTCACAGTCAGTGTTGTGGCTTACTGTGACACAACGTTAACACATCTTATTACTTCTAGGTATAAATGCTCTGTATTGATAACAAAGCATTTGTTCATTATGTTATTATCTGTTAATATTCTGGTTTCCTGATCTCTTGATCAATTTAATTAGCTGATTATGGCCAAAACCAAAAGCGTTGCATGCAACATTTTGTGTTTATTGAGATAGTGAAATAGCATGTTGGCTTTTTTCCACTTTAAAATGATCAAATATGGAATGTAAAGATTTTTTTGTTTGCAGTGATCATCTTTGTTTCAAGCATGTAGCCGATCTCTGCTATAAAATGTAAAATCTATATTCAAAATCATATTTAAAAAATCATGTTATTTGAGTGTTTTTAAGGATAAAGTTCTATACTACGATACTACAATATGCAGCCCTGGTTATGCTGATGCAGGATTCACCTGATGCAATAATCTTACAAGCTACTATCTCTCCCATAACAAGTGTTTTGCACTTCACAGACAGTAAATGCAGTATAGGTAGGGCGCTGTCATGTCTATAGTAAGAAAGTAATAAAATTAGAATGAGCCACAGCAATAGAGTACAGTTACCAAAATGTCAAATGTGTTTTTTGCTTTGATATGGTGTTCGTGACCTGTTAAATAAACCTTTTAAACAAAAACCTTAATTTTACTAATCAAAGGTCTAAACCCACAGATATTCAAAATACAGCTTTATATGAGCTTGAAAACTGAGAATATTTTTATAGTTCCCCTACCTGTAGTAGTAATTTTCCTATGCAGTGTTGTGTGTGTGATCAGCAACCAGTGACTCTCGGTAGGATAATTTTAGTCAAATGAAGGGCGACCAAATGTCATTGCTTTACGCTTGTGATGTATGTGGAGCAGTAAACCTGCAGCAGCATTCAGATATTTTCTGTGAGGTTGTAAAGCCAGAGCCATTAAACAGAGAAAATGGGCCCAAAGAGCATTGGCCCTCATAAGCTCATATCAGGCTGTAACTTGGAGCGAGCGCTGCCTGTCCTCAGGGGATTCTCCTAATGACTTGCACTCCATAATACTCCAGCAGCGGAGGCATGCTCGCTGGTTTGACAGCTGCCCTGTGAGGAATGACATCCACTCAGATTTCCCTAGAGGGGAAACAAGGAGCAGGGACAGTCAGCCTTGATCCACCTGTTAACACGGTCGCTCTGCCAACGGCAGCCCACTCGGCCTGTTGCTTAGGGATTAAAGGTTTACTAGGAAACCTATTCACACCCTTTAATTCCTAGAATACAAAAATAATGATTTGTGCCGTTGGCTACTTTGATACTCGACTGTTTTTAGCCACGCCAGAGGCACAAACCTAAGGAAGGTAATTTCAGTCAGTGTGTTGGTTGGCTGGTCCACAACTTGGGTTCAGACTAAAATATCTTAGCAACTGTTGGATGGACTGATGATGACATTGATCGTTGCCAGAGGGTGAATCTTAATGACTGTGGGGTGGGGATCTTCTGACTTTTCATCCAGTAGTTCAGGTTTAGGGTTAGAGATTTCCATGTAATTCAGGAGGGTTTTCCTCTAGCACCATGGAAATGTGTCAACGAACTGCTGCATGGATTGACATGCAATTTCATCCACTCATTCAAGTTCCCTATGGGATGAACTGTAACCTGACTACCTGGCTCACCTGACCTGTGTAAACATGAATTTAGCACAGCATACAGAAGTGGATGCATCTGCATGTGTGCAGTAGGTGCGTCTTTCATTTAATCTGCAGGACGGTTGAATAAAGGTTACTAACGTTGACTATGCGGAAATAACAGAGACCTGCGGCTCCACCACTGTAGACACAGCATCTGATTTATGTATGTTTTAATGACACTGTGTAATTTAGCTTCCCCTGTGCGGTGCCTTACTGTGTTTTACAGCTCGGGTGTCTTTGACCCAGACTGTCAGACTGTATTAGAGATGCAGTTTTCTGCTGTGCATTTTACAGCTGTTGTCATAAAGTTTCACTACACCTCTCAGCCGGCGGGAGTGTTTCACTTGGAATTGCAAAGTAATATTGCACATTGACATGAGCTAATTACTGTCTCCTGTCCTTTTAAATACACCAAGCAGAGATACTGGTGTTACACACAGGGCAGGCTGAACGCTTACTGGTGTTTACATGCTGCTGTTTCACAGGCATGGAGGAGACATGTTTATATAAAACAGCAGGTAGCAGTAGGCCTACTTGCGTAGCACCTGTGTGACGGTTTTAGGTAGGTTCACCCTCAGGTCAGCATCCATAGGGAAGCTGTAAAGTGCAGCCTGCAAACAGCTTGATGATACACTGTTATCATCAACTTGTAATATTTAGTCTGTTTGTGTTAAATTGATTTGAGGGTTCATGTTGGAAGAGGAGGGGGTAGTCCAAGAGACCTGGGCTGCACCTCTTTTTCAATGTGTCAGTGCTGGCAGTGTAGCTACACAGTTAGGTAGAGATAGCCTAATATGTCCCAAAAGATTAGTAGTTCATTGACTCAAACAGTTAAGACTTTCAATTTAGTCATTTGTGTCCTTGTAATACTTTGGACATTTGTTCCCTCAGACAACACCCACGTCATAGGCTATTGGTAAAAATCATGGCAAAATAAATGTCATATCAAAAAAACAAACACTCACTTGTACATCACCTGCAGAATGTTCTTACATGCATATCAAAGAAAAACAAAAGACCTCTAATCCATAACACTTTACCCTTATCTGTGCCACCACACCCCACATGCTGAGCGTCAAACTGGTTTCAAAATGGCTCCAAAAACCCACTGCTAACATGTTGAATTTAGGAAATGTAAGCATTGACCTTGTTTTAGGTATATTTTGTACTGTTTCTAGTTATTGTCCATATCTGGTTTACACAGCTAAATATTTGAAATGAGCTATTTTTGCTGTACCTAGTGTTAAGTAGCATTAGTATTAGCTAGCTGTTTAGGCTATTTACATATCTTTTCTTCCACTGTCTCATTGGTCTCCAATCATTGTTTGCTACAAATGTGTCTTCAGGTGGATTTTAGATAAGAAAAAAAAATAGAGAACCATATTTATCCGCAGGTTGAAGCCAGCAGCATTTTAATTGCTTGATTGTTTTTTAAGCTAATTGCTGCCAGTAGAAAAAATATATCTACTCCTTCTGTGATTGAAGAAGAAGAATTCTCCCTTTGTTTCTGTAGGACATTTGTGAAAAATTCACAGGTAAACACTTAGTTGGGCCCAGAGTAGCTATATTATGAGTTTTAATGTTTCTTTACAGCTGCTGTTGATGTGGTGCTTCCTCCGGCTAAGAATAAGTCTGTTATGACCCATTAACTCATTTGCCTCGGAGCTGTGAGCGGTGGTGCGAACGGTGGCGCGAGCTGCAATTACAGAACAGCTGGTGGTCAGTCTATCATGTGCCATCATGATCATGCTTTCTTGACCTTTCATACCTGTATTTTGGCCTCAGCTATGTTGGGTCATGTGATCTTGAAGGATCCTGTCACCAGACTGTGAAATGTGAGCTAGTTGGGCCAGTGAGGCCTCTGGGGGTCGGCTCATCAGATCTGATGGGGATCTATGGTGGTGACTGTCAGCGTTTTCCACTCCAGCTGTGTGAAACGGAGCTACCCGGATCTCACTGCCAGTCGGACGGGAAAGCTGGCATGAAAAGGAATCCTCTAGGAATGGCTGACGTGTCTGCAGGCTTTCACGGAACTGTCATAGTAGTTCACATCACATCCATGCCTCTGAGGAAAGTCTCATACCTACTCAAGCATACTCCACAGACAGATTTTTGAAAGACCTTAGTTTCCCAGAGTCATCTTTTGGCACTGCTGTGGGAAAATTAGTGTTTAAAATATGAGCATATCTGTAGAACAAATTAAAATTTTCATACTTCTTGCATTGCTGACTTGATGAGCAGAGAGGCCTCTGGGATTTATCACACTGTACCACAAGTCCTAACAGTTTCATTTGGATTTTCATAATTCTAACTGTATAATCCCCATCATTATTCATCTCTTCTCGGTTATCAGTGCCTGTTTCTAGAGCCAGATTTTATGTCTCTGTTTGCAGTTCAATGAAATGCGCTGAAGCAAAAAGCTCCACTAAAATCTCAAAAATACAGGTCCAACTAAGATGCTGCACTTTATATTTTCAGATTGGTTGATTTTGATTGACATAAAAGCCCAATGTCATGTCAAGATATTTTCAGAACAGCAAAAATTGAGTTCAGTCACAAAATTGGATGAAAATGTAGAAAGATTTGTTTGTAAATGTCACACTTGGGTTTCAAATTTTCAATCCTTAGTCGGAGAGAAAGAACTGTCTTTCAGGTGAATAAGCAGTAGTTTAATCAGGCTTTGTATGAACGAATACATACTAGTGTTGATGCGAAATTGTTGGATGTCAAACTGTAAGATGAACCTTTTTAGGTTGAGAGAAAAGCTCAAATTATTTGCAATAGCATCTAAAAAGCTATAGCATACAGCATGGCCAAGAAAATCAGCTTTCTCTGATCTTTAAACCAAGTAGATTTCAGAAGGACAACAATCACCAGATTGCTTCACAGAGGAAGTTCACTGATTCAAGATCAGTCATGTCAAGTGTTACTCAGCGTCTGGAGATGGTTGCACTCTTGTCTCTTCTAATTGTCACGTCTGAGAAAATGTTGAAGTGATGGCAGTCGTGTTATTTTGGCTCTGGGTTTGAGAATACAAATTTAAAAGCAAAAACTCTGCATTGAAAACTGAGAGCGCAGAGAGGGTGAAAGCCAAGGGCAGAGCGAGCGTGATGAAAAGCTGGGTTGTTTAAAGTGTAAAATACTGCGTTTTTTGGATTATGAATCATAGCAGGGACTAGAAGTCTGAGTATTTCAGCCTTGGTTCAGATCGTTCTGTTTTTAATCGCTCTCTTTCCCGCAAATTGTATCCAACTGGAATACACTGTCACTATAGTTCCTTTGCTTTATATAAACACCCATCTACTACTGTCTCTGCCAACTTATCACTTAACAAAGATGCATCTTCACTTCTCCACTGCTGCTGTTTGATCATCAGCTGATATACATTTGCTGTCAAAGCTTCATGCCCTGCCGCAGCCAAGGGGAGCACACACAGCACAACTTAAAACAGCTCTTCTGACATCTATGACTGAGATGAAGCCTGGTTTCAACTATAGACTTAATAAACATGTGTATATCTTCTATGTATGTTAAGTTTCCAACTACAATCTGAATTTCAATACAAACCAAAAAACAGATTATTATGAGGAAATCTTATGGAGAAATTGGGTGATGTGTGTGGTCGACCACAGTGCACATGATTCATTATGTACTCAACCTTAATAAAAATATATATAGATATACCCTATATATATAAAGTGCAGGCGGAAGTGTGGAGTTGCCCTGTACACATTCAGAGCTTTGCAAATAGTCTTGTGACCATGATACACACAGATACTCAGTTATAATAATAGTCTCAGACACTGGTTAGTTCCTGTAATGTAATGTGAAGCCCTTAATCATCATTTTATCCTCCCACTGTCCTGGTTCCCATAACGTCTGAGGACTATAAAATCGTTACAGGTGCTGTAATAGCATTGCTAGGCCAAGGTCCTCCACCTCCTAACAGCTACCCTACCCATTATGTGTAACTCCTATCAAAGAACCCATGTGAATATTAGTCATTTAAACATTACGCAAACCCAGCTGAGCAGCGCTGTGCAATCCAAAGAAATACTAACTCCTCTGTTTTAATTATCAATAAAAAAAAAGATAATCATACTGCATGTGACACATACACACACACCTTTACAGCTTCAAAGGGAGCTTGCTTCACTTTGTTGATCAGCTGATATGAAGAGTGAGTGTGCAGCTACATAGTGTTGATTCATTCCTTTGCACTTCAACATCAAACGCCTTTATCTTGACCTTTGAAACCAAATATGCCTATCTTTGTGTGTGTGTGTCTCTGTGTGTCAAATATGCACAATAAAAAGGATGAATGAGTGTTGTGGAGGAACAGTGCACACACAATCATGGGTTGTCATATGAAGTGAATGTGAAGCACTGCCAAGACCTTGACATTTATTTACCATAAAGGTTGTTTGTGCATCATGTTTTGCAACTGCCCTTATTCTCAATCTTGCAAAGTCTATCTGTAATTTTATTTTTGAATCAAGATTCATTTGACTTGATTTGTTTCACATGTGAAAGCATCTTGCCAAAGACGCTGCTCTCTGGTATCTCTGCGTCTATCTTTCATTTGCTCTTTTTCATTTCGCCTCTGAATCAGAGACTGGATGAGAAGATGCCTGCAGAAAAACTGGAAGTGTCTCTACAGTTGTTTCCAGACTTGAAAAGAAAAAGCCTCGCTCACAGCTCCGGTGAAAATCTGTCAATAATTGTGAGCTATTTCCCGGTGATGTTATGAGAACAAAAATACTCTGTAAACTCAACAGGCATGCATGGAGTATACAAATCAAATTTTAGCTTCATGACCGTTCAGTCCCGTATTGTTGCTTTTCCCCCCCTGAGTAGAAACAACATCCAGTGTGTTTCTCAACCTGAAATCCGACCTCCACTGCCTCGTAAATCTGCTGTCGTCCCTGTGTGGCGGATGCAACCTCATTTACTTTCCAAATTTGAATGTGTCTTCGTTGTTTATGCAGCTCGGGAGACTGAAAGTAAAGCAGGTTAGTCTGATGTGGGAGCCACAGTTGAATTAGAGCGGCATCGCAGCAGCCATCAGTCAGGGAGATGGCTGCTGAATTAAATATGGAGTCGGGGAATAAAAGCCCCCCAACCCTGCTACACAATGATCAGTGCTGAACCAATATGTAGACAAAGGTCACGTCCTCTGTTTTTCTTTTTAGGAATTAAAGGGATAGTTCAACATTTTGGCAAATTGGCCCATTGCCAAAATCCCTATAGTCATAGCAGTAGGTTTGTTACCTTTAATTGTCGGTACAAGCTATTTTTAGAACGGCGGAGCAGAGCCGCGAGCTGCTCAGAGCTATGCTACGGAGGCTCATGGGATTTCTTGGTTTTCCTCATCAAATACACAATCCAACAACTCCAAAACGCTCTGGTGGACAAGTTGTGACCTGCACATTCACCACGCTATGAGATAATAACACAACGTTACCAGACAGAGTTGTTTTAGACGTAAATACAGAGACTGCTTGCCGAAAAACTGCCCCACAGGAACGTGCATCAGCGGTTTTGCATGAATTTACCTAGAAAACAACTCTGTCTGGTAACGTTCTGTTAATATCTCATAGTGTGGTGAATGTGCAGGTCACAACTTTTGTTTTGGAGTTGTTGGATTGTGTATTTGATGAGTTTGATGAGGGAAACCAAGAAATCCCATTAGTCTCCGTAGCGTAGCTCTGAGCAGCTCACGGCTTGCACGCACTGACAATTAAAGGTAACGAACCTACTCCTAAATCTATAGGGATTATGGCTATGGGCCAAAATGTTGAACTATCCCTTTAAGTGTTTTTGATAGACAGGTAACATTTTATATCAATAGTAACTAACTTTGTGAACAATGAAATATGAAGAGCAGTCAAATGTCAGTGTATAGGGGAGGGGAGTAATTGCTGCTCTAACCAATCAGATGTTAGGAACGTTTGTTGCATCTCAATAGGAACAGTTATCGTCTCACTGTTGTTGTTATTCCTGTAAATCGACTTACTAGAACCTGCACAGCTACAGTAACATCCATCCAACAGCCATTTTTCCAGCTCTGCCACAGGATCATCATCCGTCTTGGTCCCACCTTTAAAACTCTGACTGGTTCAGTTTGATTTATTTCAGTGAGCACAACAATAGACAAAGCTTTTAGAGTTCAGATTTTATCATATGGGACAGTTTAAGATGCAACATTCAGAAGATTTTATACATTTTTCTGCTCCGTTGGCTGGTTATTTATTGAACCTTGTTCACTGTGATCACACAATCAAATATGTGCAAGCAAATTCTCCTGGTAGATTCTGTTGTCATCTTTCTGCTGTTTTACTACCTGATTGTCAGCATGATAACATTCAACATTGTGAAATCCTGTCCTGGAGTTTTCATGTACAGCTGTGTCGTGTTTAGCCTCCTAAAAAGCTGTCAAGACTCATGCATCTGTTATTCAAACTGCACTTCCTGGATCCTATTTCATCGTCTCACCGTTACCTATGGCAACCCCCACCCCCCCCCACCCCCCCCACCACCACCATCATTAACGCAGCCTCCTGAGTTATATTCACATGGGGTTGTTTGGAGTCTGGTTGTCAGCCCACAGTCTGTCACTCTGCTCATGACAACACGCTTTTGTCTTTGCCCTCGATGTCTCTTGCAGAAAGCGTGGACAGGTAGATGAGGCTTAGAGAAACAGACGGTAACCCTCCCCCTCCCCCTCCCCTCTGCCCCCCCTGGGTAGTTCTTTTCACAGACGCTTCTATTGAGCTTTGTCTGTAGCGTTACGTAACGGCAACGGGCACAAAACAGCAGCTCGCCGTCTCCGCGCCCCCTCTGCCAACAGGCTTTTGTTTGAACACGTGCTGAGGTGCCAGCTCAGGTTGACTCTCACTTTCTCCCACTTAATCCCCCTGGAATAGAAACACAGATCTCTTCTGCTCCGTCATCTTGTTCATATCTTACTTTCCCTAAGCCCCTTTTCTCTTTCTCCACACGGGGCCTTCTTAACAAGCTCAATTTCGGCCTCTCGACTAATTGACGCCTATAAACACAACAATAGCTGTGAGGGTGAAACTTCTGCTCAGCTGCATTCTCACACTTCTTCTGTAAGTGGTTTCTTCTGCTGGACAATGTTGTTTTGCCTCTAATGGGAGTGTTACAAGCTAATGATAGTCCCCACATGTGCGCGCAGCCGAGCGCACCGGTCCCGCGCCTCCAGCTCCAGCTTTTTTAACTGTTGCTGGCCAGCTACTGTGGCGACTAGTCAAAAAAGACTTTGCCAAGCCTTTTTGGAGTCTTCACCCTGAGTCACCTCTTTTTCTTACTGGAAAGCTGTGCTGCAGCAGCGGGGGTGCGGTCGCCTGAGCTCACATAACATATTGCTCTTCCGCTGGGTTTGTAGTAGCAATGAAGCAAGCAGTGTGTGTGGATTTACAAGCATGAATTGGGTAATCCAGTGGGCAGAAATTACCCCGCTTTATGGAGAACTTTAATACTCGGGCAGACTCTTGCCAGACCTTGTTAAGCTTCTCCAGGAACACAGTCAATTGCAAATGTTTTTAAAGAAGTGGGAAGCGGGCCAGTTTCAGGTCGAGGCAAACATATACAGCCTAGTCAGAACCGCCGCTGCTGCTGCTATTCCAAGAACTGGGCTTCTCCCCTGAAAAACATTACCAACTCCAAAACACTCCCCATCCCTGTTTTGTAAACCTTCTCCTCTGTTCCTTCAGTGCCAGAGTTACAGATGTGTGAGTGAGTGTTGGAGTGAGTGAGTCTGTGGGTGAAACTAATAAGTGACTATAATCGAAATGGGGATCCAGCTTTTTAGACCACGAAGCCTCAGCAAAATCAGAGGCCCAGTCCCAGTGTCCAGACCCCGGCTCCGAAACCCTGGAAACCTTTAATTGACGTCATCAGGTGCCTCGGTGAAAGAAGGCGCCAGAACTCCAGATTCTCAATGAGGAATGAAATGAAACAGCACTTTCTGAAATCACAGGCATTGTGTGGCCTGTAAAGCACAAGGCTCAATTATATTGTGTAGTCAAACTGGGAGTTCTGCCTCAATCTCTGAACATGTAAATATAAATCATTTGGTTTTATAAAAATAAAAAAAAACACACACTGTCTTTCATACAAAAGGAAGTGCAGCTTTTGGAAGATTTTGGACTTCCCCTTTTTTTTTTTCCTCCAACATTGGGAATTTCTGAAATGTGTGAAAAAGGTCATGGGTAATTCCCTCAATGCAAAATCTGCAGCAGCACACACAATAGTGGAGAAGCTATTTAGCTTTTTGCCAGAATGTACAAAAAATAGTGTAAAAAGTATACCAATAAAGGTCCTGCATTCCAAATCTGATGCAAATAGTGTTTTTACATTAACTTTGAAGCATAATTATTTGTAATGTGAAGGGTGTTAATAAGAGCAGTCTTAAGAGACCAGCTATGTTTGGTTGCTATACTTTGCTCACATATCTTGTATTATCTGTGAGTGGAAATGTACATAAATACAGTTATTTTTATTTCAAAATCAGTTTTCATTTGTTTAGATGTCTGTTATATAATCCAAGTGTTTGTTTGTGAATGTACAGTGGAGCATTTAGCAGCTACAGTAACAAGTGAGAGATTTCCTTCAGAAGTGGTGGACCAAAACAAAACTACAAGAAAAGTAAATATTTGACTTAGGTTCAAGAAATGAATGCTGATATCTCTTTACTATGGGATGTGTCACTATTCAGCCCTTTGCCACCATGTTTGCCAAAGTGCTCACAGCATGTGGCAGGTTTTCCTGTGTTTATATTTATGTATTTATACTTAGCTGTCTATATATAAAGCTACAATGCTCTGCAGGAGAAACTTAATCAGACCGATGTTTCATTATCTTGATCATTATTTGTGCTGCAAAAGAGCCTTTTTGGAAATGAGTCAAAGTTAACTAAACCCTCGTGTCTCTTCATTTGTAGCTTTAAACCTGCACAGGTCGGTATGTTGGACTTAATCTTTTCTCAATACTTCGTACAACTCCATCGGTTTCTCTGTGTCATGACCGTGCATGGCCGTTGCTTAGTGTGCTGTTGTTTTGCACCGATGCACAAATAGTAAAGGAGCAATAAATGTTAAATGTTATGTTGTTCAGAATAGATTAGAATCCGTCCGCAAAGAGACTCAAAGTGACTTCATATGGTAATGATATAAAAAAAATGGCCTTAGTTCCCATAGCCGTCACAGTTCAACTTTTAGAAAACTAGCACCTCTTTACCTGAATCAATGCAGCTACTTTCCACCACTAACCGCAGATGTATGTGAAGTATGCATAAGAGGGCTTAAAATGTCTGCACGACAGCCCTTAATAACCTGCTGTTTTCACAGTGGGAAAACCTGGAGCCATCCTGGATTTGAGTCAGAGTCTGTGAGTCTACAAGTCTGTACTGACTGGGACCAGGCCGGCATTTAAAGCACAACTTCCTGTTGGAGCCATTAGGTTAGAAAGGAGTCTTAGCTGGGATGTTTTCTTAAAGTGCGATCATGATGACAGGATGAAAAAGCAGTCTTACCTGATAGCAGGGGTGGGGCCGTTGTGAAATGTGTTTGTGTCATTCATTGAGATGACTACGTGTGCTACGGGTGTGAATGTGACATGATGTTGGGAGCGTGCCGAGCAGCTGTGACATCAATCAGCTCCTTCCTTGGAGGAGAGAAGGAAGAAAAGAAACGAATGAATCACACAGATTTTCTACAATTATGACTCATCATTGATCTGTATCCTCTGCAAGAGCTTTGAAATGAGTGAATCAGGCTGTGCGAGGTTATGTAAGACGACTGGTCTGAGGGAATTTTTCTGCACTTGTGTGAAATTGCACATTGTTGGGGTGAGTGTGTGAGAGTGTTTTAGCGTATCTGATCAATTCATTATTATGGTTTCACACAGGAAATTGACTGAATTCCTTTAAACAAAAATGTCTTGTTTCCAACAACAGAGCAAACTCTATCATTTGAAACATGTTAGTTTTATACAGCCACTGCAAACCCATCTGGGTCTTGCTCTATAGGATTCCAATAAGACTTGACCCCTGTTTAATCTGAGGTGTGTTTGCCTTATTGCAAATGACACACACAACAGGTCAGCCTTGTTAACCTTGGACTCCTCCAAGGGGAGAGAGGAAAGGAGGACTTTGGCCTCACCGCAGGATAAATAAAATCTGTCCCAACATCTAATTTAATGTTTTTTCAGCCGTAAAATTAAATTTTGCTACATGAAATGATTGTTTGGTTTAATTAAGTGTTGGGTAATGTGAAATCCAGCTCAAATATTTAACAGTAATTTTGAGATTTTTGATAATTGCTGATGACCTCACGTTTGTTTTCTTAAAGATTATTATTATTATTATTAGACACCATATTACAACCAATACACAACCTAACCCAGTGGTTCCCAACCTTTTTTGGCTCATGACCCCATTTTGACGTCACAAATTTCTGGCGACCCTATGATCACTTGCAGTCACGTGATCGCGGCCGTCTATCAAGATGCGCCAGCTCAGATATTTTTATATGTTGCATTTTATTTGAGAAAGTGAAAGTATAGATGCAATTGTTTAAGATTGTGTGTGGTGTTTTTAAACCCTAACCCTTAATTAAAATAATTATAATTAGTTAAAAAAACCAAAATTATCTGTCATTTTCTTTTAATCAATTACTAGATAATCCAGGCGACCCCATTTGAATTCCAAGCGACCCCACATGGGGTCCCGACCCCAAGGTTGAAAATCACTGACCTAACCCATAAACTGAACACAAATATAATAGTTTCTGACAAATGAACAAACAAACACACAACATATCATACTGATGCGTATTGAGACATAAAATCTGCATACCATACCATATTGATATTGTCAACAAGAAGAAAAAAGTAAAAGACAATTAAACGTTGTGTTTTTATGGGGAAAAAGTGCCTAAACCTGTTAATGAGTTTGCAGGATTATAGATTTCCATCTATCTACATAGGTTTTATTGTTTATTCCAAATATCTATCATTAAGACCCAGAGACAGTGATTTAAAGATACGCAATTAACTTATTCTAAGACCAAAACACATGCATAAAAATACCCTAAAAGTGATGCTAGACAGATCTGTGGTCTGTGATTGTGACATTGCGAGTTCAACTTCTGCTCGCAACCTTTGCTGCGTGCCGTCCCCTCACTTTTACTCTTGTCCTGTAAAATCAGCACAACTCCCATCAAAAGGCGAAAGCAGATTAGATATGCTGCAATAACTTCCAGCGATTATTTGATGAAAAAGCCACAACACAGAACCGTGTGGCGATAACGGAGCCGAGATAATAATTTATCTCGCTACATTATCCAGTTTTAACCTCTCGCGGTCGAGGGGAGGCAGGTGGGACCTGAGGTGTGATAAGGCTGGGTGTTATTTTTCTCCCACGTAGGCTTTTTCTATTCTCTCTGAAATGTCAACTCATGGTTAGTGGCGTCTCCGAGCCAAGATGCTGCTTCACAAGCTGCTCATATTCGTCACACTAGATTAACAGACACAGATACGGCAGCTCACTCTTGAATGAGGCGGATTTCTCGTAAACACGCTCCTTGTCTTAGTAGTGCCACCGCTGTATGAACCCGTCTGTACTTCTTCTGCTTTCACCCTCTGTCAGTCAAAGAGCTTTTATCTTCCCTTCCTTAAGAGAAAACTGAGTAAACACACTGTAGCTATGCAGATAAAATGGCCCCTGAGCGCCCTGACCTTGTGTGTTTTTTTCCCTCTCCACTTCAACACAGGAACGGTTGATTGGTTGAAAGACATGGGTGTGTGTTAACAGGGGAGTCGGCTGCAGGACTCCATGGCTCCAGAGAGGTTCAGAGGTTTGAGTGTAGACAGGGTTGTGTTCAGAGTTTGTGGCAGACTGATTATTGCGACTTAATTAGAAATCTTGATTAGAGAATAATCAATTGATTGTGTTGATTAAGATAAGATAAGAATAAGAATTACTTTATTAATCTCTAAAGGGAAATTCATTTGTCTTGCAGCTCATCTACCATTTGCAGAAGAATTGAAAAGCCTGATGGCTCAAGGTTCAAAGGATCTTCTGTATCTCTCCGTCCTGCAGCCAAGTTGTTTTGGTCCAAGGTGTTATGATCTATCAGATGATGATCAGATAAGATATGGATATACGTAGATAAAATGTCAGCAGCTTCCATTCCTTTCATAGCATAAATTGAGCATCTTGTATTTGGAATGTGGTCAGATCTTTCACTAACTGGTCAAAATAGAAACACTGCTGAGCAGTCATTAAGCACTACACCAAAAATGTAAAACACAGTGTTCAGGGCATGTAGCTCATGAAGAAATGTTAAAGTTCAGAATCTAAAGAAGTTTAGAATCTAACAAATCATCTTCTCAATCCCTTTTTTTTTTACATTGTGAGTATAATTGAACAATTTACCTATAATGTTCAATATATCTGAAAAGTAGGTCTAAATATTATGCAATAAAATTGTATTGTGATTATTTTTTGCATTATGCAACATTTAAAAATAGAAATGGCAAGGCAAGGCACTTTGTATAGCCCGTTTACAAACAGTTTGTCTCAAAGGGCTTTACATGGCATCACAACAACATCCTCTGCCCTTAGACCCTCACATCATCTGAGGAAAAACTCCATAGAAATGATGTTATTTTTGTTGGGTCTTGTACCAAACAAGCACATTTCTGAAGGATATGATCTGTAGGTTTAGGCACAAAGCTCTTGGTGCTAGCAGTGCTAGAAAAGGATGATTGACAGAGGTGTTAGTTTTTGTACTGAAGCTTTCATATTTTCTCAAACCTTTTCAGCAACATCCAGCCTTGAATGCTTGAATACCAATTTTTAATTTCAGCTCTTAAGTCACTTGTGACCTGTTCTCTGAGGGTACAGAGAATTTCTTTTTTAATTGCCTTAATTGCTGGAAATGAATGCATGGGATGATCCACCACAGAGTGGTTCAAGGAAATTGCCAATAATGGATATTTCTTGAGAAACATTGGTCTTTTATATTTTTATATTACTGGTTTATATCATTTCAGCTTAAAGGGACAACGAGAAGTTTTGGAAAGCAAAGTGTTTTCATACTACATTTCCCATGAGCCTCCGCGCGCACTGTGAAATTCTTGGACCGGCGCAAAACATGTCGTCTTGCCAAGAATGTTTTCATTCATCAAGAATGAAAGTCGGAGGTTGGAAGACGATCAGATACTGTCGTAGTTCCGACCATAAACGGCGATTCGGCGGCGTTCTTCCCATGACCCGCCGGGCAGCGTCCGGGAAACCGAAAGTAGAAAATGGTGGAAATGGTGGAATAATAATAACAAAATAACGATAGAGACAGAACGATATATTTATCGAAAATGGAGCCATTAACAAGTGTGGGTAACGTAGATTCATCCACATTAATATGAAACTTTTTTATAACCAAATACAAACTCCTCGTTGTCCCTTTAAGTACAGGTTTTTAAAAAAAGAGGTTATACTCTTTCAGCTTCTGTGATAAACTAAGAGCTATTCCTAGACTCCAGGATTGCTCATTAACACCTCTGCCTGGCAGTGTTAATTGGTGTGCAAACAGCTCTTTACAATACACATGCAGCAACATGTGTACTGTACCATCTTTGCCCACCCTCTGTCGCACAGGTAGACATGTGATCAAAGCCCCACTTCTGAGGAATTCACTGTTAATGGCTAAAAGCCTTATGTAATGAGCCCTTTCACATTCACCATGCTTATCACGTCTCAGTCAGGACAGTTTCCTTCTTCTTGAATGCAGTTGTGGTTTTGCCTCCTCTCTCCCTCCGGCCTTGTAAATCTGCAGCTTTGTCACAGTGACAATGGGGAGCGAGTACAGCGCGGTTACTGTAATCTCGCAGCCCTGGTACGGACTGAAACACAGATGCAGATGATTCCCTCTCAACTGCAAACAACGAGGTTACAACAAGACACAACATCCGCAAGACAGAAACATTTTCTAATCTTTTGTGAAGGCCTCACAATGCTTATCATGTCCCACTTATGCAATAAAGCACAGGACTTGGTCAAGGCTGAGTCTTTGTGGATGAGTTTTCATAACAGCATGACAACATTATCCAAAGGTTTTTCTGAAAAATTGGCTAATTCTTACAGCTTAATAAGACAGAGGTTTTCTGAAAGAGGCTATAGAACTTAAACCCGTGTTTCACTGTGTTTTCAGCACATTGTGTCCTGTTGCTGTTTGTTTTGCTGCAGCTGTCCACTCTGTATCCATCTGCTCCGCTAACCCACCTTGCTCTCCTGCATTCCTCTCCACGGGAAGCTTCAAATTGCTTCAAGAGAAAATGAGTAGGTGAGATGTGATGAGGCCTGATGTGTTTAATATCGGCTTCACGGGGTTGTGTGACCTTGCGCGTCCCCTTTTTTTTGAAAGAGGGCGAGCCATTCATGCTGTGGAAAGCGGAGACCCTGGCAGCCGTTTAATTTAGATAATGTGGGATGTAAGGGGGGTTTAATTTGAGAAATGCTTCAGTTAAGGTCACATGTTTTTTTTCTGATTACTAAAATCTCATCATACATAATGTAACCTGTCGTCTCAATGAGAATGGAGAGTGGCGAGTTGCGCGTTTCCCGTCTGTTGCTTGTTCTTGTCACGGTTGGCGCCGTGATAGTTACTCTGCATGCTGAGTGGACGCGCACACATCCGAGACACTGACCCGTGACATCCTGAAGCGACAGAGAGAAAGATATGGAGGCGGACAGTAGAGCAGCGTGTGGCTGTTGAAGGTCACGATACGGTCAGTGGCTCAAGGCCTTGACACTGACCAGACGGGAATAAAGAGGAGGGATGGAGTCGGCTCAAGATGTCTGAGGGCTTGTCTGGTTTTAAGCACAATTTGCTTCTATGTTGGATGATTTCTTCTTTTTTTTTTTAAATGAAAATGAATTCAGGAGGGTTTTTAGAGCTGCAACCAGGAACGATTCACAGTTTATTTTTAACACCACTCTGGTCCATCCTGTGAGGCTGAATTGCACTGAATAGCCGCTTTGGTTATTCCATCTAGTAGCCTACCACCATCATGTCAGAATTCAGTTTATCCAACACACAACTGTAAAACTAATATCTTTCCATCAGCTGTGGTTTTATTTATTGATTATCAATTTCAATTTCCTTTATTTGATCAAGAGGGACAATGCACATCAACAACACTCCAAGTGTGAATGTAGGCTCAATTCTAGCCACACGGCTAATTTCCATTGATAGTCCCCCTATACTGAAATAAAAGCAACAGATTAAAGGAGACACAATATACCATTAAGTACAATATTTAAAACCATGGGACATGTACCATTTATTTTGAACAAAAAGAAAAAAACAAAAAAAGTAATACAATCATAATACAACAGACATAGTGATCTATTAGCCAATGTTCTCATGCTAATGCGCTACACTAGATTGATACATACGATAAACTTAGCATGTTAGCTGTAATCAGCTAAAATTAGTATTTTGCTAAAAAAAATTAACACAGAGCTGCTGTAGATCCTTAAATCATTATTAAATTGATGACTTGCTGATTAGTCCTGGTTGCTATAGCTACCTCATCCTCACTGTAACCTACTTCAACATCTTTTGACCACTTTCACTCAAATTGATAAGTTTTCAATCACTTGGTGTAGCTATTTCACATTATCAGAAATGCAGCGTTGATATTTTATCTATTGCAAAGTAAAGCTGGTATTATGACTTTATGTATATAATTTTGCTGCCTGATACATCCTGTTTGAACTGAAGAGGCATCCTTTTTTCCCATTCTCAAACTCCCACTTTACAGAGTTAGGGATGGTTTTCTCTACCTCTGCCATCTCCCCAACATTTCAACTCTTTGATGCCGCTCCTCTTTGATGATGCCAGTGAAATCTCTGAGCGAGAGAAAGCACAATGCAACAGAGAACCCAGCCTGAGCCTGTCCTCATTTACATACAGTAAACCCGCCTCGTACTAATGCAGATTACTTGGGTGTAGCCTTTTTTTCTGTATCAGATCTGGTTATTAAATATTAATGCGGTGCGGAGTATCAGCTCATCGTCAAGGTATGAGATGTAGGAGGAGGCTCAATAGAAGCGAGATACCGACATGTGGGAGACAAAGCTCTTTGTCGCTGTATGGGTTGGACCCACACATGGCCTCAAACAAAGGCTCCCTTTCATTTAAGATGCCTCTTCTGCAAAGAATCATACTGAGCGAGCTGCCATACCATAGTTTATTCCTCTCGTCTCTGTAATCCTCCCTCTGTCTGTTTTCTCCCTGGCTCACTACCAGACACCTCTCTCTCGTTCTGAGATAATTCAGCAGCCTTGTTAAAGTGATCAGATGTAAAAGTGATCTTTTTAATCTGAATCTGCACATGGTCCGTGCAGCAAACATTTGTAATCACATGTGCTGTACAGAAGATGGTTTGTGCTTTCTTCTGCTTGGATTTACACCATGAGCCAGTTCAGCTCTGCAGAGCAGGGTGTGTCTGTAAACACAGAACAAACACTCAGATGCAAATCTGCCCTAGTGGATATAAATTGGCGGGACAAAATGTGTTGCACAACGCAATTCAGCAGAACCACAAATTGCCATTATATTGAATTTCCCTCTTTTTAGACAACAAAGACTGGACATTACAGCTGTTAAAGAGAGAGGGCCTTTGTATTAAACTGTATTGGTTTTAGCTTGGATTACCAAAGTATGTGACATCTGAGTTTGTGACCACTCAAAAACGCTGATTTCTTTTCATTATTTCTTTATTTATTTTCTGTGTAAAGTGAAGTGAGGTAACTATGTAGACACATTGGCTATGCTTTCATAGTATGAGTAACGGAATGTTGCACATTGATTACTTTATGCATAATTTGTTGCCTTTCTTCCATATCTTCTCTCTCTTGGTTGTTTTTCTGTTACTGTAACATTATGGGTTGTTTTTACATTCTCTCTGTATTTTGTTTATAATTTTATGGTTTTGTCCCATTTTTCTGCAGACTAAGCAACTAATAGTGATGCTATAAGCAATAAAGTGAAGATGCCTGTCAAAACATTGCAGCGTTTTGTTCATCTTAAAATAGAAACAGAAAAGATTACAAGAGCATTTTGGGCATGTCCCAGTGGTCGAGGAGCTTAAGGCGCTGACCACAAACCACATCGTCCCCTGTTCCAGTCTGGCTGGGAACCTTTATTGCATGTCGACTCGTACCCTATCTCTCTGTCTTTCTTCTCATTTCCTGTCAACTCACAGTTTTCCAAAGAAAGGCACAAAATGCACAAAATGGTCTCAAAACAATAAACAAATACAGTACATGGAAGGACCAAATGAATTCTCTGGTTGATATACAAACTCTTTTCTTTTTTTTCTCTTTTTTTCTTTTGGCTTTGGTCTTCTGGCAGTAATAGGCCTACATAATGTAGCACAGTGGATTGTTGGCAATATTGTTAGACTAATCAGTAAGTGAAGATGACAATGACATTTTTGTAGAGATTTATTTTGTTGATTAAATGTCTGGTTTTTAAAATGCCTTAGGCTACCTTAGATTTTAAGGAGCTTTCACTCAGCAGTCTAAAAGAAACGTGAGTTCAGCAACTTCATTCCTCCACTTGCTAAGATGTAGCGGAAAGCAATGTTTACTCCTTGTGTCTCTATCACATATTTTCTTCCACTCTTCTGTGTGTCTTGTCACTCGACAGCGACTCACTGTAGCCTCTGTCTGCCCTGAAGATAGTCAGGATGTTTTATAACTCTATTGTCTTGTAAAGACAACAATGACCACAATGGTCACCACCCTCTCCTAACAAGAAACCACTTTTGGCAGCAGAGAAAACTTATAAATAGTCCATTTAAATAGAATCTGTATTAGGCCTATACTGTGAGTATTATTCACAAACTGTTGTACTCATTTTTTAAATCATGGTTAATCATTGTTTAATCTTTTTTTTTTTAAGTCATACGTTGTAGGTAAAAAGAGTGATGGGTCTAGTTAGGCCACCTGTTGGTGTGTAGAAGCTGTTTTCAGCGCTCCACAGTTTAAGTTTTACTGTGTAATAAACCCACTACCTTAAATCTTAAATGATTTGACTTTATTATTATCTGTGCTGATCAGACTTTAATCTGTAGATTTCCTTTTCGTGCTTAACTTTTTCACAGAATCAACATCTCAACATGTACTTAAAACATCGTGTGAGAGTGAGAGGTGTACAGGAATAATTTGCGTGGTGAGGTAATGAGAGGTTTGTGTCGGATCCAGTTTTATCCGGCTCAGATGTAGATTTACCAAACATCAGAATAGAAGTCGGTCTTGTTTTGAAACCAACACACGATCCCCGAGTCCCTTTCCACACCCTAAACCCACCTCCCCTCCGAAGGCCAATCAGAGACCGGCATCCAGTGTGCTGTTGACGAGTCTCACGCTACCACGACCAAGCAGCAGACCCTGCAAAACCCCCAGAGGGACGGAGGCGTAGGGACAGGGGACCGAGTGTTTCTCAACATCTAGGGAAAATAAACAAGGAGCCGAGCCCCGACGCTAGTGGGAAACTGACATGAGTCCTCTATGACAGCTATGGAAGTGGAGGAATTCCTCCTCCTGTCAGCGACTTGGAGCAGCTGTGTAATATACCAGTAATCAAATGATCATCCTCCAATGAGCAGAGGAGCAGAGAGATTTTATATCATATCTCCTCTGCTGCCCAGACACCTCCACTGCAAAGAAAAGCTCCCAGCTCACAATAAACAGACCATAGTAGCCAGCAAACATTTGGTGGAGCATTTCTTTCTCTTGGGGCTGCCTCACTTGCTGAAGACACAGGGGGTGTTTGTTGTCAGAAAAGTGGAAATGTAAAATTAGAATATTTATGGCTGATTTTGTGGTCGCCACTGCTTGTTTGGCTCAGTTCATATAAACCTCCTCCTGTCGAAAGCAGACACAGAAAAGCTGTTTTTGCCTCCCCACCGTTCATAGTAGATTGATGATGTCGGGGAAACGTGGTACAAGTGGAGCTCTGTGGGGGAAATATCAATGGTTAGCATTTAGCAGTAATAAACAGTCATTTGGGAGGGGAGAGAGGAGCCTAAATAATAGTTATTCAGATGCTCTGTCAGCTCTCAGCTGTTCATCAGAGACAGGATGATGATGGTCGTGGAGTGGCAGGTGTGCTTGCTTATTTTCTAAATGTGTCTTTTGAGGCAAGTCAGCCCATTAGATGTTCACTACATGTGAGGTTTCAGCCTATTCATAGGCCTCCTAGTACCAGGTAATGGAATTTTTTTTTTTTTTTTTTACTACCACTCTCTGTGGCATTTTAAAGGAAGAGCTTTGTTCCTTCTTTTTACATGAAAATGTCCCTGTGCACAAAGCCAGGCCTGTAAAGAAATGGTTCTCCCAGTTTGGTGTGGAAGAACTTGACCGACCTTAACCCCCTACTAACACCTTTGTGATGAACTGGAGCGTTGACTGAAAGCCGGACCTTGTTCTGTTCACTTCACTTCCTTATGTTTTGTTTGCAGCAGTTAAGAAAAAGAGAAAACATCACAGTGAAAAACCTATGGCTGTGTGGTATTGGTGACAATAAAAATAATAAGTGGTATCTTGATTTATGTGGCCTTGCAGGCCTAGTGGTTCAGCTTCATCATCACATAACTGCAGCGTTCATGGTCAGGCAATACAATTATGTTTCACAGATGAGATGAATTACTGGAAGAAAAAGAGAAATTCCTCAAGGCAGCATCTGAGAGGTCTGTTGCTAGAATGTGGTTTGGTAGGTTCAGTGTGTTCATTGATTTCTTCTGTTTTGTTGCTCACAGAGCCACAGATATCTGTCTGACACCTGCAATCTCTGAACAACACTTCAGACTGTGTCTATCCTTAACCCTGTGGCTTTTATACCTCTGAGCCACTAAATACAAGTAAAGGTCAATAGCCTCTCAGTTAAACATTGATAAGAAAAATGGCCAAGGAGAATTGGCTCCTCTTTCTGTTTACATCCTACTTTAGGGTCAGATGTTATCTCTGATGGGTTTAAAATCAGTAATCAGTGTCTGTGGGAGAGAAAAACAAAATCAAACAGACTGTAACTTGATTAAAAATAAATGATACAGATGGGGATGTCAGCTGCACCCCACAGGTAGAGGCCTCACTCATGTCACTTCCTGCTGATTGCAGAGAGATGGTGATGACAGGCTTGTTACCTCATGTGATGATGACCTACTTCACTTAACCAACAATATGAAGTATACAGAGACCCTGATGGGGAATGAAAACAAAAAGACAACACAGACATATGGTAAATATAGCAACAACAACAAAAAAACAGTGGTAACCAGTTAACACCATAGACAAAAATAGAAAAAATATGGACGTAGCACCCGTGACATCACCCATTGGTTTTGGGGAGTCGTTTTTGTGACTCAAATATGGCGGCCTGAACAGCGCCATGTTGGATTGGCCAGCCGAGAGCCCGCCCACTGGCCTCGAAGCAGCTGTCCACGGAGCTGCTCGGACCTGTCACTCAACGTTTCCGCGCCCTAATTGGCCAGAGTTTTAACCTAATAACAGTAAAACGGTAAAATAGAAAAAAAATTCACCCCCCTCAGAGTGTGTGCGGGGGTAGAAACTATTGATTGAGACCAAAAAACGTGCTGACACCAGGCTTTGATCATGTTTATTGAGGAGGTAAAGTCGGCGATTTTAACATGGGGGTCTATGGAGAATGCTGCTTTCTGACACCAGCCCCCAGTGGAAGCCAAGAGGATTGCAGTTTTTTGAACGCGGAAGTGAGCTTCACTTCTCAGACCGACAACTGCCCCCTTGGTTAACACATGCTTTTTGTTTAATTTTTCAATCATGTTAGTCCCTTGTGGCCTGGGAATCAAATCATTGAGGGTCACTGATTTTCACTTTTTGGTTTGGTCCATGAATACGGAGATCAATGATTCCATGCTGTGATATAACTCAAACACTAATAGTTTATTGATCACTTTGAAGAAAATTCCAGTGTTGGAGAAGCTGGTTAAGATTTCTTGTGGCACAGTCACGCTGCAGTCTAATCAAGTGCACTTCCACAGATGTCTGTGGAAAACACTGTGACAATCCACTGAGTAGCTGCTGAGATGTTGCAGTCAAGTGGCAGACTGCAGACAGACACCGCCGCTGCTGGAGAGTCAAAATAATCCCGAGGCAGCCTCTGCACCACACTGAGTGTTTGAGTGTCTGAATCCACACACTCCTTTGGAAATGATGACTCTTAGTTTGCAAGTAGGAATGATTTTCCATCACTCTGCGTGTGAAGATGCAGTCTTAGGGAGGAACTTGATGGGCCTTAGTTGCACCATGCTTAACGCTTATTAGCACTGGACTTTGAACCCAAGTGTGTCTCTTTACTCGCTGCTGCACCATCGATTCTGCTGCATAAAAGTAGCGGTTACATCAGGTCTCCCCCAGCCAGCTGAGGCAGCAATATCCTGTGATGAGTAGTCTTTAGCTCTTTGCCGCTGTTGCATAAACGCCGTCTCATGCAGTGATGGAGCCCCGGGGCGTCTACGTCTGCCAGATTATAGACCCAGCCACTGCCTCTTCACTTGACTTTTTTCTTTTTCTTCTCCTTCTTCTTTTATTTCAGTTCTTCCACCTCCTCCATCTTGTTGTGTCCCACGTCTCATCTCTCTAAATCCCTCACCCACAATCCCTCACTTCTTCTGTCTCCTGTTAATCCATCTCTTCCCTCTTAACACAAGCTGCTGCTGCTCATCCCATCGCCCCTATCCACTGTTCTGTTCATCATCATGCTATAGTATAGGTGACATAACCTCAGTGGACTCGATGCACTCAGATTAATTTCCATGCGTTAAGCTGAATTTCATGTTGTTTCTATATTACGTCAGAGCGCTACGCCGGCTTTTCAACGCAGATTTAACTCTTTATTAATAGAGCCGTGTCAGATCTATGTGAATGGATTATGTGGGGCTTTTAGTGGCTTTTAGTAGTTAATACAGTCTCAGCAGGGGGGGCCTCTAATCATTTCAAACATGCTTTTTTAATGAGTGTTTTCAGTTATCGATGCCGTGCTTTTCCAGGCATGAGGCATTCTTATTGGTTGAGTGCTGGCACCACGTCTTGGCATCTCTCTTCTACTGTCTTTGTTCCTGCGTTGTAAATCAAATGTTAAGCTGATGACGTTTGTCTTTAAACTGCCGCAATCGTTTTAACATTTGATCAAATGACTGAGTGTGAAAGGCGTCATTCAGTTTGTTTGCTGGATGAGTAACTACTCTGTGTTCCTGCTTACCCAAAGTGGCAAAAGAAAAAAAAAAGTTAATGCAAGTTTAATGTCATTTTTGTGGTACAAAATTTGGATCTAAATATGTGTTCCTTTCTGCCCCCTGCAGGTCAGCCAAGGTAATGTCCCCGGTGTGGAAAGTGCCTCTCTGGCCATGGACACAGAGGAGGGGGTGGAGGTGGTGTGGAACGAGGTGCTCTTCTCTGACAAGAAGGTCTTCAAAGCACAGGAGGTATCGTGTCTCTTTCTATCTAAAGCCAACACAGGCTGCTTTGTTGTATGTTTCCTTCTTTACCTTTATTAAAGCAGAAGTAAGCGGAATGTTTGTGTTAATATAAGTCTTAAATAGTTATATCTTCCGACAGCAATCACTTATATAGAGTGTTTGGTCTGAAACACGGGTCTGTCAGTCACTCTGCTCTGCCGTAAGCCGAGGAGAAAACTTTCCTTGTATCCTACAACCTTTATCCAATGAGGAGAGAGAACGGCATAAAGGGGCGGTCCTCTCTGTGTGTGCAGCCAAGGGATGCGCGTGAATGTGGTGACGTAGGGACGAGGGCGGGGACTGCTAACTCCATCGGCTGACAGGAAGTTAGCCAAAACCACCGGATCGCTTACTTCTGCTTTAATTTCAAAACCAAACAATAGCCTATGTTTGCACACAAACAGGATTTCTCAGTCATATATGTATATAAGAAATATATTCCTGTATTATAAAAGATCATTTTGTCCACATAGTTTATGTGTTACCACCATCAGACCAGTCCTCATTTATTTAGAGGGTTTACCAGCAGATATTCCTGTGTGATGGTTCTCCTGCGAGCAGTTTATTATAACAGAGGAGCAATAAACTTCTATAACAAATGTTTGAATAACCTTTTTTTTAATTACTTTTAAAATAATTTCAAATTTCAAACAAAATATGATTTTATGTTCCAACAGAGCTCTCACTGGACTTTTAATCGTTATTAAATATTTTTATCTGTTTATAATTAACTGTTCAGTCTATAAAATACCAAAAATATTGAAAAAAAAATCCTTCGCAAGTTTCTCTCATAGATTGAGGCTTTTTTCATTTTACCCAAGCACAGAGATATTTAGTTTATTGTCATAGCAGACGATACAAATGAGCAAATATTGACACCTGAGAATTTTGAACTAGTTACTTTTTTTGGTATTTCATCTTAAAAGATGCTAAAAGCCAATGATCTAGTTAATAAACTGGGTCCATGAGATTATGTGGAGATGTGAACTGGCTTGGTTGTGTGTTTTGTAGGAGAAGATCAAGGAGATGTTTGAGAACCTGATGCAGGTGGAGCATCCAAACATTGTCAAGTTCCACAAGTACTGGCTAGACATGAAGGAGAGCCAAGCTCGGGTGAGGGATCTTTCTCTCTCCTTGTTTCCACCACACGCTCACACAATGCGCAAACACACACATCTTTGAATTGACTTTTTCCGTGTCCCACAGGTTATATTCATCACAGAGTACATGTCGTCTGGCAGCCTCAAGCAATTCCTGAAGAAAACGAAGAAGAACCACAAGACTATGAATGTGAAGGTCAGTGTTTTGACCGACGGAGCCTTTTACTCAGTCAGTCAGTCAGTCTTGTGGTGGTGGCAGCACATGGTACTGCAGTCCAGTCACTATTTAGATCCATACTGTACTTCCAGTAGGATTAGAGATTATGTAACAGAACTCCCTGGTGGCTCAGTCTATGTAGACATACATCTTGTTCTTACCAGTGTTCTGGGTTTGCTGCCTGCAGATTTCCCAGGACCTCATTTCTGTTTTCTCTTTGGTTTCAGTCCATTTGCTGTTTATTATGTGATAATTCAAGGCTTAATTTTTTTAAGTGCTGTAGGCTATATATGCAGTTTGGCCTTATTTCCTGTAATCCCAGAGCATGTCGGGGGGATTAATGTACTTTAATGCATCACAGTACAGTATTCATGTCCATATGTGCCCTGTGGAACAAATGCTTTAAAGCAGGGGTTTTCAAAGTGTGAGAGAGTGAGCCCCCCTTAATGAAAAATAAACAGCTGTGCGCCCCCCCCCCAAAAAAAAAAAAAAAAAAAAAGAGAGATAGAGAGAGAGAATTAAACAGCCTATTTATTATCAGTTACTATGACCAAAATAATATTTGATTCATTAAACGCATATATTAGCCTAATTATCATGACAACATAAAGCACTGACTAATAAACCTAAACATTGATATAGAACTGTAACACACTCATCACACAAGCAGCTTCATGCTCTCCCTGTGTGATCATCTGGGAAGCAGACAGTCTGAGCTGAGGTTGAAGTTTATATCAATGCACAGGTGACACTGTGACAGGTCTCCACTGTACGTCTGTAGGCCTACCACATGTCAGCTGTTCAACTGTAGTAGAGGAAAACTCCGCTGTTTACAGCTCCGCTGCGACGTGCAGCTTTTTTTTTTAGGAGCGGTAGCCTATATTGCGGCTTTATGCGGGAGGACACACGGTAGACTGCTGATCCAATGTATTTATCTGAGCTTGGTCACGGTGAGAGGCACCGGGTCGCTTTGAGCTGCGTTCAAGTTATACCTGATGCTGCGCAGCACCTGACGCTCCTCTTTTTCTAATCAGAACAGCCGACGTACAGTACGTGCTACATTCAGCCGAGGCCAGCGGAGCTCCGCTCTCCCTGCAACACAGTCTCTCTGATCACTCGCTCTGAGCGTCACATACAGTATCGCCGCGGAGGGGATTGCATTGGGGCACCTTGGGCGTCAGCGCACAACGCGAAAGGGCCCTGTCCAAGCGTCAGTTCACGTCGGGGGTGAGACTGCTCCCTGACACATCAGTCGAGCATAATCGCAGCCTGTGTGTTACAACAAGATCGTGTTTTATCATATCGCAGTGTAATTGCAAATTATAGACTACTGCAAAAACATTAATCATATGTGCAAGTGACATGTAACTCATCTTTTGTTTGAATGTTTTCAGTTTTTCTTTTTTTCTTTTTCTCATGTCGCGCCTCCCCTCAAACTCTCTGGCGCCCCCCAAGGGAGGCGCGCCTCACACTTTGAAAACCCCTGCTTTAAAGGATTCACACTGTTTTCTGTATTTTAGGCCTGGAAAAGATGGTGCACCCAAATTCTCTCTGCACTCAGGTACCGACTGATTTATTACCAGGATTTAAACATGAGCGATGTTTGTTATCATATCCAGAGTATTAATGATAAGATGTATTGTTTGCTTGCAGTTATCTACACTCTTGCGACCCACCAATAATCCATGGCAACCTGACATGCGACACTATCTTCATCCAGCACAATGGCCTCATCAAGATTGGCTCAGGTCTGCTCCCAGCAGGGCTTTTTATGTTACTACAGCCAGCAGTGACCACTCAGACTGTGGTTTATCTGGATTTACCTATTTTAATCTCTGCAGCTTTACAAAACAGGAAAAAACATCTCAATTATGCGTAATTTTCTTTCCACAGTGTGGCATCGGCTATTTGTTAATGGTAAGGAATAGATAATTTTGTCGTAGATACTCGTTTGTTTTCATTGGTGTCATATCCCATCAGTTTGCCGTCGTCTAATCTGTCTGCGTTATCTGTGTGTCTAACCAGTGTTCCCAGATGCCAGCGTCCACGGCAAAGCGAGGCAACACCGCGACGAGCAGAGGAATCTTCATTTTTTCGCTCCAGAATATGAAGGTAAGTGTAATGGAGCAGAATGCTTGCGTGCTGCATGATTTCTACCAAAATCGATCTTCATTTATTCTCAGTGGAAGGATTTACCTTGAAGTAGATGAAGATGTAGTAGTGTGATGCACAGCTAGTTTGCATCTTTCAAAGGGAACAGGATCTAGAAAAGAAAATCCTTTCCATCATTTATATTATGGGCGTCTTGTGCAGAACTCACAGCAAACAGTCCTCCATCAGGTAGATAATGGGCTAAATGTAGGAATAATTGAAGCCACAGTACAAATGATCGGCCTCTTTAATATTTAAATTATTCCACACAAGTCATTTGGAGAAATGTAATGGATGATGTGAGCTGCTTTTAGTGCTGTAAAAAGATGCTTTTTAATCCAGGTTAAAGTGATTTTCTAGGATTTTCTTATTTAAACTGAAGTTTTAAAGGGATACTTCACCTAAAATATTATAATTCACCAATTGTCTACTCACCGTCATGCCAAGGAAGGGTTCTGAGAACAAAACGCTTTAGGAGTTCCAGGGGGGGTCCGGCTGGCAACAGATTTTCATATAATGGCAGCGGATAGAGCTCACTTTTGATTCGTCCAAAACACACATTATGAAACATCCAAATACCTCCATACTGCTCGTCCGTACTGACCCAAGTGTCCTGAAGCCAAGACATGAAAAAGTTGTTCGGAAAAAAATAATTTGATCTCTGTTTTCAGCCTTGTTGTAGCAGTAGCTCCCAGTGGCTGCACGTGATTTGCTGCGAGATGTTCTTCCATGTTTACATCATACATCCAATAGACGAACAAATATCTCACAGCAAATCCCGCGCATAACATCAACAGAGCCACTGGGAGCTACTACTACAACAGAGATCAAATTGGTGAATTATTGATTTTGGGTGAAGTATCCCTTTAAGGATAGAGGGGCGCTATATGATATTCAGATCACAGATTTGTGTTACTTTTCCTGGATGTTTTTGATTTGAAGAAATTCATCTTCTTCTTTGCTTCTTCTGTGTTTCCAGTAGCTGGAGAAGACGACTATGCCATAGACATTTTCTCCTTCGGCATCTGTGCTCTAGAGGTGAGAGAAACAGATGGATGCTGTTGCTGTACGATTCCCCATCTCCCTCCCTCTTTCTCTGTGTTTATGTGTGTTAATAGATTATATTTGTACCCCTAGATGGCGGTACTGGAGATCCAGGCCAACGGAGACACAGCGGTGTCCAAAGAGGCCATCGTCAATGCAGGTCAATCTCTAGAAGACCCTCTCATGAGAGTGAGTGTCAAAAATACTTCATGTCCCAAATATACAGCAGCGCAACCAAGGAAACGCGGAGATAAAGACAAACTGTCCCACTGCACTTCATTAACACCTGCCTATACACATGCCGGCTTGTTTCTCGTTTTATTTCTAATCTTTTATACAGGGGAACGCGTGAGGTTTCAGGAAACGAGTGCCTGCAGAGTGATGCTCGCTAAACTGGGTCACTCGATGCAGTCGTGTAGTTACATGTTGGACTGAGCGTCTCCTTTTTTTTTTCCTTCAGGAATTCACGCAGTCCTGTTTGCGTCATGAAGCCAAACTCCGTCCCACGGCTCACGACCTTCTGTTCCACCGAGTCCTGTTCGAGGTCCACTCCCTCAAACTGCTCGCCGCCCACTGCCTCATCAACAACCAGTGTGAGTTTCTCACCTCCAGATGCCGAGCTTACGGCATGAGAATGCTTCCAGTATTCAAACATACAGCAGGCAGATTGTACTCCTTTACTGATAACACATCAACATATAAATGATTCATTCTGGAGTCTTAGGGCCAATATTTTCACTTAGATTGTAGCTGAAAATAGCCTTACCTTCCTAAATGGGACCTATTTTTTTTTTGTCCTGGACATGTTTTCTCTTATAGGCACTGTGCAGTTGTTGTGTAGCTATATGTATCAGATCAGTTCAATCATGCCCAACTTTGTGTTGCATTTACAGACTTGCTTCCAGAGAACTGCGTGGAAGAGAAAACGAAGTCCTTTGACCCCAGCGCTGTCATGGCCGAGATTAAACATGAGGACAGACAGGGAGTTCAGCTCAAGTAAAAATGAATTCCTTCACCGTTTATCTTTGAAGTGAATTTCCCTTTACAAAACAAAACCCTCACTGTGCATAACTCTGTTTTTTTTTCTTCTGTTTTTTTAGATATTCCCATGTGTCGCCTTTGGAACTTGACAAGTTTCTGGAGGATGTCAAGTAAGTGAAACTACAGTATGTGGCTTTCTCTGTGTAATGACTCCATGCTGAGCCTGCAGCACCCGGTCTAACACTCGTCCTCTCCTCCCGTCAGGAATGGGATTTACCCGTTAATGAACTTCGCTTCGACTCGGCCTCATCCCGTCCCTCGGGCCCTGTCCTTGTCTCAGGAGCAGGTTGAGACGGTCAAGACGCCGACTCCTGAACCGCAGGAAACAGAAACGAGAAAGGTTAGTCTTTTAGACCTCACCACAACAGTGTGAGATGTCCTTTTATAGTCCAGTTTTACTCTGTGATAAACCACTGACACAAGAACTCAGCACTCATGTGACGCTGAGGAGGTAAAATGCGGAGTATGTTCTCATTGGTTGTTACAAGTTTAGTGTAAATACATTTACACTTTTTCTACATAAGAATTTGTTTTGTTGTTCAGCATGTTGGGTACATACAAAATGTTATAGGACCAGCATGTGTTTTCATGCCGGACTGTTTATTATTATTCATATTAATATACTGTCTATTATTACCTAAACATATTGACAGTTTAGCTATGTCCTCATTTTGCTTTGTGTTTTTCCCCTGCTGCTGTTGTAGGTCATTCAGATGCACTGTAATCTGGAATCAAATGACGAAGGGACCAAAACTCATGTGAGTCACATTGTGTTACAGCTACTATGCCCATTTTAGTGTAAACACTCTCACTGGGCTTTTTATTGAGGGCATATTGATCTTATTTTCTTCCAGCAGTTCTGTACCAGCAGGGTGCAACATTTATTTAGAAAGTTCAGTCAATTATTTTCGAGATAAGTCCTGATTTCAACTTGACCTTGTGCTGTTTCCTCAGCTCTCTTTGTTCCTGAAGATGGATGACAAACTTCACAGGCAGCTTAGCTGTGACATCCTTCCAAGTAAGTCTGTTGGGGATAAAGCTGTTATTCTACATTTGTGTTGCCATTGTACCACAGCCTTTCTGTCACTCTTAGCCCTGAGATCACTGGTTCCTGTAAAATTGGTCATGAATATATAATTGAATCATTTAAACTCTCAGTATTCAACATAATTGTTGGGAATTTTTACTAAACAGCCAATACATTGAGCATTTGATAAGGACTATTTTCAACAGCAGTCTAGTAGATCACTGTGTGTCACAGCATACAGTCCAGGGAGACTGTGGATTAACAGGTAGAGCAGCTCAGTGGCTCAATTTCCAGCCCCTTCAGTCTGGAGCTCCTCATGTATCATAGGTGTGGTCATGTTTATCTGTGGTAGAATAGAGCTATGTGTGTAGGTGGGAGGTGAATATAACTAGAAAAGTGTGACAGAAGTCCAGTTGATCCTAATCAGACCACAGTGGCCATGTCTATGTAAATGACAGAACATGTTAGCTAATGGTTGCAACAGTCTTTAGACAACAGTGGAGCTGTCGGGCAAAGAGGAGTCAGATAGATCAGGCTCTAGCTGAACAGATAATGCTCAATAGGATATAAGAAGAAGATCTGGAGTATCTCCAACCTTATCCATTTAAAAATCCATATTTTGCCTTATCATGTTGTTATTGTTCTGAAATATTCTTATGTGAAACTTTCAGCTGACACCTCCAAAGACCTTGCCAGTGAACTTGTTCACTACGCCTTCATAACTGAGGTAAATATACTGTAAAAGCTTCTTTGTTTAAATCCTTCATCAACAACAATGCTGCCCTACAAAGGCAAAGTGCATTATCTGCATTTTTTGACCAATCAAAAGTGTGGCATATTCTCTTCAATCTGGAAGAATTTGATATTGGTAGGCTACTGCTAAATTTCCAGAGTTATTGGGCTTTTTATTTTGCTGTCCATCCAAAAAAAGCACTGTGAAACCAAGGCAAAGTGCAGTATCTGCCATAAAACGGTCAAAATTGGTCAGAAAGACAAACTACAAAATACATTTAATTCAGTCCACCTTTATCTAATCAATTATAGACTTGGTAGTTATTCATAATTTGATGCTTAAACCTGACAATGAAAAACACAAAAAG
The DNA here is from genome assembly GCF_905171665.1 of Trachurus trachurus. Lineage (NCBI taxonomy): Eukaryota > Metazoa > Chordata > Actinopteri > Carangiformes > Carangidae > Trachurus > Trachurus trachurus. The sequence continues at coordinate 21,256,089 of NC_139911.1, forward strand.
CTGGCATTTTTACAGATACTGCACGTTGCCTTTGTAGGGCAGAATGGATGTCCTCACTGCGATTTTTGCATACAAACAAATCAGGTCCACATGACATTTTATATCTAGTCCTGATTTTTTTCTCTTGCCTAAACACTCTTTTGTTTGCTATGCGTAGGAGGACAGTGAGAAGGTGGCAGGGTTCCTGGAGGACGCCATCAGCCGACACCGGGTACGAGCGCTGGCCTCCGGGAGCACGCAGTGAGGAGAGGAGGTCACGACAGCAGCAGGCCCAGACAGACGGGCCCGGGGCGTTGACCACATAAAGGATGGAGAAGAGGGAGAGAGGGCAGCGGGGAAGGATCACACAGCTGGGAACAGAGGGGGAGTGGAGGGGGAACCCACCTAGCTGGGGATAAAACAGGGACAAATACAGAAGGACGCTGGCCCTTGACAGTCAGTAAATCATCCCAGACAGAAGGAGGAGACGCGAGCGCTGAGAGAGGAACCCAAGGCGCCTCTGGTTAGAAGGACCGGAGGCATCACGGCTGTGTTTTAAGCACTCCCACAGAGCAGCGGAAGATTGACAAACTCCCTGCCTAAAAGGGCTACAACGCCTTAAGATACCCTGACAAACTTAGGTTTTCCATAACGCCACTAATCAGAATGGATATGTTTTATTTACACCTGCAGCAGCTGTCTTTTCAGAGGGACATTTAATTAACTCATAAGCCTCGTTTGCACTCCAGCGTCCACTTTGATCGGTGAAAAGTCATTTTCACATGTAAACAAATCAACAAAGCCTCTCTCACTCCCGAGCAAGAAACCTTCGCTTCATAACCATGTCAGGAATTCAATATTTCACCCATCATGCACTGTTAATATTCTTCAGCTGACTTATTTATTTCTGTTTAACTGTGAACAATAGAGGTGTTGCACAAGCCTGATGATTTTTTTTGTCTTTGTTTTTATTTTTATGACCTGCAGAGTTAACGCACCTCACTTCACTCTTGGGTCTAAGGTTGTTTCTCCCAGAGCTAAACACGCCACGCCTACAGTGTAAATGTAGTACCGAGCAATGAGATGATGCCTCTCTTTTATCCTGTAGTGCTCTTAAGGGTGTTTCCCTGTGAAAGTGTTCTGAAAGCCAAAGACTTGCAAAGTGCCTCACATGGCAATGTACTTTGGACAAAATTTTTCCTAGTGAACCAGTGGAATTAAACCCAACTTTTACCCAATATGCAATTCAACGCACTCTGACCGACTTTTACCCTTTTAAAACCAGACGTATTGATTTAATCTAGGTTCTAGCTCTCATCACGAGAGTACAAAGTCAGCCTGTGTGAATGCAACGATGAATTTGACACCCGCTAATGGAAGCTCCATTAAGAGCTGCAGCCACTCTGTATCGGACATATGGATCAGATGATATTGCTCTCTGCTGCAGTCCATATTGGCTTGGGCAGAGCTACATCTTATGTAAAGACAAATTGGATTTAAGCCTGTGATTTAAAAGCCAAGTCCCATGTAAATTGGAGTAAGGCAGTTGGTGATGTGACCTTCAGACTTATCAATAAAGATTGCCATATTGTTAATAAATGTTACTGCTTTTTTTTTTTTTTTTTGCTGAATTTCCCAAACTATCTGAGGACATTTTCTGAATTTGTTTTGTAAATGAATTTAGAGGTGTCTGAGAGGCGAAAACTACCGAAATTACGTGAAAATGTATGGTTTAATGATCATTTTGCCATGTCTGTAATTAATAGGTAGAGCTATTATGCAGAAGCATTTAGCAGCCTCCATGGAGATTCCCATGGGCTGCACATGCTGAAACATAATCTCTGATTGGATAAATGGAACATTTATTTGCTTTGAACACATTAATTTACCAGAAACACATCAACTGCACTTTTATTTCAGACAATATCAGCGTGGTCCTTGGAATTGACTACACTGCAGCCCACACAAACACAAAAATAGAATTCATCCCTTCAGCTCTTCTGGATTTCGCTTCAAAACCCAGTCTTGGCAACGTGAAAGGCTGCCATTTGGGTGGATTTTTCCTTAACAAATCTGGACAGTCAAAAAAGAAAAACCCATAGTGAATCGTCTGATCAGCCTTTAGCAGTATACTCTTGTTTGTCAGACTCACTTAGCTCTGCTTCATTTGTTTCCTGGGTCTGTAAAATCGCGGTTTCATAACAGTTACGCTGCTGTACAGTCATTGCTTACAGTACTTACTTACTATACTCTGTGTCAAGCCTTTTTATCAGTGTGTCTCTGAAAACAGGAGCCCTGCATTCTGCCAGACATTCACCTACTATAGGCTGTGGTGTACATATTTGTTTGTGACTATTAAAAGGATTTACTTTGGACAGAATTTCAAAGCAAAGCAGTGCCACTGTTGCTCTCATTTGATCTACTAAGCTGCATGTCTTAATATCCTGCAACCATACAGAACTTTGCATTTTGCCTTTGTCAGTCACAGCTCAGTTCCAGAGGGAACCTGACCAAGAAAACGAATGTTTAGACTGTGCAAACATGAAAAAAGAAACATCCATATCAGTCTTACTTTATGTCAGATTACTTTTTTTCCCGTGACTCTGTTGAATGAAACTTGCCTTTGGATGTGTTCCACTTAAACCTTTGTTAAATATTGTAGCTACTGCAATTAAATACATGACAATAAACTATATGTAAAATGTTGGTTATGTCTGAAATTATTACAAGTTATGTATTTATAAGATCAAGATTTAGTGTTGTTCACTTCTCTGAGACGAACCCCACTTTGGTAACGGAACAGCAAATAGATAATTGAAAAAAATAAGTGTTTTTGTCTAATCTATGTTTTTCCTAACTTCCCTTCTTCAGGTGGTGTTATAATTATATAATCACATATGACTTGTTGCCAAATTAAACATATTCAGGAAACGAGCGATAAATCTTCAGTTTGTTTTTAAAGTATAGGCAAAGACATCAGAAAAGAATATCAACCTACAAAATAAAAGAAATTCTTATCAGGTGCAAAGTTTTTGAATTGCTCTAATGTGCATGTTTGAATCAGTTGCTTGATATCAACTTGTATTACCGAACCATGAATAATATTTTATCTTGTGCAACATAGTCGATAGCAGGAGTGTCAAATATACGGCACCAGCACGCAGGCCAAAACCGGCTCCCCATGCAGGGGGGGTGAATTTGCCAAGTGTGAAAATAACATAGAAGACAGAAGAGGCATAATATTGTTGAAATTGCATATATTGAGAAATTTCAGGTTGTTCATAATGTTTTGTGAAAGGATAGTTCATGAAATGTAAACATCTTAACATTGTACCTGTAGCCTACTTCTTTGCACTAAAGCAAAGAGAAAAAAAAATTTAGTTCTCACAATTTGTTGGCTATCATTTTACTGGTCCGGCCCAAGCCCCTGAACTAAAATGAATTTGACACCCTCCTTTCACAAGTAGAGTAGCTACTAGCTCGAACCTGTGTTGAGAGATCTTTCTCTGTTATTTTTGAGAAAGACAAACAACAAGATTTGCAACTTGCCCTAAATGCCCTAATGTGACCACTGTAATTTTTGGTACACTTTCAAGGTCATAATTGTTTATCATCAGTCAAATGTAACACCATTCAAACTCAGTATGCCTACTTGCATGGAGAAGTGGCCCTCAAATAATATTTGCTGAGATCATAACATTGGATAGGTTGTGAAATTATGGCAGAAGGTGCAATATCAGAATCACATGAATGTGCAATGAACAATGGAATTTTATCTTTTACCATCTTTATCAAATAAAATAAAGCTTTGCTCTTCGTGTTGTCCCTAACATTTCTTGCATTGGTGGAAACACTGCTTTTGCATTCATGTTGTGAACACATTTGTGAAGATAGATCATGGATGTATAATAGATCCATGAGATAAATCCATCGCTCTGGAAGCATGGATGTATTTTCTGGAAGGGGTCATCGACATTTCCTGTTCCTCTGCATCATCGCGAGGGTTCCACCTATCGCGATAGCTTCCATTGAAAACGTGAAGATATCGCGAGCGTTGTGGTGCGAGACTCGGGCCTCTCCAAGAAGGTGTGCTTCATGGCGGTTACGGAGACTGCGGTAAATAAATTCCTTGATAAAGAGACAATTTGACCGTTTTCAGCCACAGTGGTCGCTGCGTAAGTAATGCGCGAAGTCTGGTAGAATCCAACTGTACAAAAATGTGCCGTAAATTGCCGATATATATCACTGGGGAAGTTAAATGTTGCTTTGCGCGCCATAGCAATGAATGCCTGACACTAGCTAATACGAGCTAGCTCCTTGTTAGCAACAAACGTAGCGCCATCGTAAGCTAAACAGTAACCAGGCCTCGGTAGCCGCATTTAAATGTGTGTAATAATTGTGCACTTCAGGTTATTCGTGTGTAGTAAAGACTGCGCGTTGTTGATGTCCATATTTACGTAAGTTGAATATTGTTTCGGCTAAGGTTTAAACATAACCCGTTATTGCTGTTTTACCCAGCTAACGTTAGTGTGTGTTACAATTAGAGCCATCGTTAGCATTCATGTGCATCGAGCTAACGTTAACTGACCAGAACCTCGGAGAAGATGGGCAGGCTTTGTGTCGATTGCATTGCAACTTTAAACCAACAGCTGCCTGTTTCTCTTTTTGTTAGTCTGAAGGCATTTTTTATTTCCCATAGAATTTGTTGAATTGTTAAAGCTTCCCCATCAGTCCTCTTCCCCTTGGGGGCTTTCCTGCCTCAGTCTGGTGGACCCAGCCATTAGCGGGTTACGTAGGTAAGGAGTTCGTCCGGTCCCACCTGGTTTAAATCCGGGTGTATGTCCTGTATGAAAACATATTTATACCATAACTGTGCTGTGTGAGGTGTTGTGTCTCATTATTGCAATGGAGGAAATTACTGGGAATATATAGTCATGTATAGTTATGGGTGTACTGCACACACGGGCAGGTGTTAGTGCTCCAGACTGTGTTTCTCAGTTTTTGTGTAAATTGCTTTTTTTCTGATTTCCAGGGAGGAGAAGCTCTGACGATGGAGAATGGACAAGGCACAGGCTCCAAGCTTGGCCTGCCGCCTCTCACTCCAGAGCAGCAGGAGGCACTTCAGAGGGTAAGAAACCCCCATCACACAAAGCACACTTGAATATCCCCCTAGGGGTAATGGGGTAATGTAATTACTTAGAGAAATTCGCAAGATACATGTAAATAAGTGTATTCGCATGCGTTTAAGTCCTGATTTCAGTTGTAAATTGATTTCTATCATGTTTATGAGAAACCATATTCTTGGCCATTTTTACCTTTCTACTTTACATGTATGACTTCAGGCAGAGGAAGACAATAGAGAGATCATTACAAATATATATAAACTTGTCGGTAGTATTTTCAAGTTTGTAAAAACATTTTTACAAAGCCTATAGAAGTGGTTGGTTCAAGCATGACTAAACCGTTCTTTAAAAAATGTTGAGTTTAGACGGTAAATAAACATGTTGTCCTGCGGTCTCTAATTTGTCGGAGGGAATTGGTTTCCTTTGTGGATGCACAGATTCAGTACTTGTCTGAAGGTAGTTAGTTACAGTGTCATGACACAATAACCTGATGTGCATGTGAGCAATTTAAATTACATTTGTTCCCCATCTCCAGGCAAAGAAGTATGCCATGGAACAAAGCATTAAGAGTGTGTTGGTGAAGCAGACCATTGCCCATCAGCAACAACAACTCACCAACCTGCAGGTGAGATGTGTTAACATTTGTTGCTACTCCACCAAACAAAAAGTTTGTAATACACCTGTCACATGATGTGAGCCTTGATCTAGACAGACTGTCTTAGCCTTGTTATACGTGGGTAATTCAGACATCTGTTGTTTCAGAAGTCTGTTTTGGTTTAGCTCCTTTGGAAGTCTAACTCCCTACTCCGTCATGCTCTGAAAAAAAACAAAAAAAACCAGCACATGTGTAGACCATGTGCTGTTGCTTTTGATTCTGCTCTTTTACAGATGGAGAAGATCGACTTAAAGGATTGGTTATCATGTTAAATCTTTGCACTTTTAAAAGGGGACTTGTTTATGTTTATTGCTGTGTGGTTATGTGTGTCCAGATAGGGGAGGCAACTCCACAAACTGTATGTTGTTTAGAGGGAGGGTCTGAATACAGTGTTAGCCTAACCGCTTTTGTCTATCTAGCAAAGCAATGACCTTTTTGAAAAAGCAAAGCTAAGGGATATCTAACCTACTTTTCAGCACTTTTTTCATCTTTACTGTCTTTCAGATGGCAGCAGTGACAATGGGCTTTGGAGATCCTCTCTCACCTTTACAATCGGTCAATAGATTATTAAACTTTTTTTCTGTGCGCATTCCCAATGGAAAAGGACTGTTACCCTTCTTTTACTGGTTGCGTTGGCAACAATCCCTGCCTCTTTATCTAACCAAAGAATGCATATTTTGTAAGAACATGGCTTTCTACAGCTAGTGTAACATCGAACATGTCCGTAATTCAGTGTGGGAAGAATAACCCAGCCGCAAAATGGAGACGTTTGCATTGGTATTCTTTACAAGAAGATAGCCAAAGCTATTTGGCTATTAAAGGGATTTTTAAGGACTTTCTAAAGGGTTTATTCATGTGAGAAGTCACGTCTCTTTGAAAAATATGCATTTGCTTGATTTAAGAACAGAAAGTTATTGGCATGGGACTAAAGAGGGATAGCAATCCCTTCAATGGACCAAAATGAGAGAACTGCTGGAACAGGGATCTTTTGGCCATCTCAAAGTCAAGTTTTTTTTCAGTCAATTAACAAGTCATTTTTCCATTATGTCATGAATTAGGCACATGATATATTTTGTTGGTAATAGAAAGAAATGAACAGAAGCAGACTGACTTAAAGGCACCAATAAACACAGCATCTTCTGGGGGTTAAACCATCCCTCCCTTTAGACTTGAGAAGAAAGTTTGAAATGCTTTCATCAAGACTTTGTATGGATTTCGTTTGAACTCCACGATTACTTTTGTTACCTTACTTGCATCCCTGGACTACAGGTCAGTTACTGAAGCCAAATGTTTGTGAGGGCTGTGCATGTCAATCACTTCAGTGTGTTTTCCTCCATATGTCTGTTCCATAGAAACAGAATAGAGGCCATATTATAATTACAAGAGGCGACAGCAATATTCTCTAACTGTAATACATGTTAGTTTTTCACAAAGTTCTTTCTATTTATTACAGTATCCCATTGTTACCCTATTTAGCTGTCCAGACCCCCTAACTTGGAATTGGCCTCTAACTATTTTTGGGGAAAGCAAGCACAGTAGAAAATACACATTATTAGTGGTTGTGTGTGTGTGTGTGTGTGTGTCTTTTTCTTCCTTTCTTTTACTCTCTAATGCTTATCGTGTGTTGTTTCTCCTGATTGGTAGGTGGCAGCTCAGCGGCAACGCGCTCTCGCCATCATGTGTCGGGTGTATGTTGGCTCCATATACTATGAGCTTGGTGAGGACACCATCAGACAGGCCTTTGCCCCCTTTGGCCCAATCAAGAGCATTGACATGTCTTGGGATTCAGTAACAATGAAACACAAGGTCAGTTGTGGTTGAACAAAGGTCAACCCCGATACAAAGCCTGCTGTGTATCTTCGATTTAATGCAGATGATCCCAAATAAAGCGCTTCAGTGTTTGCAGAGGTTGTGTTTTTGTTTGACTGTACAGGGGTTTGCCTTTGTGGAGTATGACGTGCCAGAAGCTGCTCAGCTGGCTCTGGAGCAGATGAACTCAGTCATGTTGGGGGGGCGGAACATTAAGGTTAGTCGTCTGAGGATAAGTATGTCTTGAGGTCGTATGACCACAAAGACAAATGGAAACAAATGAATATCTTCTTTTCTATAACTGTGTCTTTGAGTATAGTTTGATTAAACAGGAAGTTGGATGCTGAGTCAATTTTATAATTAAGTGCTTTTGTGATATTTGAGCTATTTAAATGCGACTAATTTCTCCCTCCTCTTGCTTGTCTGTTCTGTGTTGATTTCCAGGTGCGTGTGTATGTCTGAGTGTATGCTTAGTGTATTGTCTGCTTGTGTTGTGTGTTATGCTTCCATGATGTCATCAAAGCTGTTCTAGTGACCAGTTGCAGTAGGATGCCCAGCGGCGCGCGGCGTCACTCTATGTCCATGGTGTGCTGATGATGGGCTGCGCCTGGTTGGTGTTGCTTGGCCGCCCCATCTGTAGTACAGATCCCAGTCCAACTTGGGTACTCGTCTTACTTAGGCAGTCCAATTCTTTTCCCAAAGAAAGGAAGTCAGCAGACCGCGTAGCCGTAGCACAGGAGTATTGTATTCCCCTTTTGGTGTTGCCACCAACTCAGCTAGTCACACTGAACATAAACCTGCCATTTTGACATGAAGCCATGCTTCTTTTTAAATAGTATTGCAGGAATTTTTAGAATGAATTTGAAGTGTAAATTAGTACAAAACAAGAGCTGAGACTAAAATTTGACAAAAAAATTTAAATGAGAAGGCAATCAGATTCCTGACAAGCATCTCTGCGTGACCCTGTTTGTCTGAATTGGCTCTATGCACAGCTCCACTACTTCCTGAACTGAATGCTGCTCCTTTGTTTCCTGTCCTTCATTATTGGACAAACTGATTAATCCAGATGTGACTACTCAGACACATCTGGATGAATCACTTTGTCCAATAATGTAAGACACGAAACAAAGGACCAGCATTAAGTTCAGGAAGTAGTGGAGTTGTGCTTGGAGCCCATTAGTTAATGGCAATTTTAGATAAGATAGCAGTAATAATGATCAACATAGTATGTGAAGTAATGGCAGTAGTTAAGTGTTTTCCTCATGTCTCTCAAAAAAATTCAAAACTTTATTTTGCAAATTAAGTAATTAACAAATAATTTACAAATTAAGTTATTAACCACTCCCTATTTCCAAAAAAACTAATTTATACCTGGTGGCCAAGATGAGAACAATGAGGCGAAGAGCAAAATAAGGGGCACGCACCAAAGTATAAGTAGACTAAACTTAACAAAAGCAGTTTAGTGAATTGAAAATAGAGAGTGGCTTTGACTGAACTTGGTGGCCGCCAAAAGTGAGCAGGTCGCAGGGACAGATAGCTTCTCGGGAGTGCGTCCTCGGGGGTTGGCCACTATAAAACCCTTGCTCAGTAGCCCTGCTGGTATGATCTGTGCTATAGGTTGGGCGGCCAAGTAACATCGGTCAGGCGCAACCCATCATTGACCAGCTGGCAGAGGAGGCGCGCGCCTTTAACCGGATCTACGTGGCATCGGTCCACCCCGACCTGTCAGACGATGACATCAAGAGTGTGTTTGAGGCCTTCGGAAGGATCAAGTCTTGCACGTTAGCCAGAGACCCCACAACAGGGCGACACAGAGGCTTTGGCTTCATTGGTGAGCTGGCGGGCCCTCATTCGCTCCTGCTCTTGCGTTGCCGTTGCGCTGCTACTAACAACTGTCCTCTTCCCTTACAGAGTATGAAAAGCCTCAGTCAGCCCTGGACGCCGTGTCTTCTATGAACCTCTTCGACCTGGGGGGTCAGTACCTACGGGTGGGAAAAGCAGTGACTCCGCCCATGCCCCTACTGACCCCCACGACCCCTGGTGGTCTGCCACCTGCTGCAGCTGTGGCTGCAGCGGCGGCCACTGCTAAGATAACGGCCCAGGCAAGTATGAATCCCTTCCAAAGGGATTTAATGGCCTTCCAGGTAAATATAACCCAGATCTAGCTAGAATTGACACCAAAAAGCACAGATAACATGGGCATAAAACTTATATTGATGTGACTGGGAGAAGGCCATCTTGGTACAAATAGTACTTGCCCAGTGTCAATTTTACTGCCCGGTAATGGGAGGCTTTCTTGGCTTCGTTTTTATAAATCCAGTTTAATATTTTCATAATGCAAACAACCTAAAACTCAATATGGAAGACCTCATTTCTTTTTGTATAGTATATATTGTGTAGTAACAGTAGTAATCAGAGCTCCTCCCATTCACTGATTGGGTGTGTAAGCAAAGAGTCCTCTCTTAGTTAGCACATTTATAGCCACTTGTACAGCTAAGTGTGAACAGTAAATGACACGTTGTGTTCAGTGCAGAATGTTTTCTGATTGGACGTTTTTTAGCATCACAGCTGTATATTAATGACCTGCTAAGAGTAGTCAGTGACTCAGTAAATCTTAACTTAATTATCGTCAGTGACTTTGATTGGATGTTGAGCTCACTCTGTGCCATGCTGTGTGATTGTTGACTGTGCTGCCTTGTGCTGTGTTCTGTGTGTTTCCCTTACCTAATGTCTTCGGCCCCCCTCTCTTAAGGAGGCTGTAGCTGGCGCATCAGTCTTGGGGGCGTTAGCTGCGCCCCAACTTCTCGGTCAGCAAATGGGAATACCTCAGGCTGTCATGGCTGCCCAGGCACCGGGGGTCATCACAGGTGTGTCAAACACAGGGGTTTAATTTAGCGTAATTATGATTTATAGTTCCATACAGCGTTGTACGCAGTTTACCCCATGGGTTTCACCACTTCTGAAAAACGGTAATTTTTTATGTCTTTAAACTGTCCTCTTTTTTTCAATGTATAATATTTATAATTACACATTTCTTGATAAATTAGTAGTTCACTTGTCAAACATCAACTTGGAACTTTTGATGCAGATGTTTTTGTTTTTCTTTAGCGGCATGCCTGCAGAGTTCAGCCTAAGTATATTAATTGTGCAGAAATGTGTTATTTTATGACTCATAATCTATGCATATCGTTTTCCATTAATTGGGAATGTAAATGAAAGACGAAAAGCTTTCAAAACACAAGAATTAATCTGACGAGAAAAGAAAGCAGCTGTTTGTACAGTTCAGGTCTCTGACTTACTGCATGTGCTGTCTGCTCTCCACAGGTGTGACCCCGGTGCGTCCTCCCATTCCAGTGCTTCCCCAGGTTGGTCTTGTGAACCCAGTGCTGGCATCACCACCGGTCCTCTCTAATCAAACGGGCGGCTCCAACCAACTAGAGAAGAAAGAGGAGAAAGAAGAGATGCTTCAGGATGGTACAGGGCAGGAGATGTTGAGTGACCAAGAGCACATGAGCATCTCAGGCAGCAGTGCCAGACATATGGTGATGCAGAAATTGCTCAGAAAATCAGAGGTGAGGTTCAGGAAATTTGCAGCTAAAATGATTGGATTATGGAAATGTTTATTTACTTTTTTTAATAATCAAACTTGCATTCTTGCCCTTCTTTTCTCAAGTCCACTGTGATGGTGCTTCGAAATATGGTTGGACCAGAGGACATTGATGACGACCTGGAGGGCGAGGTGACGGAAGAGTGTGGCAAATTTGGCTCCGTCAACAGAGTCATTATTTACCAGGAAAAGCAAGGAGAAGAGGAAGACGCAGATATCATTGTCAAAATCTTTGTAGAGTTTTCCATGGCCTCGGAGATGAACAAAGCTATCGCGGCCCTCAATGACCGCTGGTTTGGGGGTCGCAAGGTTGTCGCAGAGGTTTATGACCAAGACCGGTTTAACAGCAGTGACCTATCTGCATAGAATGTCTGAAATGGTTCACCAGCACCCACCCACCATACCTGTCGCCCAAACTCATTTCAGCCACAGTCATTGCAGCTAGAGACAAGGGCCTCCGAAACTTGTAATTATGTTTTTATTTTCTTTTTTTTAAATTGCTGTTGATATTAATGTTTAACGCCCCATTGGGGAGGATTCATTCAGAATACTTCGTGTCAGATTTTGCTTTGTGATCTGTGAAAACTCCCTTTTGGTGCAAGTTAAAACTTTTTGTAATCCTGTCCAGTAAAACGTTTAGGTTATCCTGCTTTAGTTCCTCTTTTTCTTTCATGAAAATGCCGGGACATGTAAACACGTTTTTCTTTCTATGATTAAAGGTTATTGTTTGTCCACAAAAAGTGTGATGCCATTTCTTGTTTGTTTGTTTTTTTTTTTTTTTACTGAAGGTTGCGAAAGAAAAATCCTTTTGAAGATGTATTTGTAAATACACCTGTGTGTTCTGGTTGTAGAACATAGAATTTTGATTACAAAGTGAAAACATTCTCAGCAAGTACTGCTTTAGTTGCATTTGTACAGGAGAACAACTTTACAAACCTTACAGTAAATGTATCTGATTCAACAAGTATTTTCCTTATTGGTCATTTTGAGGCCTTGTAGAGATTATAAACAAATACTGTATTTTTGCCTGTATGTCATCAATTGGAGCTATTGTTACTCTTTGAAAAGGCAGTTCTCCTTTCAGCCATATTGCATGTGGTCATTTTGAAATGCCACAGTTGGTTTGTTTTTTTTAGATGCATCTTTAATGTCATACACTGCCATTGGTGGAGCAATTCTTTACGAGGTATTTCTTGGTCATGCATCTCTGCAATAGCCACTGTCATCTATCTCCAACCAAACACTTTTGGGGGGAAATCATGAGATGTTTCACATATTTGATGTCTGTATTGCATTACCACACTGATGAGAAACATGATTTCTTAACATGTCATTAAACTTAAAGCAACTGCTGAAGTAATCAAAATCAAATATTGGCCTATATACATGATTTTTGTTTGTGTGCTTTCCAAAGGCTACTTGTATGCACATTATCATTAAGCCCTTCTCTGTGATGTAGTAACCTGTGTTCTGACTCAGAATCAGAATACAATGCCTTACAAAAGTATCCATACCCCTTGAACTTTTCCACATTTGACACTTTACAACCACAAACTTAAATGTAATTTATTTGGATTTGGACATGGTAGTGCATAATGGTGAAATGGATGAAAATGGTACATGGTGATAAAGATTTTTCACAAATCAAAGACTAAATCTGAACTTATTGGCCTACATGCAAAAAGCTATGTGTGGCAGAAACCTAACTGCACATGAACCTGACACCATTCTCACCATGAAACATGGTGGTGGCAGCATCATGCTGTGGGGATGCTTTTCTTCAGCAGCTGCTCAGAGTTGATGGGAAGATGGATGGAGCTAAATACAAGACAATCCTGGAGGAAAACCTGTTAGAGACAGCAAAAGACTTGAGACTGGGATGCAAGTTCACCTTCCAGCAGGACATTGACCCCTAAACATAGAGCCAGAGCTACAATGGACTGGTTTACATCAAAGCATATCCATGTGTTAGAATGGCCCAGTCAAAATCAAGACCTAAATCCAATTGAGAATATTTGGTAAGACTTGGCTCTCCATCCAATCTGACTGAACTGGAGCTATTCGGTAAAGAACAGGCAAGAAATTGCAGTCTGTGAATGTGCAAAGCTGGTAGAGACATACCGCAAAAGACTTGCAGCTGCCATTGCAGCGAAAGGTGGTTCAACAAAGTATTGACTCAGTGGGGCTGCTAAATACATATGCATGCCACACTTTTTAGAGTTTTATTTGTTAAAATAATAATAATAATAATCTTTAACACCATGTATCATTTTCCTTCCATTTCACAATTATGTGCTACTGTGTGTTGGTCTATATCACATAAAATCCCAGTAAAATACATGTAAGTTTGTGGTTGTAACCAGTGGTGTAGTCTAATTTGTTGTCATGGTGGGTGTATAACGTTACTGCTTTTTAGGTGGGCACACTGTTCATACCTGTATCTATATAGTTAGATAGTTGTAGTGGGTATATTAAAATATGAATGCATTTTCAGTGGGTATATTGAGTACACCTGAGTGTGAAAAGTTCAAGGGCTAAGAATATTTGTGCAAGGGGCACTGTACACTCTATCTATCCGCCGCTAGGTGGCGCTGTAAAGTAACTTGTGGGCTTCGCTACAGAGGCGCAAATCGGCGGTGCTCCAGCTCAAATGTAGCCCAGCCCCCCCACACGCCAAACCGGCCTCCCTCGGCTCAACAAGGGGGAGGGAAGTGCGGCTGTTGCTGAAGCTACTGTTACCGCCGCTGGCATTTCACCTCCGTCGCGCCGAAAGAGCGGACAACCGGGCGGTTTCCTTTGCCGTCTTCCTGGATGTTGTTACCGCGGACACCGGTTACCAAGGTGTTTTCCGAATCTTCCGTGGTCAGACAAGTGCGAGCAGCTAACAGCGGCCAGGCACAAAGACGTTCAGTTCAGTTCAGTCAGCGCAGCGGCTAGCCGAGGGTAGCTAACGGTAACTAGCCTGCTAACAACACAGCCGGTGAGGACGAGCACATCCTTGCGCAGCGGTGCTCGGCTGGTTAATCTCTGCTGACTCGCTCCGTGGGATGCGTTAGCTGTTCGGTGATACCCCCTCCCACATTTACCTGTGCCCTAACTCTAGTGGTTGCGTATGTGCGTGAACAGTCGCCACTCATGACCGAGCCACTCCGGGCAACGTCTCTGCACCGCTGGGTCGTCGGCTGCATGTCGCTCAGCTAGCCGCCACGGCGGAGCTTCGGACTTACTTCGGGGATGGTGGCGGTAGCAGAACAAGCTAACCTTGCTCCGTCTGTGTTGAAGAAGAAGGAGAAGTGAGCGCAAGAAGTGGGGGCAACGCTCCAATAAGCCAATTGGGAGGTCTCGGTTTTGTTTATGTGTAATTGTAATTCCGGGGTGGGCGACGCTGGGACGAACATGACGGTCCGTGAACGCAGCTGAACTGAAACTGGGAATATCGCTATCACATCGAAGGGATTATTTTTTGTCTCTAAGTGGATTTCGGCCTCCTTTTTTTTCAGGGTCATCGTGGGAACACAGTAAGTGTTTTTGACATTGAGTGAACCCACTCCAAAAAAAAAAATTCTCTGTCCCAGCGACCCCCCTCTCCCCCCTGCTTCGCCCCTCCGATGCGGAGATTTCAGTAGCACCGGCGACCAAATTCCCCACGGCGGCCGGACATGCTGAAGTGTATCCCCCTGTGGCGCTGCAACCGCCACGTCGAGTCGGTGGACAAGCGGCATTGCAACTTGCAGACGGTCCCCGATGAGATCTTCCGCTACAGTCGCAGCCTGGAAGAGCTGCTCCTCGATGCCAACCAACTCAAAGAGCTACCAAAGGTATGCAGCAGGGGTTCACGCACCGAGAATATCTCCTCTGCGTCAATCAGTGTCTATATTTGTGTCTTGGCTTGATGGTTTCCTGTTCTAAATTCATCCTGCATCTCAACACACGCGCACACACACTCACAACTGGTGGTTTATTCACATATTTGTACAGCAAACGTTTCTTGCTAGGCCATAAAGCAGTAAAACAAGCCTGCATGACACTACCTGCTCAGGTACTTCCTTGGCAGCACAGATACCGCCTTCCTTGTTTTCTTAGAAATGGGTTTGGTCATTCTGGCCTGCAGTGCTGTAGATCATGATAACAATAAAATAGCTGCTAGAAGTACATTTTTTACTTTTTACGGTTTGCACTCATTGAGTCATAAAGTTTTGATAAACACTACAGCTATTGCCTTTATCTTTAGGCAAGAGTTCCCTTGACCTAAAAGTGTGAAAAGAAGTGGATCTGTGTGGTGGGATGTGTCAGCGAAGGGCTCGGTGAGGTCCTGGTGTATGTTCTGAATGTTCAGAGGGATTAGTCCTTACCAAAACAGCTGGCACGCACCATGTTGACTGTAGTAATGTAATGGCATCGTGGTGGCTGGTTGGAGTGGGCCAGTGTGGGAAGGCATGCGTGGAATGAGTTGCGACGCTGTCCCCACCCACACTCCCACTATGTAAAACATGACAATACTTCTCTTTGCATTGCCAGAGAGTTTATTATAAGAGAGGAACAGAGTGGTTGTCTGTTTCCCCTTTACAACTCTTCACAGCAGTTGGGGAATAAAGAAAAACATTTGCTTGCTGGACCCTCTCTTGGTTTTATTCACTGAGGCATTGTTCACCATCAGGACAAGACACTAGCTGTGATTGTGATGGAGCGGTGGATTTCTTTTTTTCTGACTAGGCTGACCAGTGGAGGACATTGTCATTGTCAGTCTCTTACATTTCATAGCTTTTAGGTTAGTGGTTCAGTGGAAGGGACAAGTGGCACATTCACTAATGAAGTTTGTCAAAGGGATAGTTCACCCAAAATTCAAATTTCACTCATTATCTACCCACCCTCATGTTTACTAAGAGCTGTGAGAATTTCCAGAGTCCTCCGTGCCTTCTCTGAGTTACGGGGGGCTCCGTGCAGCAGTATTTGTCCATATAATGGTTGTGAATGGATACCAACTTTCTTCGTCCAAAAAGACACACCAAAAAACATCCAAATACCTCCACATAGCTAGTCTGTAATGTCCCTCTTGTATTGAAGCCCCGACATGAGAAATTGTTCCGAAATAAATTAAATAAGTCTATATTTTAAGCTTGTTTGTAGCGGAAGCTCCCAGTGTCTCGGTTCACTGAGATTTGCACTGACCAGCGGAACAATTTCTCATGTCGGGGCTTCAATACAAGAGGGACATTACAGATGAGCAGTATGGAGGTATTTGGATGTTTTTGGTGTGTCTTTTTGGATGAAGAAAGTTGGTATCCATTCACAGCCATTATATGGACAAATACTGCTGCACGGACCCCCCCGTAACTCAGAGAAGGAACGGAGGACTCTGAAAATTCTCACAGCTCTTAGTCGACATGAGGGTGAGTAGATAATGAGTGAAATTTGAATTTTGGGTGAACTATCCCTTTAACTACTCAAGGTCAACAGAGGCTGGAGTGTTGACACTGGGCCGCCTGCTACCTCCTGGGAATTGTACACAACAGAGCTTTTTTGTTTCAACTTTTGGAAATTGATACACATTGATCTCAGGAACTAGTTTTGACTATTTATTTCCAGAGAACACTTCACGTGCCTTTTTATTTGTCTCGTAAACATTTATTTTAGATCAGTCCTCCTTGTGCTAATTTAATGAAGGATGGTTTAACTACCCCGGGGACACGGGCCTGGCTGTAGATTTTGGCACTGATGAGAAATTTAAAGGACAATATTTAACCTGCCTTCAACGTTGTTAATGGGATAGGGCTGCCTATTTCTTGGCACAAAAACCGAAGCCTTCCTCTGCTCGACGAGGCTTACCCACAGACAGACGGTGCAGAGACGATTCCTCCACTACCTGTCGCACCGTCACAGGCATCCACAGTGTACCTGCCCCCCCCTGTAACACCCAGTGACAGATACACACAGACAATTAACCGACACAGTCTGGCCGTGTGGCGCTGGGCTGGACCGGGAGACGTAAATGCATGGTGACAGAATGTCTCGTGTGGTTGCGGTGAACTCATAGCGTGCAGACACAAAGCATATGGGTTCTCTCTCCGGTCCCTCAGAGTCAGCGGGGGCTTGGGCGAGGGGGGAGCAGCAGCGCCGAGAGGTCAGACACGGGGTTTTTCGAAACAAGAGCAGTGACTGTATGATGATGGTATTACTATAATGAGCTCAGAAGTGAGTAAGGGTCTGAATGAATGGCTTTTTGCATTTCGTGCTGCTTCCACGTCCCCTGCGTGTTCAAGTCCAGTTGAGTCTGTGTGGACTTGCTCGTCTATTTTTAGACGTCTATCCAACGTCCCAGGTCATATTGTGCTCATCACTTCTCCCCATGTGTCTGTAAACGAGGCCACCTTCCACCACAAACAGTCTGCACAATGTCGGCTGCACAACATATGCTATACACTGAGAATAATCGGCTCAAAGGTCGGTGACACCTCCACAAACTGTCACTTCTTTTAAAGCGAGAACTGTCCCGGGACACAGGCACAAGCACGCAGACCAGTCAAACATAGGAATATAATATATTGTGTGCAGTATCATTTTTTAAGTCACTAAAATGCACAATGGCAAAATCAATACAGGTATTATATTATTTTAAACACAGCAGAGTCTTTTTGAATTAATAATGAACAATAAAGCGTGACTTGTAGCTGCTGCTGCCGGTGGGAGGAAGAAAGACGGCGTGGAGATTGTTCTGCGAGGGGTTTTAACACGGTGAACAGATGGAGATTTAGACGACCTGACAGTTTCTTAAGTTTGCTGTGACTCACCCCCACCGCCCTGCCCACCAATCTTAGATTAATGCTCTGCGATAATGGCGTCTCAATTCGACGCACAGGAATGTTCTAAGTATGTTTGGAGAGAAAAAAAAGAAAATCTAATTTTTTTTTGTCTAATGTAGGGTGAGATGGTGTCCAGTGATTTTATTACATGGAGTAAAGTGTGACATATCTGTATGAAACAAGCTTAGAGAACCAGTTAAGTCGGCAGCTGGTCAGGAATTCCCCTCATGCCCATACATCCTTAGCTCTTAATGCTGCATCACAGCTCTGCTTCTCTCATTGGCCCAAAAACTACGGTAATCTCAGATATTCCTTTAATGGCTCTTTTGTTTTAGTTGAAGCCTTTTTTAAGAATCTAAACCACAAAGGTGCCATGTGGAGAATTAAAATACCAAAACAGTAATGGAGAAAAGTGGTCAATTATTCAGGCCTGTGTTTGTAATGAATGGAGCTTTTATGTTTGCTCTTTTTTTTATGTCACTAACTGTAGATGTAGTTGTGATGTGCCCGGTTTTTAAAGTAATAATAACCCACACTGAATATATTCAGTTTGTTCAGAGTTTTCATTTTGGAGAAGTTGTGCAGCGGAGTGATTGTGAATGTGAATCTCTGAAAAACCCAGGGCCGCTTCAAAGATCATGTTGAGGAAGAGGGGAATTATCTTTTTAGCCATTCTCAAGTCCCATGACAGGTTACAAAGAAGTCCATTCACCAGTCCGATCGCCCCCCCACCCCCCAACCTCCCCTTACCCCTCCCATATCCAATGTCATGGCTCTTAGTGTTTCCTGTGTACATTGCACTGCTTACATTAAGCATATCATTACTCGAATGATCATTTTACACATTAGTTGTCGGTCAGCCCCCCGCCCCCCCCCGCGCCCCCGCCTGCCCTAAAAACACAGGGAGGGTCCGGTTTTGCAGGTGGAGCGCAGGTGCAGCTTTAATACCAGCGCCGATGACACATGTACAGCACAAACATATCAACTTGTTCTTGTTTTGCCTCCTCCATAGTTGAAATGGGGAACAGATCTAGGATGGGTGTGTCCCCACCAGACTTTGCGAAACAGGTTTTATATTGCTCCTAGTCTTATTACCCAATAGGACCGTATGGGTACAGTCCGGATTCCCTGCCACAACCAGAAATATGAGAACCGCCGCAGCCAATAGCACGTGGTATTAGCGTACGAGAGTGAATGAACACATGCCTGATTTCATGAGTTCACCGGCTTTTGGTTTTCAGGATCTGTGGTTGAGCAGCTGAGAGTGTTTTTGTCTGATGGGGCGGGGGGGGGGGGGGGGGGGGGGGATGATATGTTTACATGCTTGGCAGCCTGAATAAAGTGGGAGTATATGTGCATGGTAAATAGGAAGGATGACTATGCAGTCTCTTTAATCCTCAGCTGTCACCGTTGCCCTCTCTGTGCGTCCTGACAGATCTGTGGCTAAAGGGCAGATTAGGGCTTCACCCGGCCGTGAAAACACCCCCCCCCCTCCCCACCACCTCCACTCCACCCCAGCACCACAGCTTTGACCCCCAGTGCGTTTCAGTGACCACATCCTCTGGGATCTGCTTCCCTGCCATGTGGGTCTCAACATCAACGCGCTGATAAAAACCTGGACGCGTTTTCTCCGGAGTCCCTCGTGTGTGTTCAGCCTCGGGTCAAGTGAAACCCAAATTAGGCCCCTTCACTCAGCTCCTCCTGAATGTGGATCGGTCCGCCCATTGTTTACCCGAGCCTGAACGGTCAAGTGTTTTGATTTGATGTCTCGGTTCCAGAAATATCTTTCTCTTGGATTGGAAAAAAATGGTTTTGTCTGATTTGAGTTGAGAGTTGATGCCCTTTGTCCCATTTACTGTCCTAGTGAAGGTGTAAAAACCGCAGGCTGGGCTTTAAAGCCATAACTCTGCTGCTCACTGAGCAAAGTTTGCTTTAATAATCTAGGACATGTACACTTCACACTGTATCTCCACAACGTACTATAGAGCCGTGCCGCCCGTTTCCAGTGAACTCTACAGAGGAGCCCTGGTTTGTCTCTCCCCAGCGAGCGGCTGAAGTAGGCTATAGGACCAAAGATAAATTACACCTGCCATTGGCCTCTCTGCGGTAAAACCCTTGTTACTCCGCCTCAGCTCTTTCTCCCTCTCCTGCTCTCCTCCTCTCAGCTCGTCGGAGGCCAGCAGTGCTTTTGTGCACAGAGTGTGAAGGAGTCTAAAATAAGATTTTCAGTGTGACTGTTTTTTTTGTTTGGATATAACAGGCCAGATTTGAAGATTACGTTTGCGGTTGTAATTGACCCTACCCCCACTGTGACAGTAGAGGACAACATCTAGAGGAAAAATACAAGTGTTTTTTTTCTTCTTTAAAAAAAAAAATCAGTCTCCCCCCAATGTTACAGGCCTGAAAAGTGAGAGAACCAGAGCTGTGGAGGCCACAGAGAAGCAACAATGTGAGATGTGAATTTCTTTTTGATGCAAGAGCACATTCAGCAGGTTTCTTTGTCTGAGCTGATGACCAGCTGGCCTCACATCCTGCCTGCCCCCCTCCCCCCGATCTGGAGAGACCAAGGGGTAATGGGAGGTGTATGTGTGAGAGAGGAGAAAGAGTGAGTGTGATGTGGTGGTGGTGGTGGTAGTGGTGGGGGTGTATTTTTATTCCGGAGGTGGATTAACAGGAGAAGGGTGGGGTGGTTGTGGGACTCTGGCAACTCACCAGTGTAGCTGAGCTCCACTGATCCTCAGACCTCAGGGACTCTGGTGTTGGATCCATCCATCCATCCATCCATCCACCCATGAGCATTGGGCACTAGGGGTGTGCCAAGAAATCGATTCACATAAGAATCGCAATTCTCATTTAATACGATTCAGAATCGATATAAAATGTCCCAAAATCGATTTTAAGAAATTAAGCAAATCTGCTGGCTGTAGGCCTCCGTTTCCGTAGAATTTAAAAGACAGCATGTTTAACTGTACTATTTTTTTTAAATAAAGAGGTACTTTTAATTTTGTTACTTAAAGCAGAAGTAAGTGATCCAGTGGTTTTGGCTAACTTCCTGTCAGCTGATGGAGTTAGCAGTCCCCGCCCTCGTCCCTACGTCACCACATTCACGCGCATCCCTTGGCTGCACACACAGAGAGGACCGCCCCTTTATGCCGTTCTCTCTCCTCATTGGATAAAGGTTGTAGGATACAAGGAAAGTTTTCTCCTCAGCTTACAGCAGAGCAGAGTGACTGACAGACCCGTGTTTCAGACCAAACACTCTATAGAAGTGATTGCTGTCAGAAGATAGAACTATTTAAGACTTATATTAACACAAACATTCCACTTACTGTTGCATAAAAGCAATATGTGATATTGCTTTTATGCAACAGTTTCAACAATTCCATTGAGCTGTGAACATAGTCGTACTGTCTGTAAGTGTGGTGTGTTGGTTGTGTGTGTGACAAATTTCCCTCCGGGGACAATGAAGTTTATTTTGATTTGATTTGATTGAGCTAAGCATGGATAAATGTTTACAACTCAATAAATGTGAAAAATACACTTTAGTCATTCTGTCCTATAAAGCAGACTGGAGTAGATCATGAGGATCCTTTGCACACCGATAGACTGAAGCAGAAATCATTAGGAATCAAATCGTTTTGAATCGAATCGAATCGAAATGTGAGATAATACAGATTCCTAACACTATTGGGCACTGATATGCAGTGTCAGGTGGGGAAGAAGCAGTCAGAGAGCAGCTGCTCCCCTGGAGACTTCTCCACCACGGCCGAGATGGATCTTCTGCTTTGCCGTATCTGACAAGCACACACACACTATCTCCCTCCTCCCTTCACTTTCAGTTTGAGAGAGAATGTGTAATTCCTGGTAAATGGCAGCAAAGTAAACTCTGTAATGTCAGGCCCACACTGCAAAACAATGCTGCTGAATAGAGACTGTTGCAGCATTTGCAATTTGATGCACAGCCACACGTCAGTGGTGAGGAGGAGGATGAGAATGTGCTGCCTTATCTCTTTCTTTTGACAGCAGCGACCTACTCCTCAGGGTCATCCCCTTAAAATGTTTTTATTTTTGCCTCTAGAATTCAACCCCTGCTTTCACATCCCACCTACAGTAAATCACTATCATTTTGTGTAACCTATCAGTTGTTTAGATTCATTTGAAAGATTTGATCATTAAAAATCTATGAGGCAGAGGAACATGGAAGCTCGCGATCACATTATTATTATTACACCGTTGTTGGTCCCACCCTGTGTGGTCCAGTATCGTTTCCTGTTCGAGGTCGAGCTGTCACATGACATCACACCCAGCGATTCCCACCTCACTGCAGTGGCAGCGTTATTTGGACCCGACGCGGCCTCACCGCCGCCCCGCCGCGCACTCTGGCCTCGGACGCCGGTCTCAAAGGTAAACACGGAGGCAAAAGCTCTAGTGAATAATTGATGGTGGTGGCAGCTGTTTGTGATAGGGGAGAGTCTGAGGCTGCACTGCGCGTCCTGCTGGAGCAGGCATTAAGAGCTCAGACAAGATGAGCAAGTTCATGCCATTTTGTCTTTTTTTGTGCATGTGTGTGTGTCGTCCAGCTGTGTATTTATGCTCAAAGCGCACAGGCCTGTGTGTGTCATGGTGTAGAGGGTGGCACAATTGCAGACAAACTGTGGTCAGGTGACTAGTTGATTGTTTCCATTTGATTTTATATGACCTAAGAAAAATGCTTTTCTGACTGGTGTTGTGACATAAGTGTGTGTTAGCTTAAAGGGATAGTTCAGCATGTTTGGCAAATTGGCCCATTGCCATAATCCCTATAGTTTTAGGAATAGGTTCATTACCTTTATTTGTCGGTGCAAGCTGTTTTTTAGAACGGCGGAGCAGAGCTGTGAGCTGCTCAGAGCTACGCTACGGAGGCTCATGGGATTTCTTGGTTTCCCTCATCAAACTCATCAAATACACAATACAACAACTCCAAAACGGAACGTTACAAGATAAATTAACGAGGTAAATTCACGCAAAACCGCTGATGCGCGTTCCCATAACGTTCCGTTATTATCTCACAGCGTGGTGACCGATAAATCAAAGTAACAAACCTACTCCTAAAACTATAGGGATTATGACAATGGGCCAATTTGCCAAAATGTTGAACTATCCCTTTTAAATATCAGACTTATAAAACTACACTTTATTGCAAAGTCCTGGAAACACGGTAAGTCTCTGCCTATCAAGAGGCTTGGGAACTGAAAAAGTCACTTATCAGCCGGTTGTAATTGCCTTGTGCATGGTTGGTTATTTCCCATCCTGTTCCTATCTGTCTTGTGCCAGATGTTTACTCTGCTCGAGTAAACCCTCTCTCTCTGAGGCGTTCACACGCTTTCAACAGGTGACGTTCAGGACACGGAGCCGGACGGAGAGCTAGAGCTGCTGCTGCTGCTGCTGCAGATGAACACGTGAAGCTGAGAGTGTTTAAATCTAGCTCTGACATTTCTTTGGAGTCGGATAAGGCTCCCTGAACCTTTTGATCATACAGGCGCTCGGCCGCTACACACTCACTCACACAAATGGGCCTTTTGAGGCTAATCTGTCAGGGTGCTGATGTCCCTGTGGGGGAATAGGTCGCCTGGGATGGCATTAAAACTGACCACAAACAAATGCTGCCCTTTATCTGCCGGCCACACACAGTCATTGAAGGCCTCTATCTGTCACCATGAAATCCGATCGCCCTCAGCGCTCTCCCTCTCTCCCAGTGGCTTTGGACGAGTCTGTGTTCCTCACCGTCAGCTCTCTTATCGCCAATAAAACCCCGACTTTGCATTCACATTGGAAGATACCGCCTGGATTCAGAAGCAGCGTTTAACCAAGGTTTTAATTCAGCTGCGGTGATGGAAAGCCCGACTTTAACCAATCAACCACCGCTTCTTCTACACAACAGCTACCACAACACTCCTCCTGCTTTTCTATATTGTGTTTAGAAACAGGTGGCCGGTTCAGAACGACTCTCTGTTGCTCCACAAAGACCCACAAAGTTTGTTTTTGTGTGGGCCACTCGGCCAGCGTCTTGGTCGGAGCCGCTCTCATTTGTTGACGCCTGTGTTTTTCTTGTTGATTCCTTTTTGTTGGGAGCGTCTCTGCGAGCAGGAAGTGGGAATAATCAAGTGAGCCATGGAATGCCCTGTTTTGTCCACTCTGGATTTTTTTTTTTGCAGAGCATTTAGGGACCTTTAAATCGAGCCAGGAGGTTTGAGAAAAATTGGCTCATGTTTTATTGTTGTTTAGTCCAGCACTCTCCTTTCCGTGAACCAGCAGCACTGTGTCTGTTCTGTTCCCTGCCACTCCCTCCTGTCCTGTAGCCATGTACACACTCAGGAGCTACGCTGTATCTAACTGATAGTGTTTGTGATAACTGATGCAGAGCTCCTTGCTCCTCTGTAATCCTACGAGATGTGGCACAAACCCACAAAGGAATGTTAAGCACAAGAGCTCATGAGTCATGTCAACACACAACTGCAACTTAAGAACTCATGCAAATAAACAAACACAGTGCAAATTCAGAAAACATATCCATCAGTTTGACACACGTGATGCAAATACAGATGTGAAGCCAGGTTTTTCCTTTTTTTATCTTTTTTTATACTGATGGTGAGAGGTTAAACTTGAGCAGCTGTGGTTATGGTTGCACCTCCATGTTTGTGTCACTCTTCCATTGTGTTGACTGAATTTGCAGCACGTTTCTGTATTTGCATGTGCATATTTTTTGTTTTGTTTTGCAGTACATGAGGTGCTGTCAAATTGATGAATAGGGCTGGGACGATATGCTTTTCTCCCGATTCGATTCTTCTACGATTTTTTTGGATGGCGATTAGATTTAAATTGCGATTCTACGATATTGCCGATTCTCTCGATTTTTAGTCTGGATTTTTAACATTTATCTGCACACAAATACTGTAGGAGCCTATAAATTAACATACTCCATTATAAAGTGAACTTAAAGCAGAAGTGAGTGATCCGGTCGTTTTCGCTAATGCTGCGTTCCAGGCAGGCTTTTGAAATCGTAAATTACAGCTTCAAGTCACAACTTACGACTTTGTAGCGTTCCAGGCAACCCACTCGTGTTTTTCCGACCTGTTTTACCGGTGAAAGTCACTATAACGGCCACTCGTAACTTCCGACCGGTGAACTCGTACCAGATCGAACTGGTACCACTTCACGGTCGGAAAAATACGAGTTTCCTTGAACGCACCATAACAGTCCTCGTCGCTACGTCACCACATTCACGGCGTTCCTTGGCTGCACACACAGCCCTGCATGCCGTTCTCTCTCCTCATTGGATAAAAACTGTAGGATACGATAAATGTTTTCTCTTCGGAGCAGAGCAGAGCAGAGGGACTGACAGACCCGTGTTTCGGTCCAAACACTCTATGTAAGTGATTGCTGTCAGAAGATATAACTATTTAAGACTTATATTAACACAAATGTATCACTCACTTCTGTATTTGCTGTGTGTTTGTCCATTTGCATGTGTTTTTCTTTATTTGCTGCGCACATTGAGCTCTCAGGGCCACCGTACAGTCTCAGTGTCTGTCATCTACGAACATTTGGTTCCATTTGGGGAATATTTTTCCCCAACCCAGCCCACCCTTGATTGATGACTGTCTCCAAACGTCTATGTCTAGCTTTTCTGAATAGTAGAAATAGTTGCTCTCTATTGAACACTGCTGTGTCTTTATAACCAGTGGACAATATAGCATTTTTCTAAAACCCAAAGCATCAATTACTGAATTAAATCTGTCTTAAAATGTCACAGTAATGTCTGTGCACACACTGATCAATCCCCCTGACCCTGAACTTATCTGGGAAAATCTTCAACAGACTGTGATCAGAGATTGTGAGAGCGTGGTGGTCGTGGTTCTGTTGAACATCTCCCGTGAGACAGCTGGGCAGCCATTTTTATGTTTCCATAAATACTTTTCCTCTACATGTATTTCTGCATCTCAGCCTAGTTAAAATACAGATAATACTCTGAACTAACAGGCCCAACTGCAGAGCTCAGTGATTTGAATTTCCCGCTCACTGACGTTGTTATTGACTGAATAATCATTGCAGCTTATCTAAATTGCAGTGATGTCTACTTCTTTTCCATATTGATCACACAATTGATTTAGCCTATTATCATCCACTATCTCTGACTCATATATTCACACGTTTGCTTTGTCTGTATGTTGGGAAAGAGCAGTGTTGTTGTGACTAGATTAAGCCTTTGATGAATGTGTTTTAGCTGTAATGCCGTGATAACTGAGCCGCGTTTTGAGTGTGTTTCCAGTCAGAAGCCGTAAGTCCCTTAATTTATAAGGCTTTAATTCAGATTTGGTCATTTTTCTTCAGATTTGTTTAGATCCCCGTCGTACAACTCAACATCCTGTCTGACTCTGTACCAAGGAGCTGTGTAGCTTTTATTCATGTGGAACAAATCACAAAAAAATCCTAAAGTATTGTGATTTTAATGTATGGTCAATTGCATTTGTTTTAATGTATCAGTTTTGCATTTTCTCCTTTACCTGTGTGGGTTTGTTTTAACATGGGCTGCAACTTTTGTTGAGCATTGTTATCAGTAATGTCTATTTTCAACACAACTATCTCATATTTTTGATGTGACTTGAAGCTTTATAGGATCATTTTGCATTGTGAAAACTGACGATTTGAAATAAAGCTATCCAGTTTCAAAGATTGAATTGATGAGAGTCAGTATGGCAGACTATGGAGAGTCTGCTACAGCCACAAACTGAGCGACCCTGAGCAGCATAGCTGTGTAGAAGTACGAGAATAAACTGGGGCAGCGTTTGAGCTTCTATATGAAGCAGCCTCCAGTGAGAATGGGAAAAGTCCAAATCGAAATCATATGCCTCCGAGTTCCTTTCTCTGGAGTTCCTATCAGTTCCTTTTTATCGGTGGCGGCTTGTTTTTCTGACAGTTGCGTGTTGCAAAACAATGACGTCAAACGTATGGCATCTACAGAGCTGGAAACTCGCAACAAGAGAAAGTCCGTGTGTGGCTTCATTTCACAGAGACGGATGATGACAACAGTGCTGGTTGTAATATCTGTAAAATGGCCATTTGATGGAAACGCCAACAATAAGCTCAGACAACTTTCTATCTAACATGGGTTTCAATTCTAGGAATGCCATGTGCACCAGAGCCACTGCTTCTCCACCAACCAGCATGTTTATATCCAGACATGCTTTTCCTCCCGTAGGCTTCTTTCCCCACAACAAACCCATCAGAAACAAGAAGAATCTGACCAATAAGCACAGTAATGGCATTGGTATCTATAAAAATGTATCAGTCTCCACTTCTTCCTAAAATTGTAAAGGTTCACGCCACGGCTGCTTGTTCTGGGGGATTATTTCAGATGTGAGGGATTTAGAAGGAAGCGGTGTTACATGGTTTGGGTTGGTTAATTGGTTATTGAGGCTGAAGTGAGGGCTGTGGTTGTGCAACATGACCAGTTTTAGGCTTCTGATGGAGAGTTGCTGATGGGTGGAGGTTTTCACGTGTATGACAGAGAATAGATGTGAGAGGTCAACAGAAAACACAGCAGGGTTCTTTGGAGACAACAAAGCAGCGCGCACGCATGTACGTGCCACACTCATGCATACATGCCGCGCTCACGCCAGCGATAAATAACAAGCGAAGCAGTTAACGGGATAGTTCACCCAAAATTCAAATTTCACTCATTATCTACTCACCCTCATGTTGACTAAGAGCTGTGAGAATTTTCAGAGTCCTCCGTGCTTTCTCTGAGTTACGGGGGGGTCCGCGTAGCAGTATTTGTCTATATAATGGTTGTCAATGGATACCAACTTTCTTCATCCAAAAAGACACACCAAAAAACATCCATATACCTCCATAGTGCTCGTCTGTAATGTCCCTCTTGTATTGAAGCCCCAACATGAGAAATTGTTCTGCTGGTCAGTGCAAATCACGCGAGATTTGCACTGACACAGGAAGATCAGTGAACCGAGACACTGGGAGCTTCCGCTACAAACAAGCTTAAAATATAGACTCATTTAATTTTTTTCGGAACAATTTCTCATGTCGGGGCTTCAATACAAGACGGACATTACAGACGAGCAGCATGGAGGTATTTGGATGTTTTTTGGTGTGTCTTTTTGGACGAAGAAAGTTGGTATCCATTGACAACCATTATATGGACACATACTGCTGCGCGGACCCCCCCCCGTAACTCAGAGAAGGCACGGAGGACTCTGAAAATTCTCACAGCTCTTAGTCGACATGAGGGTGAGTAGATAATGAATGAAATTTGAATTTTGGGTGAACTCTCCTTATAACAGGCTCACAGAGAGGAGATGGCAGCAGGTCTTGAGTCTATGTGTTTGTACGGCCTGTCAGTCAGGCCCTTGAACGCATCTTTTCATCTCCAGTCCAGCAGGCCAGGTTTTTCCATCCACACACCATTTGGCTTCTTTTTTTTTCTTGAATACGTCGGCCTCAGCAGTTAACCATTCCCTCTGCCTGGTGTTGATGTCTCAGCTTTCAAGTCGACTGATGTGGTCACAACAGAGCAGCCGGATCCGATGAGTGATTCAGTATGTGTTGATAGTTTCTGTATTGTTTACAGTAAAAGGTCAGTTATTTTAAGTTGAGGAATCGGGAGCGAATCACAATGCAACTCTTTGTGTTCATTGTCTCTGCTTTATTCTCTCAACGGGGCAGCTTTCTAATAATATTTTTTTCCATCACTGTTGGGTGAGAGTTCAGTCAGACCTCACAAAACAATATTTAGACTCCTGGAGCAATATAGAAAATACAAATCTTGTGTGTGTGTGTGTGTGTAGGCTAGCCCAAGGATTTTCCCCCTGTTGTGATGCCCTTAATATCACTGGCATTTTAAGCAACTTTGCCTCAACTTTCCTTAATAATGTTTTTTTTTTTGCTAAAGTGTGAAAGATTGGGAGGAGAGGTAAGCGGCTTGGTGCTCTGTGTAATTAACTCAGCATAGCTGTGTTTGCGCTGCAGCACGTGACATCCGAGGAAATGCAGGCATGCCTGGAATCTCCAGGAGCTTGCCCTGCCCTCTGGAAGCTCACTTGGCTCGCCGCTCACTCATCTGTCTCAGCTCTCACATGCACTTGAACTTACTCATTCTACATTCCTGTTGGTGAAGCCCACACACACACACACAACCCACACAGACCCCAACACAGAAGCATGCATGACACTGCGCAGACCATGCTTCAGTTGAATCCTCATGCTAATCAAGTTTAATTTCAGTCTGGCCTTGTTAAATATGAGTCAACCCATTCCAGCAGTGTTGTAATTAAGCCTGCTCCTGTTCATCTGGGCCTTAAAACACAAATGGGAATACCATGAAGGTGCTCAGCAGAAGGAATGTAGGAAAAACCTCCACAGCACTTCTCAGTGAAATGATTTTACAGTTTTAGTCCTGATGATTTATAGACATAGGCTCAGCGCGATTGATATACATGATCTGAAATGATCTGACTGCACATGTATTGATGTATTGGTGGGGATGTTGGCTGTTTTTTCATCTTCTGTCTGACCTGCTCCCCCATGGTCGATGCTTCATGTTCAACACATCAAGGCTCCACAGACCAAATAGCAGCTTATCTCTGACTGACTGTCTTTTTTTTAATGTAGTTATTCTTACTTGTTCTTCCCTTGGGCAGATTTGAACTACTTCTATATTATTCTACTTCACTTATTGTTTCATCTATATTAGTAATGTTTCAAAAACGTTTTCAAGCTGTCAGTTTTAAATAAACCGGTGTAGACTTCGGCCATTCAGTTTATTCATACTAATCTTCAACAATTCAAGTAATTTCCAACCATTTCATACAGCCTTCTTCTTTTACTTTTACTCTTCAGATATTGTTTCATCTTTTCAAGATTGATTCAGCAATTTCTTCACTTAATTCAGCATTGTTTCAACAATTTATTCAGCTCATTCAGCTTTCAGCATTCACCCGTATTTCCTTTAGGCAATGCATTCTCTAGTTTTTTTTTAGGGTTTGCCTCAGGAAAAAAACAAATGAAGCTATTAGGGCCACTATATTATAACACTTTGGGGGCAACTATAATTACTTAACAGAAAAAAAAAGTATATATACTGTTTATCGCCATTCAGCTAAAAAAAAAAAAAAGATATTGCTTTTGGTCCATATCAGCCCTGATCTATCTTTATTATCAGAATCATGTGAGAACAGCAAATACTGACACGGCCTGTCTGGGACCTGTGTGACTGTGCACGTCAGCACTATGTCACATTTACTCTGCAGAGATGTTTAGATCCCAGTTGTGCCTTTGCATGTATTATATACTCCAGACTCCGACAGCTGTAACTCAGCGAATGTGCAGCATCTCAGCATTGCACTGTGTTTAATTACAATAAAGGAATGTGTCGACCGATCACCAAACCATTCGACAATACTCCACCCTTTCCAGATATCTGGTTCAACTGGCTAAAACCACGACCACTAAGTGTTTGTGAATGATTTGGCTGTCACATCTGAGCTACTGCTTTAACTTGGCACCTGCCCTGCTGCCCCCTGCAGAGCTCACACTTTGGCACATCCAGAGACATCAAGTACAGATTCTCACACTTTGTAAGCAAGCACACATCTACAGCTGATAACAACCGACGACCGCTCAATGAACCAAACCCTACGCTCACCTAGTGGAGACCTGTGTGTGGGCCGTGGGGCTGAGGGGTTTCAGACGGCAGTAAATGTGTGGTCACAGGTTACTGTGGTAGAAGTGACAGACTCTCTGCAGCTCGGCAGCAGACTCGTGGCTCTTTTCGAGCACAGGAACATGTCACGGGAGGTCAAGAACAAGCGGCGATCCAGCACACACACCATGTTTGGTTGGACTCTGTCCCGTCGTACTGTATTAGGAGCATGGGATGCCAGCAGAGGTACAAAATGTGCTATCTTTGCCGAGCGCACTGAACCACCATGTTATTCTTTTTAAGATTTTATCAGGTTCCTGTGTCACGTATTTTTAGACGTGCCATCATGATGACGTTGTGTGTGTGTAGAGGAGTGTGTTTCACAGCCCCTGGGGATCAGCTCGTGCTTCCCTGTGGGCTTAGGGCTAGTGTTTTGGTCGTTCCTGGCGTTGATCCTCTCTGGAGTCATGTGGGAGGAGTATGCAGACAACTCTGTAATTACGCTGTCTCCATGACATATTAATGGGGTTTGGCTTGTAATCCTAAGTAACGGCATCTTTGTCTTGTGTCTTGTATCAAAGATAAGCGCGGCATGTGCTGAAGTGTCGAAGGCCTCTCGCAAATCCACACCATAGAAATGAAATGTTAAAACAACAAGCCAGATTCCGTCACTGCAACGTCTCCACAGCCTCCTGATGATACAGTGCAGATGTTCACACATGCTGTCCTGTTATCTTTGAGCTGATAGATCGTCAAGAGTCGAGCGAGGCTCAGTTTTCATTTCATCGTCAGTGGAGCGTCACCGGGGAGGTTCCTGCTTCCTGGTTCCCTCCCGGCTTCTTCAATGAACAAATGCCGGTCTCCAAGGCGATGGATCTCCCAGGGCCAGAGGTTTTTGCCTGATGCGGGGGCGCGTTCGCCTGTGTGTGTTGTCAGGGAGAGACACCAGATGGGCCGGGGCTTCCCCCTCGTGTGTGTCGCTGCAGAGTAGACCTACTGTACCTCCATGTGTGCACACACACAGGCCCTGGCGATTGCAGTCGCAAATCTGCTTACAACACAGCGACCTTTGCCTCGGCCCGAGCCAAACGTGTCATACAGATGCAGGCAGAGAGAGAGAGAGCAGACCTAACGTGTCAAAGTCACACTTTGTCCTCTGGTTTTGAAAAAGGCAGAGACACTTTATAGCAACACCTAAAGTGGAGCAGTTATTTTTCCACAGGGGCAGTGAACTACATAGAGGTGACTTTGTGCTGCTCTTCTGGACCACTTAGCAAACTTACCGTTGCAGCCGTATGCGCTTCTCTGATCTGTGATGGAAACTTTTAACCTGTAAATCTCAGAATATACAGTATGATGCTGTGCAGATGAGCAATGCATCAAGGTCTGGTTACATGCATTAAAGAGGAACGATGCAGGATTTGCTTAACTATGCCACTTTTTTACTTTAATTAAACAGCTTTGGAGTAATCGTGATGGTTTAATAAATGGCTTAACTTGTTACGAGGGAGAACGGAGGCTCTCTTCCTTCCATGTGCATCGTGTCACTTATTGCCTCTTTGGGCTGAAAAACAACTTTGCAAGATCGGGGCCCCGGTGTCCCAGATCTCGTCTCTGCAGCACTGCGACACAACCTCGCCTCGCAAACTGCAATCTCTTGTTTATGACAGATTAAACCACACAAATATACACATCGTAACATCGTATATGATGTATAACATTATCTACCGCTCTATTGATTGATTTCCCGCCGGCTTCGTTATCAACACATGCACATGGAGGAGAGGAGGGTTAGCAAAACCTTAGCGGAAAAGCGACCAGACTTCCATAGTTCCTCTTTAAGTCAAGTATATTAATTTGATTGTTTATTTTCTGTTATAGCAGTAGTAGAACGTTTTGCCCTACCTTTGACCTTATTTTGATTTATTTACTCAAAACACAGCAGGAACCCTTGTGTAATCCAGACCTGCTGGACTCTGGCAAAACCTGACAGATGTTGGTCAGCTCACGTCTGTGCAGCTCTGGATGCCACCTAATGGGTTTACTCTGACTCCAGATCTGTGGTCCAGTCCCAGATATATGCAAATTAATTAATGTGGTTTAGGTTTCACACAATCTGTCGGTTAATTTCAGTCGATGGGATGATAGTGACACTGAAATGACTTTGATTCGCTGAGCTCGGGTTTATATTTTTAGCAAACACCCAACATCTTTTCTTGCACCAAACTTCACCATATACCACAGTGGTAATGCAACATTAACTATTATAATTACACAATTCAATCAGTCCTTGTCATCTATACCAGTCAGCTATTTAGTCCGTCAGCAGAGCTGCTCAGCGGCCTGAAGGAATGCGCTGAAATGCTCTGTGAATAATAATCATTGTGCAGAGTTTTAGAACTCAGCGTTAAATCGTAGCTGTTTCAAAACAATGTTGCATGAAATTTCAATACAAAAATGCACCTGGCATAACATACACACAGGTCACCCAAATACGTATGAGGGGAAACCTTTGAAGGGGGGGGGTAGTGGGTCCATAGCTGTCCATTTCCATGCCCGCTTCAAACAGCCAGGGAACATTCCTGAGAGAGAAACGCGAAGAGAGAGAGACCTGTGTGTGTGTGTGTGTGTGTGTGTGTGTGTGTGTGTGTGTGTGTGTGTGTGTGTGTGTGTGTGTGTGTGTGTGTGTGTGTGTGTGTGTGTGTGTGTGTGTGTGTGTGTGTGTGTGTGTGTGTGTGTGTGTGTGTGTGTGTGTGTGTAGCCTGTTGCAAGAGGGAGAATGCCAAGACCGTTACTGGAAAACGATAGACACTGAGCCACATGATCCTGTGAGGGAGGCCACAACCTGGACAAACACAATGAATCAATTGTGCTGAGGCTGCTCGTGCACTCATAACACGCACAAGAACTTTCACTAAGTTTTTTTCTTTTTTTTCCTTTTTAAAAAAAAAAAGATGTAATACTCAACATTATCCCAGTAGTAAACGATGTTAAGTAGCTGCATCAAGATAATATTCATCACTGCACTGTTTCCATTAACTTGTTACAGAGCATGAGTCAGGACCATCATGAAGTATCACACTGTCCGAGACCAGATCCTCTTTTTCTTTTTGACATGTAAACCTGAGGTTGTTCTGGCTTTAGTACTTCCATTTCTACGTATGGAAAGCACCTCAGTGTCATCGCCGTTTATCTCTATGCATCACTTCTCTTCTAGTAAGTGTTCCTCTTGCCGTGGCTGTTATTTATTTATGTTGGCGGTGTACTAAGTAGCCAGAAAATGACTTGTATATCTAAAACACCTGGGCCGTGCGGTGCCAGAGGTTGCCACGGTTGCCATGATGTCGGTCCTCCCCTGTGCAGCACGGCTCGGCGCCACGGGACAAAAAAAAAAAACTGAGAGCTGGCAGGCAGCGCATACCGGATCCAGCCCATCCAGGAAAGAGCCAAACGTCCTCTGTGGACTATAAACAATAGGGCTTCTGCTTTTGTGTCATGTTTGTGGGAACACAGAAAGAGAATGAGAAAGCATGTGATGAAGTCAGGGAGAGGGGAGGCGGGGGTGGGGGGGATGGGGGTGGAGGTGGAGGGGCCTCCTCTACAGCGTCTGACTTCCCCGTGTACTCCTTCATTCCTGCTGTGTGACAGTGTAGCAGCAGATTCTCAGGCCGTTAGTTCAACTAAACAGCACAAGTCTGAATGGGAGCACTGTGCACTTGCTCGCCCATTAAAGGGATAGTTCAACATTTTGGCAAACTGGCCCATTGCCATAATCACTATAGTCATAGCAGTAGGTTCGTTACCTTTAATTGTCGGTGCAAGCTGTTTTTAGAGCGGCGGAGCAGAGCCGTGAGCTGCTCAGAGCTACGCTACGGAGGCTAATGGGATTTCTTGGTTTCCCTCATCAAATACACAATCCAACAACTCCAAAACGCTCTGGTGGACAAGTTGTGACCTGCACATTCACCACGCTATGAGATAATAACAGAACGTTACCAGACAGAGGTCTGTTTTAGAGATAAATACAGAGACTGCTTGCTGAAAAACTGCCCCAGAAGGCAACGCACATCAGCGGTTTTGCATGAATTTACCTTGAAAACAACTCTGTCTGGTAACGTTCTGTTATTATCTCATAAAGTGCTGAATGTGCAGGTCACAACTTGTCCACCAGAGCATTTTGGAGTTGTTGGATTGTGTATTTGATGAGTTTGATGAGGGAAACCAATAAAATCCCATTAGCCTCCGTAGCGTAGCTCTGAGCAGCTCACGGCTCTGCTCCGCCGTTCTTTAAATTTAAAGGTAACGAACCTACTGCTATGACTATTATATAGCGATTGTGGCAATGGGCCAACTTGCCAAAATGTTGAACTATCCCTTTAATATATCAGCAAATAAGTGATAGTGCTGCCTGCAGAAAGTAGGCCCACCCCTTTGTGATCTCTCTGTGGTCATGCTGTGCTCACTGACTTCCCAGACACCTGCTGGACCAGTCCTCATTTGCTTATCCAGGCAGTGTTGGTGAGGATTAAGTCACACCCTCTTTGGTCAGAGACTTTTTTTTTTTTTTTTTTTTTTAGATCTGGTTCATCAACAGAAACCCCTCCCAGCACCAGGCCACCTTCTCTCTCCCTTCTTGATTTCTAAAACTTGTAGTGTGGTTTAAAGTTTCATTCAGTTATATATTGTTTCCTGCTTTCTAAAATGTAGCAGGCGAGATAATCAATGCACCGTCGTTCACACAACATCCCTCTAAGTGTTGTGTTGGTCAGATGGAGGTCTGGCTCTCTGAAACAGAAGCAAAGTGCAGGTGTAAAATCTCTGACAAGATCAAGTTCAAGGCTTCCAGCTCGGCTGCTGTTTTGAATTTGGTTTGGATTGCAAATCTGCGCCGGGGACTCAGCACAAACTACTGCGTTTGTGTTTTAATTAAGCTGTGGACATGGCATCCCAGAACTGGTGGTGCAAGGCTTTTCTATCACTGAGACGGTTTTAGAAACCAAAGCAGTGATTAGCCCACCAATATGGCAACAGTGGAGGGATTACTTGTCTATTTTTAAAATGCTGACTTGAAATCGCTTTACTGCACCAAGCAATCAGCATTCCTGGTTGCGGAGAGCAGGAGTGCCATATGCCACATAGCTTACCATTATTATACATTAGTCTTTGATAGGTAAATATAGTTTATCCTGCACTGAGTGATTATTTTCTGTTGTGTATATACTTTTTGTTTCTTTATGTCTCTATTTAAAAATGTCTTTTTTATTTATCTTGCACTGTTTTTACATTTTACATTGTCTTTTATCTTGTGGTGCACGGTGGCTCTGTGGGAGCACCCTCAATTCAGTTGTACGTTATGCAATGATAATAAAGGCTATCTTATCTTAATTAGTGTCAAATACAACAAAAACTGTCCTATCGAATTATTCTAAAATCACTTTTTAGGCTTTTTAAAAATCCTTATGTCCGTTTGTATATTTCCGAGTGAAGGAGCCTCTTAGCCACACAATGCCAGATCCACCTGTTCCCTCTCAATCTTCTCCCTTTTAACTCTCTGGAACAACTGTCACAAGCGAAATATAGGCTTTCTATTTATTTAACAGTGGATGCAGCGTTGTATATGCAGCTGTCAAATAGGAATCTACAATAAGAACATCCCGGGCTTCACTCAGGCTTCACTCAGGCAGGACGATCTGAAACATAATAGTGGTTCGCAAACTAAACACAACCCAACAACATTCCCAGGAGGCTAGAAGGGGAAAAGGCCTTGTAGTCACTGTGGCTGTTTATTAACCATGTTGACTTTGGAAAAGCATCTGGCTATCACAGCAGAAACTCAGTAGAAACACTATCAGGCTCTGCGCTTGTTTTTGCGGGTAGTTTGATAAGTGTGGTGGTGAGCTGCATTATCATTGTTTCAGCCTGACAGAGGGTTCCCTCTCTTCCCCCCAACAGTTCTTGTTTTCTTCAACGGCCGCGTTTCCCAGCTTCCCTCTGTTTATACAGGCCAGGACGCCGTGAGGCAGCAGGCATAAATAGTCAAGTCCACTCACATACGCGTAATCATAAACACGCACACATAAACTGTATATACACGCGCAGCCCCCGGGCTCAGAGCCTTTCATCCAGGGTCATCCATCCACTCCTCACCCAGTCTGTCCTGACTCATCCTCACTGAAGAAAACATGACAGCCCAGCAAAGACACAGGATGTCCCGAGGGCGCACAAAGCAAGACACAGTGCTATTTTTACAGCAGCAACGATTACTTGATTAGTTGATCAACAGGGAAATCAACAGCAACTATTTAAAGAATTGAATCATCAGTTTAAAAATACAAAAAAAAAGAGGCCAAAACTCTGATGGTTCCAGCTTCGATGCTTTTCTATGTTTTATCTAATTGATTCATAAAAATAAATAGATAAATAAAGTTTTAAAAAATCCGAGGGTTTATGGATTGAGGGTCAAACAAAAATGTTATTTGAGGTCGCCGTAGGCAGAAAATACTCATTAGTTGCAGCCCTATGTTATTTGCACCGTCATTTCCATAATTATGGGATGCCCCAGGTGCTTGAAGTGTAGTAGCTCGGGCTGCAAAGGTAAATGCAAAAGACCTTTTATGATATTGTCTGGTGCATCAGTGTCCTTTACGAAGTAAATTAACCTTAAAGAGCCTGTAATGTATAAAATACATGTTACACCACAGTTAGCAGGTGGAAATGTAAACACACTAGAGATTATGAAATATAGTGTGAATGCACCGTCAAAGCTGAGCTCACAAAGGTTATAGTGAAACTTTTGGTAACACTTTATTTGACGCCTAGTTATACACATATAAGCTTAATTATAACACATTGTAACTATATTTATAATGCATTTCGATGTGGCATTGTCAGTGAGTTAATAACAATTATAACATATTGTAATACCTGACCTTATAAGTCATGATAAAAAGCTTTATAGTGTGTTGTGATTATTGTTATAAAGTTAGTAGTTAGTTAGTTATAGTTATCCAGTGCTATAACTCATTATAAGTATGGTTATAATGAGTTATAGAGATAGGCGTCAAATAAAGTGTTACTTTTCCTATATTGTGCCTATATTGCTTCTTTTAACAAGAAAATCTCATCCACCGTCTGGAGTTACTTCATGTGCGTACCTCATCATGCAACGGCAGAGCTCACTGACATGTGTATTTTTTCTAGCCAGCTGTAGCTTTCATCTCCCCTCACTGTCTTATTGTCAGAGCAGATCTCCACTGCTGTAGTTCCAAACTGCCAACGCCGCCGTGCTCGGCCCTGACTCTGGGCTGCGTCTGCTCTCGGCACAGATCAAAGTCAGCAGGACAGGTGGAAGTAGATGGGAGTTATAGTCAGGCTGTCAGTGGCGCTGGCCTCACCACGCCCGTCTCTCTGTGTGGCCTGCTCAGCCCCAGGGACCGGAGCCAGATAAAGGTGGTGTGGTGACTGAAAGTGCCACTTAAGTGAAACACAAACAGTTGAGCACATATGCAATCCTTCTTTCTTTTTTTCCCTTCTTTTTAACAGTGGCGCACAAACAGGAATAAATGGGAATACAAAGACAACACACGGCTGTATGTTTCCTGTGTGCGAGCTGCATGTTTTGATTAAAGTTAATAGAATTAGCTGTGCTGCTTTAAATGAAACGCACATGACACACCATAGGTTCAGTTTAGTGTGCTGCTGCTGCTGCTGCTGCTGTGTTTGTGGATTTCACTTTTCTTGGTTGCTTCTTTTTCTATTTTTTGTCTCTCGAATGCACACACACACACACACACACACACACACACTCAGCAGAAGAGAGTGTGGGAGATAGTGGGCGAGGGCAGAGGAAGTGAGAGAGTGTAGGTTTCTGCGTGTGTGTAGGTGGATGTAGTATTGTTGCTCTGCTGTGAGGGGGTGCGATTTCTGACGGGAGCCAATGGGAGCGTCGTCTCCCACACAGACAAAACCACATTAATGACAGTCTGTTGATTTGTCACGTGTTTTTTTTTTTTTTTTTGGGGGGGGGGGGGGGGGGGGGGGGGTTGATTAATAAATGACATGATTCATCTGTCAGTGAGTTTACAGTCCGTTGAGATAATTTGCTGGTCAGTGGCTTAAGTCTGTGTCCCCCCCATTAGTGGGGCAGAGTGTCCACAGCACTGTGGGAATCCATTGTTTACCCTCCTTTCTTCATTAATAATCCACCGTCACTCCCTTTCTCTCAGCGCTCTCCTCTTCTCCTTCGCACACAAGCTTCCTTTTCTTCTCCGCTCCGTCTCTCCCCGCTCGCCCGCTCTATCCTTCTTAGTCATTCCTGCCTTTTGTTATCCCCTCGCCACTTTTTCCTCTTTCAAGGCCTCATCCTTCCATTTCTAGTGCCCTCTCTCTCTCTCTCCCCTCTCTCTCTCCTCTCTGTGGTGCCCTTTTTGGACAATGGAGGAATCCTCTGGCCTGGCTGCAGGGAGGAGGAGGGGGGGGGCTGTGACTGACAGGCCTGTGTGGGGGCGAGCTGCTTGGCCTTTGTCCCTCTGCCAAGGAAAATGGAGGGAACCCAGGGAGGTGGAGCAGTGGGGAGGAGGAGGGGAAGAGGACCAGCGAGGGTGTCATTCATGTGCGGAGGCTTCGGGAACTTTGGATTTCAAACAGTTCTCTTTAGAGGGGGGAGGGGGGAGGGACGGGACGCTCGGCCCATATTGCTCCATTAGCATCGGCCTTGAAGTGACTAAGCATCAGTGGTGGACAGTAACGGAGTACATTTACTTGAGTACTGTACTTAAGTAAGTAAGTTCTCGTTACTTTCAGGTCTGCTCTTTTTTTCTTTTTTTTTTCTAAAATACTATTGAACACAATAGGGCTGACCCAAAAAAATCGAAGCTTCGAAGCTTCGTTTATTGCCATGGTAATCGATCATGAAGTCCGTGATCGACTGTTTTTTTTCTTCTTTCTTTTCTCCTTTTTGACACCTGTTCTTATTGTTACATTAAAATGAGTAGGCGACCTGGCAGCCTGATTGTGGAGATATGCAGTGTTTATTTGCCATTACTTTCATTATCCCCCCCCCCCCCCCCGTCAGACGTTACGATCGCGCACCCCCCGGCCATCGAAGCTTCGATTAAAATCGATTTTATGTCCGCGAAGTTTCGATTATCAAAATATGATAATCGGGTCAGCCCTAGAACACAAGCTGTGTTTGTCAAAGAAGGAAACCCTAACCCCTAAAACCAGCACATCATTGCAGGTGGTTTTTTTCAGAGGCAAAGAGTTAATTCTCAGAAACAAGAGTTAAAAGGTCCTTAAATTCATTTAGAAAAATTTATAGTAATTCATTGATGTGAAAAATAAGAAATTTGCTCTTACTCTTACTTAAAGTAAATTTAAAAGCATGTACTTTTGGATACTTAAGTACCTTTAAAAGCAAGTACTTTTTTACTCTTGCTCGAGTAACATGTCGACTGAGCTACTTTTACTTGTAACGGAGTAAATTTTGACCAGTAGTACCGCGGTGGAGTACTCTGTCCATCTCTGCTAAGCATGTAGTCCTGCTGCTGCATAATGTGCTTTTAGTTTCAGATTAGAACTCTGCTGCTCTGAGGATCCTGGACTCGGTGAGATGGTTCTGTGCTGGGAGCTGTGTTGAGCCTGTGC
Source organism: Trachurus trachurus (assembly GCF_905171665.1). Classification (NCBI taxonomy): domain Eukaryota; kingdom Metazoa; phylum Chordata; class Actinopteri; order Carangiformes; family Carangidae; genus Trachurus; species Trachurus trachurus. The sequence continues at coordinate 21,296,401 of NC_139911.1, forward strand.
TCATTCATGTAGTGAGTTTATACCACAACAATGACGGCAGCTATCTATAGAAACATGTGCAGTAATGAGGCTCGCCACTCCACTGACCGACCAAGTTACTCAGTCAACCAAATCCTCTCTGCTTTTCATTTCATTTCCCCGGACACTGAAAGAGTCCAGGCCAGCACCAAAGCATGTGCTCGCCCCCCCTCCCCTCCTCTCCCCTCCTCTCCCCTCTCTCTTTGAGCCCCTCACCCAAGTAGTGTGTGTACACACAGTGTGTAGTTTGTGCACACACACTGTGAGGGAATGGATATTGGGAGAAGAGTTAGGGGACATAAGGACCGGGCAGATTTTGGCAGAAGATTAAGAGGCTCGGGAATGTGTGGATAGGAATTCCAGCGGAGTTGCAAAGGAAAGGAAGTGTGTTAGAGTAAAACAGAAAAGAATGGAGGAGAGGTTTAATGACGGCGGCATGTAATTTGACTTCCTCTTTGTAGCAAAACTCTGAGATGAGTGAGTCCACTGATTGAATGCCTCGACGAGCTGAGACCTGATGGAGTCGGTTCAGCCCTTTTTTTTTTGTTTTTGTTCCGCTCAACACCAAGACTTTATGCTTTTGTCTTTGCAGAAGTTACACCAACCCTCCCCCCCTCCTCCTCCTCCTCCGCTGCCAGGAATAAGTCTTTTTATGGATATTTATACTGTAGTTTTTAAACAACAAGCCCTGCACCCGCTTGATGATTTAGGACAAAGACGGACTTGGGTGTCTGGAGTTTCTCCACGGTCTCCTGCACACTAAATGCACCCTGAAAGTAGAGGGTTGAAATTAGTGATTTGTGCATGCGTGTGTGTGTGTGTGTGTGTGTTTGCGAGGCAGGAGGAGCCTGCTCTGTCTGTAGTCTGATGGCATGATTGGAGGGAAACCGTAAGCTAAATGGAGTCACTTGACTGGAACACTGCAGCCTCTGTGAACATCAGGCCTCGGCTCACTGCACCTACAGTGGAGCATTACTCATACAGAGAACATACAGTTTACCCATACGTATGCATCCCAAACACACACACACTCACACACACACACACACACACGTATGCACTTTGCCTCCTGGATTTCTGCGGTCACATATTTAATGAGTTTGTCTGGAGCGATGTGAGGTCCACAAACATTAGCATTCCTCTTTGTGAATTTACAGTCTCTTAGCGCGCACATAAACACACTCGTAAACACTCAAACAAACACCGACTGCAGCTCATACACATGAACACACAAATATGCATGTTAACATACTGCACACACGCACACACACACACACACACACACACACGCTGAGTGCTGTTAATGCAGCCGGAGCGCTTGGCAACATGAACCAAAGTAAAACTAAGACTCTATAAACAGTCGTGTGTGTATGTGTGTGTGTGTGTGTGTGTGTGTGAATGTGTGTGTGTGTGTTGAAGACCAACAGCACTGGATCTTCTCTCCTGTGTCTTAAGCATGCACACACACACACACATATATGCACACAAACACACATCCTGAGGCGCATTAACTCACTCTGTCTGAGAGGAATGTAAGCTAAGCAGGATGATGCAGATAAGACAAAGCATTTTACAACTGTCCACACACACACACACACACACACACACACACAGGCTCAGTGTGTCTTTTGCGCAGCTTTCTGCCACTCACAGGTTACTCATGGGTGACTGACTGGGCTTCATTCACTGTACAATAAAGGAGGATATCACACCACAACCATCTCACACTAACTAGATCAGACCATGTTGTAGTGATGTTGAACAGACCTGCTCCTCCTCTGTGTGAAACCATATCACGCTCCAACTACATCTCTGGTCTTTAATAGCCGTCCCAACCTATATAGGATAGGGGACACCTTTCTATTGCACTTGACCTGGTCTCTTCAGGTGTGGAAACTGTGGTGTTTTTGTATCGTCTCTGCTGTCTATTGTCTATTTGTGTCATTCTATGTATCAGCCGTTCCCTTGTTTGTGGTCTACGACCGAGTATTGGGGCCACATTGACAAATAAAAAAAATAACAAACTTCGAGAATAAAGTCCTAAATTTACAACTTTATTTAAGTCTGTGTTTTTTTGTTTTCTGTTCTCAATTTGGCCCTAATAGTCTGTAATTGTGGTCTGTGTTTTCTGTGTGTTTTTATATGTTATTGGGACTGCAGATGGAAATTAGCTGTGATCTCTTCATTTTCTGCAAATGATTAATGAATCAATCAAATCAGAATAAACTTTATTGTCCCCGGAGGGAAATTTGTCTTGGACAATCAGTGCTGTGCATCCTGCAAAACAGTTTAAAAACCACACACACACACAACCAACAGACCACACTTAGAGACAGTACGACCAAGTTCACAATTCATCAGGAGTAAATAAATAACTATTGCACTTCTCGTATATTGCATCTCGCCTCTGTCATTGGTTGATTTAGTTTATTAAGGGACAATGTGCAAACTAAACCTCCATTCATGTAATTGACCTTCTACTCTGTGTTGTTTCTCATGGCTGCATCATGACTCTAACCATTTATTCAAATAATCACATGCAACTATAGGAGCCGAGACCAACTGCTCTCAGGAAGGGACAGACTGGTCAAACAAAGGCTGCCTATTGGACCCCCCCCCCGACTACTTATCAACAGTTGGCCAAGTGCTGATTTTCAGTTTTGATGCATGCCCTTCCTCTGTTGGTTTTGGCTGTTGACGGCAAATATTTGCTGTTGATGCTTTTCCAAGTGTGGAAGCGGCACGAGAACGTTGGAAATGATTATTTTGTCTTCTTGAAGCACAAGCTAGAACTAGTGGAAGCATTCACATGAGCTGCAGCGTGCAGACTGGTGTGTGTGCATATATTAGTGTAATTGCTGGGAGACCCCACACTGCCCTCTGCTGACATGGCTATCATTTACCCCCCTCCCATCTACCCCTCCTTCCCTCCCCTGCACTACATCCTCCTGTTCACAGCTTCACTCCCTTCCTTTAACCAAACAGCTCTTGCAGGGCTCTCATTAAAACATCCCAGTTGAAAAGGTTGTAAAGGAAATGTAGCACCGTGTCTACAGCCGTCTCAGCCTCCAAACGGTTATACAAGCTCCAGGTCTGTGAAGGCTGCCGTGGCTCACTAACACAACCAAGAGGCGGCGGCGGTACACTAAATCCCACTGCCCCCACTTGTTATTCCAATCGACCCATTGATCCGTGCAACACTTTTGGCTTTCTCCTTTGTTTAATTTGAAGGTACATCGGTCGGTGGGAAACGGCACGGACATCTCCGGTTTTTCATCGATGGACTCTGCGGGGTTACCGACCGTTCTGAGAGCAAGCGAACGCACCAGGGAACAGATTGATTACATGTTACTTATGTAAAGCGTCACAATTTCATTACACGAGCTATTTGGCGGGTTGCGATTTCTCCGAATGGAAATGCCGCTGGGCTCGGCGTCATGTTGGTTTCCTAGAAAAACACAGGCAGCTTGTCTGAGAGCGGACACTCGGGAGTGAATGGCCATCTTTGTGAATGTTCATAACCACTTGTTCACAGACATGATTGCATTACTGTCTAGCCCTTCCTCATCATGATTGAGCTCTGGATCATATCAAGAGTGAAGAGGAATTTACTAATACCAGTGATTTTATTGTGCAGTTGGTTTGACTTGAATGGAAGAATTGTTGATTATGTCTTAGTAGTAATATGGCAGTGTTCTCAACCTTGGGGTCGGGACCCCACAAGGGGTCGCCTGGGATTCAAATGGGGTCGCCTAGACTGAATTTGAAAAAATAACCCAACTAATTATTATTCTTATGATTAAAAACACCACACACAATCTTAGATAACTGTATACTATACTTTCACTTTCTCGGATATAAATCGAGTTCAAATAGATTCAAAAAACACAGGATGAGATGTTAATATCCTTGTGCGAGCACATACAAAAAGAACTGATGGACTTGTCGGTGAATGGTAGATGGTAAATTGGTGAGTTGAATTTATGGGATGCATCGTCAGTAGTGTTCCTCTCTGGCTCATTGGATGTTTCGGCCATTAACACTATACACCCTCACCAGAGGCGGTCAGCTACAGGCTGATCAGGCCCAAGCTTGCGTCCCATGCCTAATCACTCAATAGAGTTGCCCCATATAAAAAAATATTTTATTTTTTTATAAAATAATAAAATGTAGCATATAAAAATATCTGAGCTGGCGCACCTTGATTCATGTGCAGTCATGTGATGCGGGATCGCCAGATATTTGTGATGTCAAAATGGGGTCATGAGCCAAAAAAGGTTTGGGAACCAGTGTAATATGGCTTCCTAGACTTTAGTATGAGAGTATTGTTTCAGCTGAGGCAGACTTTTGGGGGAGCGAAAGTGTGTGGCATGCCTTTTTCAGGTGTGTGTATGTCTGTGTGTGTGTGTTTGAAGCACCCTCACCTCAAGGAGCGGAGTGTCACCTGTTCTCCCAGCACCGTTGCCTCCCCTCCCGGGGGCCGTTTCCCATCTGGGCTCGGCCCCCGTCACATGGTCAGCTCCTGTTTCCTACTGCAGCCATCTGATACCTGTCACCTGCTGCTCAGTGAGCCAACACCCTCTTTATCTCTGTCTGGCTGTGTCCTTTCCTGTGTTTATCTCACTCCTCCTCCCATTTCACACTCCCGTCAGGTGGGGATGCTAATAGCGACTCCCAGGCTAACGCTATAGGGAATTTTCAATATTGCGCAAAGAAGCACTGATAATCTCCATCCTGCACCGCCAGCAAAAAAAAAAAACCCGGACAGAATCTGTGGAAAAGCTCATTGCTGCTGCAGCTCCCTCGCTCCCCATCCAAACACAATACACACAACTAGTTAGGAGCGAGCAGTGTCTGTCATCGAGGAACAGAGCGGAGCTGAAATACAGCATTCTTCTCTTTGGCAGCGTAATTGTAGAGCTGTCTCCCAGCATCTTGTATCGAGTGTTGTAGAAGTGTCTTTTTTTTCTTCTCGCTTTTGTCGAGCATAAACCTGACAGTGCAGCACATCAAAGAAGGTTTTGTGTTATCTGATTTGCTACATGTTTATGCAACAGTGAGGAGACGGGAACACAACGCTGCTACATTAGTGAACTTTAATCCCAATCAAGGTGGAGGATCTTGGAAAGTGATCTGGATTTTCCAGTTCAGCGTGTTTTATCTCTGCTGACACACACACGGGATTTTCAGCCGAGTTACCTGGCTGACAGTCGGCTAAAATCTGAATTAAGGCAATGTTTTTCAACCTTGGGGTCGGGACCCCATGTGGGGTCGCCTGAAATTCAAATGGGGTCGCCTGAAATGTCTAGGAATTTAAAAAAAAACGTTTTTATCTAATTATTCTTTTTAAAATTATGATTAAAGGGATAGTTCACCCAAAATTCAAATTTCACTCATTATCTACTCACCCTCATGTCGACTAAGGCTGGGAGAAGTTTCAGAGTCCTCCGTGCCTTCTCTGAGTTAGAGCGGGGCTCCGTGCAGCACTGCATGTCCATATGACGAAGAAAACGAAGAAAAGTGAGCTCCGTTCACAACCATCATATGGACATGCAGTGCTGCATGGAGCCCCGCTGTAACTCAGAGAAGGCACGGAGGACTCTGAAACTTCTCCCAGCCCTTAGTCGACATCAGGGTGAATAGATAATGAGTGAAATTTGAATTTTGGGTGAACTATCCCTTTAAAAACACCACACAATCTTAAACAACTGTATACTATATTTTCACTTTCTCCCATATAAATCATGTTCAAATAAAATGCAGCATATAGAAATATCTGAGCTGGTGCGTCTTGATTGACGGGGTCTCCAGAAATTTGTGATGTCAAATTTCCAGCCAAAAAAGGTTGGGAACCACTAAGGTGTGGGCTTCGAGCTCACCAGACAGAGCATCCCAGAATAATGTGTTTATACAAATTCCTATCCCCGGAAACAGAGTTCCTCAAGTGTCTTGTCCCCTAACAGCGTCTGAGAGGTGGACAGTGGCTCCTCTGTGGGCTGCAGCACGGCGGACTGATTGAGGGGTTAATAACTGCATAGCTTTGGCCCGTCCCTCTGGCCGTTCCCCGCTAAGTCCGTCCTGTCCGTCCATCTGAACCACAGATGACACACAGACGCACACAGCGCTGCTGGCGGAGGAATGTCTCTGAGAGCCGCGCTGTCCAACAACCAGCCTCTTGTGAAAGCACTTGGCACGGCCGCTCTCCTATCGAAAGCCACTGTGTTTGGTTGGCGTTGCCATGGCGAGGAGCAGTTTTTGGGAATATGACAATGGAATGTTTTAAGAGAGCAGCGCTGAAGACGCTCTCCTCTGAATATACAGGATGTGTTGTGTGTTCACTCAGATCGCTGAGCGTCGCCAACATTTAGACAGAACGCCTTGTAGAGGACAGTTTAAAGAAATGATTAGTCCATTCATTGATTAGTGGCTCAATTTGGATTGACATTTTCCTGATCTCAGATGATTAATTATTTGCTGCTTTTCTTTGTTCTATATCGGTGTAAACTGGATGTATTTTGGTTTTGGTCGGCTTTTTAACGTGTGTGTAATTCTAATAAACTAATCAGCAGGTAAATGGTTCAGAAAAATAACCATTTGCTGTTGATCCCTAACAGCAGGGGTCCCCAAACTTTTTGCAAAGAGGGCCAGATTTGGTTAAGTAAAAATGTGTGGGGGCCGGGTCGGCCGACCTTTCAGCCTGACATCCTTTGAACCATTAACATTAAATGCAAATTAACTATTTAATACTGTTTTTTCATTGCAAATGGAATTCTTTTCATTTCTTCACATAGATAGGCTACATAAATCTAAACAAGTTTTTTTTTTTTTTTTATCAAAATCACTCTGCTTTTCATATTTGTGTGTGTGCGTGTGCGTGTGTGTGTGTATGTGTGAGTGTTTGCTGTTTATTGTGATCTTACCTGAACTGCTCAGCGTGCTTTTTAATTGCCCCTTGGGGATGAATAAAGTTTTTTGAATTGAATTGAATTGAATATTTGAAGACCAGATAAAATGACATAGCCTAAATGTCTGGGGAAAAAAGGAAGCTTAAACATATCTAGGTTAATTTGAAACATTATTAGGCTATATTTTATATTATATTATATTTTTTAAAAATCAAAAATTGCGCTTGAATAAAAATCAAACCAAAAACAAGAATAGACCCTGTCTCTGTTAAGAAAAGATGCACTCAAATATAAAACCACACACAACCAAAACAATAAATAATATGGCTTATCAAGTCTCAACAAAACTGCACTTGAATAGATATTGACCGTGTCATCACAGTATATGAGGTGAGCAGTAGCGTGCGGTGGCCTTTCAGTCAGGGCCAGCAGTAACACCCTCAACCCCCCCCCCTCCCCCCCAAAAAATAAAAAAATTAAATGTAAAAAATGCAAGGCCACTATTGTGCAACACTACTTAATCAACACCAACGACCGCTGAACAACCACAACGCATCAAGACACCACTGTGCAGCATCGCCATCTGATCATCTTCCCTTAGATCACTCACCACTTTACGCACCATATGACACAAAACATGAAAAAAACAGCACCTACTGCCCAACTTCTTAATCACTTCAAAAATAAAATCAATTTCTGTAACAGACCCATGCCAAAGAGCGTGCCCACAAAAATTAAAAATTAACAATCTCTTAATGGTTGAGACACACCCACAGAGAGAGAGAGAGAGAGAGAGAGAGAGAGAGAGAGAGAGAGAGAGAGAGAGAGAGAGAGAGAGAGAGAGAGAGAGAGAGAGAGAGAGAGAGAGAGAGAGAGAGAGAGAGAGAGAGAGAGAGAGAGAGAGAGAGAGAGAGAGAGAGAGAGAGAGAGAGAGAGAGAGAGAGAGAGAGAGAGAGAGAGAGAGAGAGAGAGAGAGAGAGAGAGAGAGAGAGAGAGAGAGAGAGAGAGAGAGAGAGAGAGAGAGTTTTTGACCCAGAAGCAACACCAAAAGCATACAGTAGCCTATTAGCCCAACAGTATGCAGCGCCAATCTGAGAAAGTAAAAAAAAAAACTAGCACTCACCCATCACCACGGCTTGTACTGAAGAGTGGACATGTCCATCAGAACAGCTTGTTGTGCTCCGAGCTAGCTGTCAACCAGTCGTACCATAGTTTCCCACCTTATGCCACACAAAGCTTGTTGGTTTGTAGTTAGCATCCATTTTAGGCGTCTGTCTTGCAAAAAATCAATTTTTTTCTGCAAAGGTCCGCAGTCGTATCACAAAATCTTGCTGTTAAATCACCCGCCATCAGCTTTCCAGAATAACAGACTACGTGCGTCATCACGCAGCTGCCCATGGGCCAATCAGTCAGGCTAACTTCAATGACAACACCAAGGCCAGCACTAGAAACTCCGCTGGCCCTAGGGCGTTCTGTCAATAACACATCAAAATCTGATTGGCTGATGATACTGTCACTCAACGTTTTAACCCAATAGCAGCGTCCAGCTTCGACCAAAGGCTAGCAATGCAACTACTGCTGGCCCCAGCCGAGGAACGGAGCTGTGATGCGTTTATAGGACATAGGAAATTTGAGTTCCACAAAACCAATCGTTTTCTGGATAAAGTTGCATACTGAACAAGTAATTGACTCCAGACACATTTCAGAATCACTTTTCAATTATAAAAAATAATAATTATTTCATTTTTGACAGGGCTAGCAGTGCTGGCCCTGCTACCCCTGACCGCACACCACTGGAGGTGAGTGACTGAGCTGAGGCTGTGTATGTCGCTCTAAGACGGGTGTGGTGGGGGTGTCAGCGGCGTGGAGCGGGTCTCATAGCGGGGACAGCTCCGTCACACCGCCGCTGAGTGCTGTAGGGACGGGGGGGGGTCACGGCAGCACCGCTGCTCGCTGAGGACAGCAGTGATGACGTGCTTTCACGTCCGAGTCTCCAAACCAGAAGCGTTTGTAAAACAGCACCGGAAAAGTCGCTAGATTTGTCGCCAGTGGCTTTGGTCAAAAAGAAAGTCGATGAGAGGGTTTGGAAAGTCGCCAGATTTAGGGAGAAAGTCACCAAGTTGGCAACTGACGTTACCTAGCGTTGCTCCTCACAAAACTCACATGCTGCTGTGTGTGTGGTAGCGGCCCCGCCTCCCCCCACAGAGACAAAGATCCTGGATGACTGACAAGAGGCTTCACTCCCTTCATTTCATTCCGCTATGGAACAAACGCGCCCAGGTGCTGAGACCGAGTCACAGAGTGAAGCCTCTTGTCATTCAGCCTGTTTGGAGGCCAGAGACGAGGAAAACAAACAGGCATGCACATGACAATATATCGAGGCTGGAAAAAAATTGTACGTGCTGGCGGGCCGCATATTATTGATTTTTTTTTATGACAGAGGCCGCGGGCCGGTTGGAATTTGAGCGCGGGCCGGATGCGGCCCGCGGGCCGTAGTTTGGGGACCACTGCCTAACAGGATGGTCGGTGAAAGCATGCTGTCTGAACTGCTGCCTCATCGGCTTGATTTTTTAAATTAGATCACACCGCTGTACGTATGTCCTGGTTTGGTTTAAAATGAATTTAATTTGGTCTAAAATAAACCGTCATAAGTCAAAAGGCAGTGGTCTGTTCCTATTGTGTTAATTGATGAATCATTCAAGTAACTTAAATGTGAAACATTTTCTGTTTTCAGCAATTTAAATATGAGATTATGTTCCTCTTTATTGTTACCACCACTTGTTTTTTTTTTTTATGGCATTTCAGGTAAAGTTATTAACATATTTAACAACAGAGCTTGTCCCCAGATGCCTTCTGACGGCATCAAATGATGAAATTGAGTTTAATGATGTGAAATAACAACAACCCGAGGAAACGTTTCATGTTCTCTTTTGATTAACGTTTGATCATGTGTCTCCACAGCCTTTCTTCAGACTACTGAACCTACGGAAGCTTGGCCTGAGCGACAATGAGATCCAGAGACTCCCCCCTGAGGTGGCCAACTTCATGCAGCTGGTGGAGCTGGACATCTCCAGAAACGGTACACAGATACACAAACTAAGGGCGGTTGTTGAGCTCCACGGGTGGAGCAGGTGTTCCCCTTCTCTCTGTCTCCCCATTTCCAGTCTCTCCATAGCTGTCCTGTCACTAAAAAGGCCCAAAAGACAAAAAAAGACATACAGTACTGTGCAAAAGTTTTAGACGGGCGTGAAAAAATGCTTTTAAGTCAGAATGCTTATCCATCATGCAGTACCATCAGTGAGCCGTCTGATTGGACCCAAATCTATTCACAACAACCCCAAACATTCAGCCAGTGTCATTTAGAACTATCATCAGCATAAAGAAGAACAACAAGATATATGGAAAAAACCACCGGCCCATTTCCTTCAAAAACTGTGTGCAGGTGTACCTACCTAGAAGAATTGATGCTGTTTTGAAGGCAAAGGGTTGTCACACCAAATATTGATTTGATTTAGGATTCTCGTCTCTTTATTCACTGCAATTTGTTAATTGACGGAAAAAAAACACTTCCATCTTTGAAAGCATTTAGCTTTTTTCCACACCTGCCTAAAACCTTTGCACAGTACCGTATATACAGAAACTAGTCACCTGCACACTTACGTCTGTCACTCTCCTACATCAGCTGGCAAGACTACCCATTAACAAACATTTGCTTTAATGATATGTCTTTAAAATAACCATCCCCTCTTGTTGAGACCACACCGACATCACAAAACAACAAGACAAGTTGTGTGTTTGTGTGTGTGTGTGGAAACAATTGCTGCCATGTGGTGTTAACAACAGCAATGTGGCCAAATCAGCTGGAGAATCAACGCTCTAACAGCAGCCATTTAGATAAACGTTAGCTGACCCAAGATTATCCAGAGCAGCCTCAGGCACAACAGACATTCACCCGACGGTCTGCGTGTCCTGAAAACAAAATGAGCAGAGACAAGCAAATAAATAAATACTGATGGTGTCTGTCCTCAGTCACACTGTAGAGAACTGAATCCCTCCTGATGCCTGATGTATAGAGATATTTTGCAAACTCATCATCCATAACACACACACACACACACACACACACACACATGTCCTGCCCTCTCTGTGTCCTTGTGTGGTTGCACACAGACACACTGATACTCAGAGACAGGAGAGGCCAGTGTGGTGGATGCGAGACATCTGCTGTGCTCCACACTGCAGCACGCTGCTGTGAGAGAGACAGCAGTGTGCAGTGGCCTGTGAGGGGCCGGGCCCGTCTGTCTGCCTCCCTGCTCCTGCGGCAGCACAGCGCCGAGCCAGACCAGAGTCATCGGCTGCTCGGCTCAGGAGGGATGTCTTAATGTGCACCTGTAGTGTCCAGTGGTCAAAGTGCTACCGTAGTCCTGGTCAGACCATTAGTCCAGGTTTCTGCTCGTGCCCTCAATGTGCAGGCAATGCTGCCCTACAAAGACAAAGTGCAGTATCTGTAAAAATGCCGAACTGAAAAAAACAGCTTTTTGTGTTTTTCATTGTCATGTTTAAAGGGATAGTTCACCCAAAATTGAAATTTCACTCATTATCTACTCACCCTAATGTTGACTAAGGGCTGGGAGAAGTTTCAGAGTTATCCGTGGCTTCTCTGAGTTACAGGGGGTCTCGGCGTAGCAGTGCATGTCAATATAACGGTTGCAAATGGATACCAACTGTCTTCATAACAAAAAGACACACCAAAAAACATCCAAATACCTCCATGCTGCTCGTATGTAATGTCCATCTTGTATTGAAGCCCCGAAATGCGAAATTGTTCCGAAAAAAATTAAATAAGTCTATATTTCAAGGGTCCGTCCTCTATTGGACGAACCAGGAAGAGGAGCTTCGAGAAGCTTCCGCTACAAACAAGCTTGAAATATAGACTTATTTAATATTTTTCGGAACAATTTCGCATTTCAGGGCTTCAATACAAGACGGACATTACATACGAGCAGCATGGAGGTATTTGGATGTGTTTTGGTGTGTCTTTTTGTTACGAAGAAAAGTGGTATCCATTTGCAACCGTTATATGGACATGCACTGCTACGCCGAGACCCCCTGTAACTCAGAGAAGCCACGGAGGACTCTGAAACTTCTCCCAGCCCTTAGTCGACACGAGGGTGAGTAGATAATGAGTGCAATTTGAATTTTGAGTGAACTATCCCTTTAAACATCAAATTATGAATAACTACCAAGTCTATAATTGATTAGATAAAGGTGGACTGAATTAAATGTATTTTGTAGTTTGTCTTTCTGACCAATTTTGACCGTTTTATGGCAGATACGGTACTTTGCCTTGGTTTTACTCCAATGGAATCATAGCGTAAATTCTAGAACATAGGGAGTACAGTACTCTTTGCAGATACTGCACTTTGCCTTGGTTTCACAGTGCTTTTTTGGACAGCAAAATAAAAAGCCCAATAACTCATGCACCAATATCAAATTCTACCAGATTGAAGAGAATATGCCACACTTTTGATTGGTCAAAAAAAAAGAAAAAAATGCAAATACTGCACTTTGCCTTTGTAGGGCAGATTAGTCCAGGTTTCTGCTCGTGCCCTCAATGTGCACTAGACTAAGCAGGTAATGGTTAACCTACATCTGTGTCTTTATCTTGTGTTTGTGACTGGTTCTTTAGGTAGGCTATAAGACATATGGAAACTGTATGTCTGTTTTATCTTATGTCTGAGATGAATGTGTTCCTGTTTGTTTTATTTGACTCCTTGAATCCTGTCAGGAGTAAATCACTGAAGCAGCAGCTGAAACGCTGTTGGACGCAGACACAGACGTAGGGTGAAGGAGGCTTCGCTGTGACTTGAATGGAAAAAGCAATTAGCTGTAAAAGTGTGATTTCACTCTACATTTGACTTGATGGGAGGAAAATGAAGATGTAATACGGCGCTTTGAACACGTCCTCCCTTTTACAACGTCCACCTTCTTTCTGTCTCATTCTGCCTCTCCTCTCTCTCACCCCTCTGCTTCTGCCTTCTGGCCATCTGGTTGTGGTTACAAAGAACTTAAAATGATTCGGTCTATAGAATACCCCACCACCACCACCACCCTCTTATTTCTACATCTGACTCCTGCCCCCCCCCCACCTCTTCTTCTCTCCTGCAGACATTCCTGAGATCCCCGAGAGCATAAAGTTTTGTAGGGCCTTGGAGATCGCAGACTTCAGTGGAAACCCCCTCTCCAGGTAAGCGGGTTGGAACGGCCCATCACTCATTTCATCACCGTGAGAAAATCCAGTGTGGTGCTTCCCCAAATAGCACAAGGGGCAGGGATGCAGAGCTAGCTTGAAAAATGAACTGAAGTATAAAAAGCGTCATTTCTTTGCTCTAATTACTTTCCTTTCCTATTTTAAATGTGCAGTGAATCATGTAGTGTGTGTGTGTGTCTGATTTGTAACTGCAATCCCTCAAATCATTCAGATGCTGGTACATAATTACAGATGGTGCAGAACAAATGGCTTAAGGAGACCGTGCTTTGTGTTGCGATGCGCTCTCCCACTAAACACGGCTGTAAATGGAAGCCTAATCGATATAGCAGTTATAACAACCCTATCTTTAAGTAAAAATCACTGTGCTGAAACAAAAGCTCCCATCCCCAGCCCCATACTCCTCGATGAGCGACATCCTAGTTGGTTTATAGAAAATCAATGGAGCCGCTGGCAAAAAGCTTTTGACGCTAAATACATAAACAGATGGGACTATCTGGACGGCCAGCAAGTCTGTAAGAGTCAAGTGATCCCATGCATCGTACAACAGATCCCTAAGAGGCTGTTTTCTCCCTCCCCTCTCTCTGCCCTAGATTGCCGGATGGTTTCACTCAACTCCGAGCGCTGGCTCACTTGGCGCTCAACGATGTGTCGCTGCAGACGCTGCCCAACGACATCGGAAAGTACGTACATGTGCACGATTGCTTATTGTAGATGATGTGATATGATAACGTGCTCTTAAAATGAAATAAACTTCATTTTTCTAAAGGAACAGTAAATAAAACAATTGTTAATGTCTTTTATAAGTGAATGAAAATTTCAGATTGTAAAAGTGGGATCTTTTTTTCTGTCAGGTTACAAAAAACTTTGTCACATTGTTTCTGCAACTCTGCTTTCACTATATACGTATACAGCTCTGGAAAAGATTAAGAGACCACTTCAAAATGATCTGTTCCTCTGGTTTTACTATTCATAGCTATGTGTTTGAGTAAAATGAACACTTTTGTTTCATTCTATAACCTACTGACAAAACTTCTCCCAATTTGGAAATAACAATACTGTCATTTAGAACATTTATTTTCAGAAAATGGCAACAGGTCAAAATAACAAAAGAATTCTTCAAAGAAAACTAGTTCATATTCATTTTAAAACAACACACTACTACTTTTTAAAGTTAGGAAGAGTTTAGAAATCAACATTGGTGGAATAATCCCAATTTGTAATCGCAACAGTGTTTTTTAAAATTTATTTATAATCTTTCTTCCTCTGATTTGGTTCAGGTGATCAGCTAAGTAGAGTGAGGTGTGACACTGGAATCGATGGCTGCCATACATGTAGAGAAGCTGATTTATTAACAACATTTTGGAGTGGTCTCTTTATTTTTTCCAGAGCTGTATATATATAGGATTTCCTGCATTTTATATGACTGTAAGTAAAATGTCTTTGGGACGTTCACATTTTCTTGGACAAAATGAACAAAAGTGTTAATTTGGAAAATGTGGAGACCTTGGACTTGGATAGATGGGTGATGCATGATGAGGAGACTGAGCAGGTTGTCAGAGAGTGTGATTGTGTTGCTCGGTGGGCTGTGGTGCAGCTGGTCTCTGGGCCGGGGGCCACTGCTGTGCTCAGACAGATGGAGGAGCCCCTCACCATGCCAGGCGGCCTAGACGAACAGAGCTGCCATCTGACTAACCAACCTGCCTCTCCTCTCTCCTCTCTCCAACCTCTCCTCACGTTGCCTGCCAACTCCCCCCCTCTTCTCTCTCTCCTCGTGCTCGTCCTCCTCCTGCAGCCTGGCCAACCTGGTGACGTTGGAGCTCCGGGAGAACCTGCTGAAGTCTCTGCCCACGTGAGTGTCACATCTCCCCCGTTCAGCCAACTTGTGCTGAGTTTAGCCTCTTGATCTAATTTCCCACCATCTCCATCAAGCGCACAGTAAACGCCTGTTGACAGCACGAGCTGGAGACGGCTCCACAACGCATGAACAACTGTCAGCTGTGATGTTTGTCGTTGAGCTCAGCATAATTACATCATGCACTCTTTGGTTAAAACATCTCAAACCTGCAAATTCAATAGTATTACTGAGAGACTTATTATAGTCTTTGCGTCATGTGTCAGTCAGTGTGAATGAATGGTATGCTGTATTTCTATGCAAAGCTCTGCTCTTTGTTCCGTCACGGTGCATATTTTTGTGACTTACCACTTGTGTTATTTTGTGTGTGTGTGTGTGCGCAGGTCTCTCTCTTTCCTGGTGAAACTGGAACAACTGGACCTGGGCAGCAATGAACTGGAAGTCTTGGTACATGAACGACTCATCCTGTTTACAATATACAACATTACAACAGTAGATGATCCATTCTGTGGCTGACTGCTCAGACTGGACCCTCGCTGTCTTTTTAAATGATCCATTTCGTGTGCTGCTCACACAGAGCCACACGTTTCACAAGTCTATTTGTCACATTGCCATCATGCTAATGAAACCACGCTTACCTGGCCAAAACGCATTAGAGCCGGTCTGTTGGACGTGAGGCCGTGCCCACACCGTCCCCCAGGCCGAGCTCTGCCTGTGGCGTGGGAACGCCCACCTGTCTCAATAGGACAGTGTAAACAAAACCTCATGACTTGACGGGGCGGAGGCTAAAGCAAACAGTTGACATCATGATGAAACCTTGCCTTCCTGCATAAGCCACTGTATCACTGACATTATCATTAGTTTCATTCATTATCACATGGTAACTTGCACGTATAATGTACACATAGTCACCATGAATGAAAAGGAGCAGGATGCAGAAAAACGTATAGTACCTGCCCTTTCTATTGTTATAATTGCACTGGCTTACTATCAACACCAATATTATACTCTATTTAAAAAAATTAAAGATGATGAAACATATAATAATAACAAGAAAACAAACAAGCAGTGGACACCACTCGTCTATCTATCTTTTCTTTTTTCCCTTCTTTTTCTCCTTCTTTTTTGTAGGCGCTTATCTTTTCTTTTTTAAACATTTTCTTTAAAGGGACAACAAGGAGTTTTGGAAAAGGGAAGCGTTTTCACACTTCATTTATGAGCCTCCGCGCACCATGAAATTCTTTGACCGGCGCAAGACAGACTCATGTTTTCATTCATCAAGAATTAAAGTCAGAGGTTCAAAGACGATCACATACCGTCGTAGTTCCGATTCGGCTGCGTTATTCTCATAACTCGCCACGAAACCGAAAGTAAAGAAACGCTGGTCGGCTCGCCCAGCATTTCCGCCACTACTAATAATAACAAAATAACAATAAAGACAAAATGATATATTTATCGAAAATGGGCCTACTGGGTGTGGGTAGCGTAGATTCATCCACATTAACGTGAGACTTTTTTATAACCAAATAGAAACTCCTCGTTGTCCCTTTAACTGAGATGTACTTGTACAACTTTTCAGTTCCTTGCTTTGTGAATGCCATAGTTTTACACCTGCAACAGAAATACACAGACATTTAGACTCTAATTTAACTTAGATTTTAATTCTAGGTGACTTTAATTGTGAATGACTCATGAACACACAGCTGATGTACAGAGTGTGTATGTATTGTATGCATCTTCTGTTTGCTTTGGCCTCAATCACTCTTAATAGATCTCATATGGATCAGATTTCCGCTCACTGTTGTGTGTGTGTGTGTGTGTGTGTGTGTGTCTGTGTGTTCAGAACGCTCTGGCTTGTCACCACAAATATTAACAAAAGTAAACCCCCTCCTCCCATCTCTTAGCCGGACACCCTCGGTGCTCTCCCCAACCTGAGGGAGCTGTGGTTGGACCGGAACCAGTTGTCCTCGTTACCACCAGTGAGTTCATCATTTCCTAATAGAAATATTTTTACACCTGCTCTGTTGCAAGAACCTTTCTCTAGAAACTGTTGTGAAATGTGACGCCCAAGGGTAACTAGTCGATTTCCTCACCTTGTTTGTGATTTGGACATAATGGTTGTATTGTCTATGCAGCTCCGTGGAAGTGTTATTTATTTTTATTGTGTGTGTGTGTGTGTGTGTAGGAGCTGGGGAACCTCCGCAGACTGGTGTGTCTGGATGTGTCAGAGAATCGTCTGGAGGAGCTGCCCGCCGAGCTCAACGGCCTCCTGGCCCTCACCGACCTGCTGCTCACACAGAACCTGCTGGATGTCGTTCCAGACAGCATAGGTGAGACGGAGACGAACGCTGTCTTAGACAAACAGGACAGCAATGAAGTCTCAGTAAAATTATACAGGAAACTGTTATGGATTTTATCTATTTTAATCATGAAACACATTTTACTGTCATCTCTCTATGCCAACCATCCATGCTTGTCATGAAAAAAATGCAAAAAAATTGGTTATGTTTTGCATTGTTCTTGGTTGCATATCATTGTGTTTTTGGGTTACATTGTTAATTGAGTGTGGGTCTGTTGAAGCAGACCCATGGTGGCTTTTCTCTGCTACATCAGACCACCACTGCCCTCTAGTGTAAAAATACTGCCAGTGAAAAGCTTGTAATTTGATTTTGACCTGCATCAGTTAACTCTAATTAATCATTGCCTGGCTTAATTAACCATTTCTCACATTACGGCCACACATACAACACATGTTACACACATAAGATCTCATTAAACTCTACTTGGTACAGATACATGATCACATTAGAAATAACAGGCAAGGTAAAGACATATTTGGTTCTATATGTTGGTGTTTTATTGCCCCAGTGTGTTACATGCTGTTGTTTTGTCTCTAGGTTGTCTGAAACAGCTGTCTATCCTGAAGGTGGACCAGAACAGACTGACCCACCTGACTGATTCAATAGGGGAGTGTGAAAACCTCACAGAACTCGTCTTGACAGAGAATCTTTTACAAGTGAGGAAACATAAACAACCACCGCCCTGGCCTGCACTGACCCCAGTTGGAATTGATGCATTCCCATTAATATCCACATCCCATTAACAGTTATTATATGTCATTATTGATTTAGTTGAATTTAATGGTCTCCGTCTCTCTCTTTCCCCTTAAAGTCACTTCCTCGCTCGCTGGGCAAGCTGAAGAAGCTGACCAACCTGAATGTAGACCGCAACCGTTTGGGCGGCGTGCCCAAAGAGCTGGGCGGCTGCTCCAGCCTCAACGTCCTCTCGCTGAGAGACAACCGCCTGGGCAAACTGCCTGCTGAGCTCGCAGATGCCACCGAGCTGCATGTGCTGGACGTGGCTGGAAACAGGTAATAACACACGGCAACGTTTCTACCTGGAGGTTCAAACTTTAGCCGACATTCGTTACCAGCATCATGCAGAGACAGATTACCTCTGATTTACTCCTTTTAATGTGAGCAAACAATAAAAACTCATGATATGTTTACATACGTTTTTACAGCTATAGAAATGATGTATTGTAAAATTACTAACAAATGCATCATTGTCAAAGAGTCTTTGGTCATTTCTGAAAAATTGCAGAGGAGGCTTATTCCTGTGATTTACTTTTTTTCCTGTGAGAAAAGTACATGTCTTTATGTATGAAAGTTTCCTGTATATGTGTAATTACATGGTTCCTTTTGACATTTTAATTTTAGGTTGGAGAGTTTTATGGCCACTAATGTTTTTCATCTCACTTCATTCCTTCTTTTGTCCAGATTACAAAACTTGCCTTTCGCCCTGACAAACCTCAACCTGAAGGCCATGTGGCTGGCGGAGAACCAATCACAGCCGATGCTCAAGTTCCAGACAGAAGATGATGAGCGAACAGGGGAGAAGGTGTTGACGTGCTATTTGCTGCCTCAGCAGCCGTCCCCGAGCCTCGGTGAGTGCTGCTTTGTTGATATAATGTGAAGTTGGAACTCTTTTGTTAGGGTGAGGATTTTTCAATGGACACATGGGGAATTTAGCTCACATGAGTCAACTAGTTATAGCGTAGTTGTGAAATTTGTTTGACGATCTCCTCTGTCTGCTGGGTTTTCCACAGAGAACCTGCTACAGAACAGCGTGGACGACAGCTGGACCGACAGCAACCTGAACCGCGTCTCAGTCATTCAGTTCCAGGAGGAGACCAAGGCTGAGGAGGAGGATGACGAGGCTGCAGCGGAGCGCAGGGTGAGGAAGCTCCGTCCTCCTGTTGACAGAGTTCTTTATGTTTCGTCCCATTACTTTGAATCATGATACGGTGTATATCTGTCATTGAGTTACTTATAACTGTACTGTAGTGCTGAAAATGCCCCCCCCCCCAAAATCTGTGCTTGATCAAGGTTATTACTGTGGTAAATCTATTTTTAGTGGCTTCATACTGATTCTTTTTTTGCTGTTGTTGTCAAAAGCGGGTTTTAATCAGTTTTCTTTGCTGCAGGGTCTTCAGCGCAGAGCCACGCCGCACCCCAGTGAGCTGAAGGTGATGAAGAAGGTGATTGAAGAGAGGAGGAATGAGGCTTACACAACCAGGCCCGATGGAGAGGAAGAGTCCCCCGACCCACAGGTACCTCCAACATACTGTCATATGATGAATGTCAGGTCTGCAAGATGCTGTAGCGCAAAAACAAACTGCATTCTGAATAAAAAGACAGAATAAAGCAGAAATGTCGGAGTGCGACTGTGCTGTTGATAAACGACAAAAACCTGTGCTGCCGGTTTTAGGAGAAACGGCTCAGTGACCTCTCCAACCAGAGCCACGACTCGCAGGTGTCCAACAGCACGCTATCAGCCACCTCGCACGAGGGTCGACAGAATGTGACGGCCAACTCACAGAGGGAGGACCTGGTGGATGGCCACTCCCCTCAGGATGAGGAGGAGCTGGATGAGATGGAGGTTGAGTACATTGAGGTGAATATTCAATCAGCTCAGAATTTCTATTGGAGAATACCTTGATTAAAGGGATAGTTCAAAATTTGGCAAATTGACCCATTGCCATAATCTCTATAGTTTTAGGAGTAGGTTTGTTACCTTTAGTTGTCGGTGCAAGCTGTTTTTAGAACGGTGGAGCAGAGCCGCAAGCTGCTCAGAGCCGTTATTAGTCGTTCCATTATTATCTCATAGTGTGGTGAATGTGCAGGTCACAACTTGTCCACCAGAGTGTTGGATTGTGTATTTGATGAGTTTGATGAGGGAAACCAAGAAATCCCATTAGCCTCCGTAGAGTCAATTCAATTCAATTCAATTTATTTAAAGTGGGACAATGCGAGTTCATGAACGAAAACAAAATCGTAAACAAGCCGGATTGTAGCCACAGGCTAATTTCCATCCGCTGTCCCATACATAGATGTTCCCTGGTACAAAAGTAGCTCTGAGCAGCTAGCGGCTCTGCTCCACCGTTCTAAAAAATAGCTTGCACCGACAATTAAAGGTAACAAACCTATTGCTATGACTTTTGGCCAATTTCCCAAAATGTTGAACTATCCCTTTAAGCAAAACTCTCTTTAAACGATCAGTTTTTCCAAATTGTTCAATCTCCCCTTCTCCAGCCCACTGTGCACTTTGCCGAGGAGCCAATCATCCGCGGCGGGGACGAGGACGAGGAGGAGGACGGCGAGGACGGCGAGAGGAGCGACGAGGAAGACGAGAGGCCAGCCTTCCCCGCCGAGAAGCAGCGGCTGATCAGAAAGGACACGCCGCATTACAAGAAGCACTTCAAGATCACCAAGCTGCCCAAACCCGAGACGGTGGCCGCGCTGCTGCAGGGCTTCAGCCCCGACAGCCTCAACTCTCCCACACAGGCCGCCGAGGACGAGGAGGAAGAGCAGAGCATCGGCACGCCTCAGCAGCATCGCAGAGCGGACGAGCTGGACGACAGCCGGCAACAGAACAACAGTCAAGTGAAGGTAAAGGAGAGACCCCAGCTGTGGCAGGATGCACTTCAGGACAGTGAATGGTAGCTGGGTGATAAGAGTTTCAAATTAAAAGTAGAAAAATGTTCATTTCTCACCTACATTTGTAAACGGATGTGATGTGAAAATCAAGCCTATATACAAGTTTAGAAGTTATATCACTGACACTTTATAATAAGTACACACTATTAAGCATTAATTAAGCATTAAAGGGATAGTAGCATTTTTTTTAAAGTGGGGTTGCATGATCTACAAATAGCCCCTAAGTACTTTAATTGCAGTAGAAGACTCTCTGCACTCCTCCCGTTAGCAACGCCAGCCCATAGCCCTGCCCAGAGATTTACAGCATACAGTGTTGTGAATGGACCCAAAGAAATGGCCTATTTTCACGGCCTAAAGAGATTTTACCTGAAAAAAAATACACAGTTCCATTGTTCGCTATAATATAATTTTTTCCAGCCCCTCAAAGTACAGGAAAAACACAGTTTTTATTTGGAGCTAACCAACTGCTGATCGGTGGGCGCTAACCCTGGGCGGAGGGATACGTGAGTTTGTTAGGTCCAAATAAAAACTGCGTCCTTCCTGCACCTTGAAGGGCTGGAAAAAATTATATTATAGCGAACAATGGAACTGTGTATTTTTTTGTCAGATAAAACCTCTTTAGGCTGCGAAAATAGGCCGTTTCTTTGGGTCTGTTCACAACACTGTATGTTGTAAATCTCTGGGCAGGGCTATGGGCTGGCGTTGCTAACGGGAGGAGTGCAGAGAGTCTTCTACTGCAATTAAAGTACTTAGGGGCTATTTGTAGATCATACAACCACTTTATAAAAATGCTACTATCCCTTTAATAAACACTGAATTCTTCGTTTATAACGCATGAATTCTCATTAGTATGTAGTTTATAAACACAGTTAGTGCTTATCAATGATGAGTAAAACATTTTTAACTGTGTTTATAAACTACATACTAATGAGTATTCATGTGTTATAAATGATGAATAGTGTGGACGTATTATAAAGTGTTACCGTTATATCATAGATGTAAAACACAGCAAATCAATTTATTAGCTCATGTTATGCTTCAGTTTTTATTTCCAGTATGTTGTAAAAATATATTTAAATTGAATATATTTGGCTTGCTCATTGCCTCTATGCAAACAGTCCCACTGTGTGCATAGACTGCTTACCACCTTGCAAGTTGCATTCAGTTTGGAGTGGTCTGCTAGCACTAATGAAGGATGTGGCACTGCATGCAGGGTCATTGTGGAAGTAGACACGTCCACCTTTGTGCTGTAAATATAGGGGATTTTTTTTTTTTTTTCTCCTTCACCGCCCAGGAGTTGATTTTGTGGTCTATCCACAAACTCGGCAAAGTTCTCGGCTCGGAATGGCTCCTCAGACTTTTGCTTTCTCTTTGCTCTGTCTCGCAAAGACAAGATGTGAAAACCTACAGTACCCACCGACAAACACTCCACACGAACCCGACAACAACGTTTAAACAGATTTACGACACATTGTCTCAGTCTGAGGGAAAAGATCAGAGAAGTCGCATTTAAAATGTTCCTGTTTCCACACAACATGGCACCTTGATCTTTTGTTTACACGTAGATAACACGCCAGATATGAGCACCAGCAGCTGCCGGCTGAGTTCAGCCCCTTTCGCTCAACAACACTAGCCCAATTCAGCACTAAGCTTCTCATCATATTATCAGCCATCTCCTGATTTAATTGAATAATTACATTTTCACACTCTGCTTTTATAACACTGTGCGTGCCTGTTTGTGTGAATGGAGTGAGTGGAGTCTGCTCAAGAAAATCAATCCCCTTATCGATCAGTAGTATTTTGGGGAAACTTAGATGAGATCTGTTGATTTTTATCGTGCTAATTCAGAAATCTTTTTATTTATTTTTGTAACTTTGATCAGACATCATCATCTCACCGAATCTGTTTTGTTTTTATTTATGGATGTGGGTCTGTTTGTGTGGTCGACTTCAGACCAACCAGAACATGTATCGGCAGAGCTGGAATGTGAGATCAAACGAGCCTTGTTTGTGTCATATGGTAATGATCTTTTAGGGAATGTTTAAATGATTATAGATGACAGACCGAGATTCTAGCAAATCAAATTCAGCAAGACCGATTTCTTAATAATTTGACCTATTTTCCTCATTTTCTTGAACTTTGTGTAAGAAAACTTTTGCAAAGCTGTCTTAGATTTTATTTTTTTTAAGGCTGAAATGTTCTATAACATCTTGCAGTCCTTTTACATAAGTAGGCCTGTTGTCTAAATGAAGCCTTGCTCCTGGAGGAAGCTGCTATTTGTGGTGTGGAGGCCGGGCTTCTTCTTGGTTTGGGAGCTTCTGCCTTCTTTGTCCGCTCTCTCTACACTTGTGTGTTTTTGCACTGTAGCTCAGCTCCTTGGTCTTGTCTTTCCATCTCTGCCTGTATTTTGCTTCTGGTGGCTGGGGAGTGAGTGTGGGATCCCTTCTGCTTCAAGGTGATCCGACTGCGAAGCCCCCCACAGCCTGCAAGCAGACAGTGGAGTGTTTGGTGCGAGTGGTGAAGTTGATGGAAGGCGTGAGATAGTGTTTTTTTGTTTTTGTTTTTTGTTTTCCTTTTGAGCGCGTGTGAGCGTATTTTTATTTTGGCCTGACTAATCCGCATGCCTCTCGCTGGTTCCTGTCCTAACAGGGGGTGTCATTTGATCAAGTCAATAATCTGCTGATTGAACCTGCTCGAATTGAGGAGGAAGAGGTCTGTACCTACTCTTTCCCGTCCACTCTGTTCTTCTGTGTCCCTCACTCACCCACTCATTCACCCACCTGCTCTGGGAGGTGGAGAAAATACCCTCAGGAATCCATGGTTAATCCAAGCCAATCACTAGGGACCCCCTAATCACAACTCATGTATGGGCAGTGTGGCACAACCTGGGTATATGAAAAGAAAAAATGACAGCTGGCGTGTTTTATTGAAATGTATATTTTCTCCACTGGACAGCAGGAGCTCAAGTACAAACACTGTGGACTCAAAACTGCAATCTTACATTTTTTTTCATGGTCAGTGTTTTGCAATGCATCCTGGGACAGTGAATGAAATATTTTCTTTGCCTCAGTAGTATCAGTGCTTCTAATGAGGGTCTGCTATTAGCACAGCTCATATCCCACAGAAAACAACATCATTACTGTCCACTAGTTTTCTATCAGTTCTCTTTTGCTTCTAAATAATTAGGTCATGTGCAGAAAACAAGAAGTTACAGTTTTCTATCTTTGAATAGATAAACGTAACATGTTGTATAAGGCACATTTAAGGCCCTAAAATTTGTGTTAGTATCATGAAAGGTTAAAGTAATCCTGAATTAATGATCAATTAATCACAGTCAAGATTTTGATCTATCACAGATGATTTGCAAAGGTGAAGAGACAGTATTTTTGCACTCCTGAGGCTTTTGTATTGGCTTGTTCCAAAGTTTCATTGACTGTAATTAAATGGAGTTTATTTCTCTTATGCTGTTCCTCCATTGTATCATTATCAACTGCAAAAGTAGTCCACCATATATTTTCCCCTACAGATGGTGAATGCTACTAATGACTAGATTTAAAAACAGCAACAACAAAGTGTCTGATGATGTTCAGAGATTACTCAGATTAGGATATAAGAGGAATAAGAGTCATTTTGTTCAAAGTTTCAGTTTATGTACAACATTGACAGGCAGATAGCACATTCAGTGATGTTAAATGGGTTAGTCCAATATCCAAATCGTAGCAAATCAGGCAGATGCACTGGTAAGTTGGGCTCAATTTGAAACTGTCTTTTGTAAGATTCAGTTATAAGAACAGGCCCAGAAACAACAGATTAGTCTTGTTTTTTGTTGAGCTGCCAAATATTCTTCATTTGTAACACCTGACCTTCCCAAACACTTGTCAGTTGACTAGGTGCCCACAGCTGTGTTGTCCATCTCTAGAACCATATCTTCAAAATGATTCCCATGTATCACAGTGTTGGACATGTGGACCTACCTTGTGTCTAAAATGCAGAGGATGCCTCTTCTTAACTGTAAAACAGCTGTATGAATCCATCGGGTCTCTCTGGTCCCTGGTTGTGCCACACTCCACCTCTCCTGTTCTTCCTCTGCTTCTGCTGCTTCGCTCCTCTTCATTTCCCTGTCCCTGCTGTGTTGCCCTGGAATGAATGGGCTGGTTACACTGTGATGACAAAGTCCATGTCACCTGCTTCCTCCAGGTGTTTTTTTTTTTTTTTTTTTTTGGATGCACAGGTTTACAGAGATGGTATGTCACTCAACTGCCAACGAGAAGAAGAGCTCCAGACGGACTAAGAAGCTTCTCAATAGCATGCTAATATAATAGATAAATGACATACTTGATATTTATTAACATATCTTTACCACATGTGGAAATTTGCTCTCATCTTTTTTTTTTTTTGCATGTTTTTGTTTGTAGCATTGTATATGATTTGTGTATGAATACTGTACACTCTGTGCTGTTGAGTCTTTATTAGGAAACATTGATTTTCACTGTTACAGAGCAGTTGAATGATACTGACTCATTACAAACACCACAACAGCCTCGAAATCCATCTCCACATCCAGGACAGCACACTCCTCCTCCTCCTCCTCCTCTCCTTCTCTGTTACTCTCCACATTTCCCATTTTCATTCCACCTTTCCCTCATTCGTCTCCTACTCCCTCCCCCTTTTTTGCATGGCTTGCACGTACACAGAATATACACAGTTTGTTATGACCTATTTAGCGTTTACCTGACATTTTAAAGTCCATTCATATGTTATTTACTTTGTGAAGTTTGGTTTGTGTAAAGGTCTAGCCTCTGAATCCACGTGAAGAAGGCCTCAGACAGTGTGTGTTTATTCACTTCATGTTAGAAGTCTCATGTCAAGCAGTTTGTGGTGAATGACTTAAATTTGGCTTCAACTTCACTTACAGAATGTCTCTCAGAAACTAAAGCATGAAATCATTCACCTGCTATTAAAATTGACATTAGGCTTTTAACAATTCACAGTGTCTCTCCATCTATTATACAAGATTGACGCCACCTTCTGGGGGAAAGAGGGAAATCACCCACATGAAAATGAATAGCAAAATGTTTAAAGGTGTTCAGAAAAGAAAATTGAATTTGAGCCCACTGTGGGTCTTAACATTAGTGTAATAACTCATCTATCAGACGATGTAGCCCAAACTTTGTGCAAAATTCTATTTTTGAGTAAATCCGGGATGAAAGTGGGGGAGTTTTTTTCTGCATTGGATAATGCAGGCGTGTGAATTATGCGTCACGTTGCTCACGATTCATCAGCCACTGATATTGGATCCATCATCTGTCAATCAAACGTCTGAGACACACACACACACACCGAGCTCGGTCTCACCCCAAACATTGAATATCCCGCCCGCTCGATAACGACCAATCAAATTTGTTTTCCTTACTCGGGTAAACTCGTAGAAGGAGGCGCGACAAACAGGACAAATTTCTCATTTCTGAACATCTTTAAAAAATTAAAAAACAAAAAGTGGGCTCATCTCCCTCTCAGTCTGTCCAGAGCTCAGTGGCAGCGTTTATCCAGTAGTTGTGCTGACTCCCCCCTCCTCAAATTGCAGCACACCCTGAACATCCTACGGCAAACAGGCGGCCTGGGTATCAGCATAGCTGGAGGGAAAGGCTCCACGCCTTACAAGGGAGATGATGAGGTGAGACCTCCACTGGAATATATATAAATATGTTCAATAGATCACAAAAATGTATACAGTAGATTCATGTTTCTGTTTGTCTCCAGGGAATCTTCATCTCCAGAGTATCTGAAGAGGGTCCTGCAGCCAGAGCAGGGGTCAAAGTGGGAGACAAACTCCTGGAGGTGAAGACACCGACGTTTCCTGTTCATCTTTTCTGCGTCGTCTTTAAAAGCCGCTTCATCTGCTTTTTAATGACACTATCCAGCATGTGAATCATTCTCAACATCCGTCTCAGGTGAACGGAGTGGACCTCCACGAAGCAGAACATCACACGGCGGTGGAAGCTCTCCGCAGCTCCGGCGCGTCGGTCTCCATGACGGTGCTGCGGGAGCACATGGTGGAGCCGGAGAACGCCATCACCACCACGCCGCTCAGGCCGGAGGACGACTACTTCCCCCGGGAGAGACGCAGCAGCGGCATCGCCTTCAACATGGAGCAGCAGAGTCCCAGCGGGCCCCGGCAACGGCTGTCCACCTGCCTGATCCGCAACGACAAGGGGCTCGGCTTCAGCATCGCGGGGGGAAAGGGCTCCACGCCGTACCGCACAGGAGACACGGTGAGACACACACACAGTCACCCAGACATTTGTAGTTATCTTTACCCACTTGTAACAAAAGGCAGGGACTCAAAATGAGATTACAACAGTTTTTACACCATTTGTGCTGTAAAGATTTTGAAGTATTGAGTAGAAGGTTCAGTCTCTTCAAGGGGAATTGCCGTTTTTTACAATCTGGACCTCAGTTATTTCTAGCATAAAATATGATCATTTACTCACCCAGATAACTTTGGTGTCATTACAAGTCGTTCTGACGAAATTAGATCCAGCCGAGAGCTGCGTTTATCCGTATAATGTGAGTCTACAGGGGAGTGCAATGCAGCCTCTAAATAACACATTATCTGCCGTGAAACTCGTTCATTTCACCAATATTTAGTTATGATACGCTAGTGCTATTCCCCTCTGAGTCCGGGGTGACCTGTTATCAACATCCGGGGTCTGTAGGTTGACCTACTGACCTCTGACCTGGATGATGTCATCTCCGACCGCTGCCCGGCTCATTCTGATAATAATCATTCCGCTTCGGCATTCAGGTCCATTTTTAGCACAACTAGCCGGAGCTTTAGTGAGTCCAGGTTGCAGAGAGGAAGCCTGTGGAAGCTGAACTTCATCCAGTTCAGAAACGCGCAGAAACAAACCGTAGCATTAGCTTTTGCAGTAGCAACAAGCTGCGCTGTGCAGCGCTCAGAGATGACATCATCCAGGTCAGAGGTCAGTAGGTCAACCTACAGACCCCGGATGTTGATAACAGCTAACCCCGGACTCAGAGGGGAATAGCACTAGTATATCATAACTAAATATTGGTGAAATGAACGAGTTTTGCGGCAGTTAATGTGTTATTTAGAGGCTGCATTCTGCTGCCCTGTAGACTCACATTATACGGATACGCAGCTCTTGGCTGGATCTAATTTCGTCGGAACGACTTGTAATGACACCAAAGTTATCTGGGTGAGTAAATGAAATAGAAAATAATTAATTAATAGAAATAAGGTCCAGATTGTAAAAAACAGCAATTTCCCTTTAACAACTACATATTTGAGAGCTTCCTCCCACTAAAGCACCTTGTATACATCATGGTGTCAGGTAGCATTGGATGTTATGGTTGCCATTTTAAATATACTTGTATCAGTTTGAGTGTTTCACTCTCTTGACATAGTGACAACATGATTACTTGAGGAATTGCCAACATAATTGACAGATCATTCAGCCATGAAAACAAAAGCTGTCTGCAGCCATAATTGAATTATGACCCAATCCTAGCATGACATTTACATGGAAATTGAAGCGGCACTGTCCTCTTTAAGCCCCCGGGCCCTGACAGTTTACATATTAATATTTAAAGCCTCCCATTCAAGTGCAAATCTGACAACTGCATCCAAGAGACGTGTGTAGTAGATTCAGATGGTTGATTCCAGTTCAGGGTGAAAGATGAAACCAAGAAAAAACATCTGAAGTTCCAGACACAATCTCTCAGGCTTTTTACCAAAGGGCCTATTTATAACGGGTTTGGTCTGGAAGTTGGGAAGTTAGGTCACAAAGTGTTTGCAGTAACTGTCTCAGCCACAGGGAGCTGCGTTTACAGTCGTCACCAGGGAGACGGAGATATGAATAGCCGGCCTTGACACCTGATAGGTTCACTGTAATTGGGCGGTGTGAGGTGTATATTTGGGCCAGCGCAGTACTACATCGCAACACATGCAGCTCCCCGAGCCCACCAAAAGGAAAGGACTCATAAACTAGTGATTGAGGCGGGTGACACGTCTGAGCGTAAGTCTAAAAGCTTTTTGAACCGGACGCAGCGACTGGGTTTGTTTGTTATTTGGTGCGTTAGACTTTGCTCCTGCATGTTTTGGCACAAAGTGTTTCGGTGTTGAACACAGCTCGTTTTTGATTGGTTAAACAAATTGTGCAATTTGTCTGTGCAAAGTGGGGCACCGGGGTTCAACAGGGGTTCAGGTTTTTAATGAGTCCAAAATACTAAGCTGGTTGTCAGTTGTTATGTGTCTGTGCAGGTTTGTTTGTTGTGTGTGCAACTTTATGTCAAAATGTGTTGATGTATCTGATCATTTCCTTTGTAAAACCTGGGAGCAGTAATGAATAAAGGACTCTAATCTCTATTTTTGGCCCCTCACTGTGAGGTACCTCATGCTGACTGAATGGTAACTCAGTCAGCATGAGGCTCACAGTGAGGACCCCTACCCATCATTACACTGCAGCCTGTTGCACCAGACCACGTCTAATTAACAACATCTGTCTTACCTGTAGCGTTGCTTCGTCTCAGCGTGGAGGAGCTCATCTTGGAGCTCCGTTCTCCACAGTCGTCCGTCAAAGTGTCATCAACTGTGTTGCTTTTGTCTGTTTTGTTTCATAGGGAATCTACATCTCTCGCATCGCCGAGGGCGGAGCGGCGCACAGAGACAGCACACTGCGCGTAGGCGACAGGGTGATCTCCGTGAGTACTATCATCACCCTCACATCTTCACCACGACCTGATAGATCACAGGGAGATAAGTAGTGAAATGTTTCCTCTACACTGTTTCCACACAGAATTTGTCATTGTCCACTTCCACATTTGAATCCAGTTCAAGTTTATGAATGGATACTGGGATGGAGAATGGGTCTAAGTGTAAAGGAAACATTTGTCTTTGACTTCTCTTTGTGTTTTTTATTATTTTCATGAATTGTGTACCTGTATCCACTGTGTTCACTGCTTTCATCTCTCAAGTTCACTCTGGTCCTATCTGAGATAGAGCAGACTAACCTGGTCACCACATCCAGAGAATTAACTCATCAGACTTTGCACTCATGCATCAAATCCATCATCCTCACACTAATCTCTCCTCAGATTCATACTCTGTATCTTGTTTGGTTAAGTAGTGCTGTCTTTAGGTTTTCTGTGTTGCACCTCCTCCTGTGTTTTCTCTGCTGATCAAACTCCGAGCTTGGCTTTGCCGTCCTGTATCTGTCAGTCTGCCGGTCCCTCTTGTGCTGCATGTTTTTCTCCATTAGTGTCACTCACTATTATTCTAAATCCACCCCAGTACGCTGAACGAGACACTGCTCCTTTTGAAAACCTAACTCTGCTTTCTCCCTGGGTTCACTCTCCTCTTTCCTCCGGCAGTTTCTTCTTTTGTCTTTTTCTTCTCCGTGTCTTTTTGTAGTGTGCCTCTCTCCCTCTCTCCCTCTGCATGCTCACTAATGCATTAAAGTCCATCTCCTCACCTACTTGGTGGTGGGAGATGGTGTTGGGGTGGAGTGGGCTGAGGCCTGCCGGGCCGCTGCCGTGGCAGTCACTTGTTACCATGGCGGCGGCTGCGGCAGCAAATCAGCCGACGGTAAGAGCTGGTACTGTCGCGTCAGTGCTGACCTCTGCTTGTCACTGAGGACCAGATTTGTACAGTTTTTATGATAGTGCATGCCTTAAAGCCGCCCCTTCGTCTAGCTCTGTAACACAACTAATGACTGAATATTTTCATCATAACAAAGTAACAGATGTCTGAGGCTTGCCTTCGTTGACTTAGGACCTAACCTTTTGGACAAACTCACTGCCACTTGTGTTTTAAATAAACAAAGGCAAGAAAGAGCAGGAAAATGTTGAACTACATTTAAAGAGATACGCCAACTTTTTTTGCCTCCTCACTCCCAAGTCCATGGCAAGCAGATAGACACCATCCTTACAACGGTGCGTGCAGTAACAAGGGAGATACGGTCGGGCAGATCTGCGCACCGCTAATTAGCTTAGCTCAAACACTGGAAGTGTATAGGTAGTGTTAGCCTGGCTCCACCTAAAGTCATCAGAGAAACTCTTCAGCAACTCTAAACGGAAACCGGCGGGCTGATCTTCGTCTCAGAGCTGACAAAACTCTCCGGTAAGGCATCTTGAGCGGTCAAATGCCGGTAACGGGACCAGATCGGTCAAAACGGAGGGTTCAAGCAGAGACAGTTCATTTTGGTTCAAGCTAGCTACATGGAGGGTAGGTTAGCTTCCTATTTCAAAGTAAAAGCACAAATTCTATCGTCATGGTTTTCTGTATGTAAAGGGCAACGGGTGTTTTATTTTGTGAAAGTAACCGGAAGTGTGTTGATCACAACAGCTAGCTTGAGTAGCGCCGAATTCGTCCGAACAAAATTGTGAACAGCTGGTATTTAGACAAATTAACGACACACTGCTGATCTAAACGGCTACTTTCTCACCTAAACATGTTTGAAATGTCGATAAAGTGATATATTTACAGAGTTTAGAGCTAAAATGAAATCAGCTTCTGACTGCTGATTTCGGCTCGGGTAGGAGGCAGGCTAACACTACCCATACACTTCCAGCATTTGAGCTAAGCTAATTAGCGGTGCGCAGCTCTGCCCGTATCTCCCTTGTTACTGCACGCACAGTCGAAAGGATGGTGTCTATCTGCTTGTCATTGACTCGGGAGTGGGCCAAGACACGAAAAAAAAAATGTTGGCGTATCCCTTTAAAAGATGGCAGAACAAGCATTATTATCCAGACTTTAGGGGATTTCTTGGATTTGTTTGGGAACTAGCTTTGCCTGCTCGTAGCCTCTCTTAGGGAACCTCTAGCAGCTTCAGTTGCCTGCAGCAGCCCGCTGTTTCCCCTGCTCCCTCCTCTTCTCTGCCTGTTCCTGTTGCTCTATGTAGGTGTCGGGCTCCTCTTCAACATAACAGTACTCACGTTGGTGCACTCACAAAACTTCAGTCACTTAAAATCTCGATGTTATCGATGTTA
Organism: Trachurus trachurus; assembly: GCF_905171665.1. Classification (NCBI taxonomy): domain Eukaryota; kingdom Metazoa; phylum Chordata; class Actinopteri; order Carangiformes; family Carangidae; genus Trachurus; species Trachurus trachurus. Next base: position 21,328,456 of record NC_139911.1, read on the forward strand.
CAAAAAGTCTTGAGACGTAGTTTTGAGAGATGAGATGCAGCTGTCACTCAGAGCGTCCTGGTGGGCTGACCTCCCCCCGCCTCATCCCTCCCTCCGTGGTTGGTTTTACTGTCAATCCAGATCAATGGTGTAGACATGACAGAGGCCAGGCATGACCAGGCAGTAGCGCTCCTTACCGGCACCTCCCCCACCATCGCCCTCCTAGTCGAGAGGGACCTGAATGCACCAGGGGGCTCTCCGGGTCAATCCCGGGCACGCGCCCACTCCCCCCCACCCCCAGAACCCTCAGACTCTCCAGACCAGGACGAGGAGAGCCTCTCCCTACATGGGAACCACCTGACTCGGATGGAGGACGAGTATCCCATCGAGGTGAGAGCCTGAGAGCCTGAGAGCTGACTGCAGCTTTTATTGTTAAATGGCTTTTTAGTTTCATTAGACCATGCTTGTAGAATCACTCTCTGTTAATGTTTGTCTATTTGGACCCCGACTCCAGTTTCAGAGGAGATGGTGCATGGTATGAAGGCTCAATCTAATTTCATGGTGTATTTCAGATTGTAGCCTGGCAATACCAACAGTATCATCCCCAACAAGTCCATAATGCAGAGAGATTACTGCGTAGAGCTGTCAAGGCCCCACAGTAGAAACTGGTTGTTTTGCATCTGTTACAGAAGTAGATCAATGGAGACATCATCACTGTTAAAAACAAGAAGGCCTTCTCATGAGTTTCAGTCGGCTTTCTGCAGTAGAATTTAATCTATTTGCATTTTTAAAAACTAATTTTTTTACCTAAGTTTTCCTGCCTCCATCCTAACAGGAAGTGATCCTGGTGAAGTCGGGCGGCCCTCTTGGCTTGAGCATTGTGGGAGGCAGCGATCACGCCAGCCACCCATTTGGCATCAATGAGCCTGGAGTTTTTATCTCAAAGGTATTATTAGAAAAGAAAAGCAAGAAAAGCTCCTGTTTCCCAGATGTTTCCTTTCTTAAAGGGATAGTTGAACATTTTGGCAAATTGGCCCATTGCCATAATCCCTTTAGTTTTAGGAGTAGGTTCATTACCTTTAATTCACGGTGTGAGCTATTTTTAGAATGGCAGAGCAGAGCCGCGAGCTGCTAAGCGCTACAGGCTCATGGGATTTCTTGGTTTCCCTCATCAAACTCATCAAATACACAATCCAACAACTCCAAAACGCTCTGTTGGACAAGTTGTGACCTGCACATTCACCACGCTATGAGATAATAACAGAACGTTACAAGACAGAGTTGTTTTAGAGGTAAATACAGAGACTGCTTGTGGAAAAACTGTCCCTGAAGGAAACGCGCATCAGCTGATTTGCATGAATTTACCTCTAAAACAACTCCGTCTCGTAACGTTCTGTTATTATCTCATAGCGTGGTGAATGTGCAGGTCACAACTTGTCCACCAGAGCGTTTTGGAGTTGTTGGATTGTGTATTTGATGAGTTTGATGAGAGAAACCAAGAAATCCCATTAGCCTCCGTAGCGTAGCTACGCAATGGGCCAAAAATTTGCCAAAAATGTTGAACTATCCCTTTAAATAAACAGTATCATTTCCACCATAACCCTGGTTCGCCTCTCACCCTCTGTGCTGGAACTCACCATCAGGTGATCCCTCACGGTCTGGCGTGTGAAAGTGGACTCCGCGTCGGGGACCGAATCTTAGAGGTGAACGCCATCGACCTGCGCCACGCCACTCACCAGGAGGCCGTGCGAGCGCTGCTGGCCAACAAGCAGGAGATCCGTATGTTGGTGCGGAGGGATCCGTCACCGCCCGGGATGCAGGAGATAATCATCCAGAAGCAGCCGGGGGAGAAGCTTGGCATCAGCATTCGAGGAGGGGCTAAAGGGCACGCTGGAAACCCCTTCGACGCCACGGATGAGGGGATCTTTATCTCGAAGGTACTGCAGATTTAAACTTTGCATTGCTTTGTTAAACACTGAGAGCCTTTTTGACCACATTTGAAACAAATAAATTCCACCTTTTTTTTAAATCTCTAACTAGACCAGGTCAACAGGATGTTTAATTGAGCCACTAACCTACTGAGAGATTGTTATTTTGAGGCTTGGTTGTCAACTAAAAGAGAATAAATCCAGAAAAATGGTCAGCAGTCTCATGAGTCACACCCGGTGTTAAACTACCCGTTGATTATTGGTCGATGTCACCCAACAGGTGAGTTCAACCGGAGCGGCGGCGAGAGACGGCCGACTGCAGGTCGGCATGAGGATCCTGGAGGTGAACAACCACAGCCTGCTGGGGATGACGCACACCGAGGCGGTGCGAGTGCTTCGAGCTGTGGGAGACTCTCTGGTGATGCTGGTGTGCGACGGTTTCGACCCACAAAAAGTTGCTGCTGTGGAGGTGAGACCCCGCGAGGAGAGAGATTTGGACCAAATGTTCTTTTCACGTTCAGAGACACTAACAGGAAACAACTCTTTACTGTTTATCGCACCTTGAGTAACGTCTAATAAAGTGTTGTTTTTAAGACTGCAGCTATATTTTCTCACCATTGTTTAATCTGCCAATAACTTTTTTCATCAATTGCTTAAATACCAAGACTACATAATGTTAGAAAGGAGGCAAAGCACTGATTGAAACTTTCTCAGGTGACAAACTCACCTTTTTTTAACTCAACCCAAAGTCCAAAATCTAAAAATACTGAGTCTACAATGATATGACAAAACATTTTACAAGCTAGAACCAGGGAATATTTGGTTTGTCATCACTCCTTTTACTTGACAAATTAACTGAATTCAGTTAAAAAAAAATTTTTAAGTACAAGTTTAACTTGCTGTTTTGATGCTGAACCAATTCTTCAAAGTTCAATTGAAATGATTTTAACAAAACTGTTTGGGTTCATTTCCAGGCATCTCCCGGCATCATTGCCAACCCGTTTGCAACAGGCATCGTACGTAAGAACAGTATGGAGAGCATCTCATCTATAGACCGAGACCTGAGCCCAGAGGAGATGGAAATCATGCAGAAGGTAAAATAGAGATTATGCACTTATTATTACATAAAAATAAATAAAGTTTGGCACTATCTGCCTACAAAGCTCACTGAGGACACTGCTAATGTTCCTCCGAGCTGACCCCGGAGCAGTGCAGAGCTCCGGTTGGTGCACCAGGAGCCACAGCACAGTTTCGTATCATCCAAATGCCATTCAAGTCGACACATGAATCAAACGTTTTGTTCAGCGATTCCCTTGCACCACCACTGTGCTTCCACAGCAGTTTGGCGTTAGCAGGTGGAGGCGAGTGACTCACTCCAACCGTGCGCACCACACACACCCATCCCTCCACCAGGGCAGCCAGAAAGCGCCAGCACAGTTGTTTATTTTGCCCAGATTAGCTTTTGGGAGGCTGCCCGCACTAAAGGAATGTGGCGGCCTGTTAGTTTATTCAATACCAGTTTTTGTTGTTCCCCTGCACACTTCAGTTGGGAGGCGTCGGCCCTCTAACCCCCATCAGAGCGCACACATGTAACTTACTGCATTTTCAGTGGTTTTCCAGATTCAGATTAACAGGATGAATAGTGCTGGTTTACTGGGATTGTAAGGATCTTAAATCTCACTGTTCTCCAGGAATCAGAGATGGTGAGAGAGACGTCACAGTGGGAGCGAGAAGAGATGGAGAAAGTGGTAAGTGAACGTGAAAATTCATTACTGATGTGGGAAGGCGAGGGGTCATTTTAATTCTGTCAGTTCAGCAGTTACACGGCAATACAGAGAGAATTACAAAATCATTTTTTTGCAACAGCGTAGCTCAGTGAAATGCCAAACTCAGGCTCAGGTCTGTCTGTTATCGGGTGAATGAAGCTTCCCCTCTGCACCCTACTGTACGTGGGTGCTGTGTTTGACAGAACTATTCCTGCAATGTCCCGCCTTGCATGCTTTTTCTGCTCCCATAGCTAATGAATAGAGTACTTTTTTTTAATTTGTGTGGATTCTATCCTTTCTTTCCCCTCTTGTTTTTCTCTCACCTCTCCTTTACCTTTTGGTGTGTTTGGTGTGATCCGAAATCATCCAATCATCATCCCTCCATACCACCTCCTCTACTTTTTTATTTCCTCCTCTTCACCTCCTGTAACATTTCCTGAATCATCCTCCTCTTCCTCATTTCACCTCTCATTGCATCACCGTGTGGCTGTGTGGATGGGTGTCGTTTCCTTCTGTCCTCTTCCTCCTCCTCCCCTTCCTTTCTTGGTGAAGGAGCGAATGCGTTTGGAGCGTGAGGAGGCAACTCGCCTGCTAGAAGAGGAGACTGAGGTGAGACACTCCTCCACGGCAGCTCCCGTCTCCCGGCAGCTTCACCACAAACACCACAGAAGTGCTGCCTCAGGATTTTACCATGTTACTTACCCTGGATATTTTAGTTAGAATAGACTTTTGTTTCTTTAATAAATCCATCTCTTTTTTTTCTAAAACAATATTTTTGGGGCTTTTTTTGTCTATTTTTGGCTTTTCATGCCTTTATTAGATAGTACAGTTGAGAGAAACAGGAAATGGGGAGGAGAGAGAGGGGGGATGACATGCAGGAAAGGGCCGCCCCATGCGGGATTCGAACCAGGGCTGCCTGCAGCGAGGACTCCAACCTCAACACATTGGGCACCTGCTTAACCTCTTGTGCCACTTGGCGCCCCATTTTTGGGACTTTTTTGCCTTTAATTGACAGGTTAGCTGAGAGAGACAGGAAATGGGGGAATGACATGCAGCAAAGGGCCACCCGATCAGGATTCGAACCGGGGCCGGCTGCAGAGAGGACTGTAGCCTCTTCACATGGGACACCTGCTCAACCCACTGAGCTAAACGGCACCCCAATAAATCAGTCTGGAGCGTTATTCAGACTGGTTTAGTTTAACTGGAGAAGGATCTGAGTGTCTGTATAACAACCATAGACTCTTATAGGTTTCCATAGTGACAGAGATTAGTTGTGTTAATTTAAAGTCACAATCATGTATCCATATTAGTTTTAAGGCCGGACAACGATTCACTACCAACACATTACACATTTTCTCTAACTCTAACATTTTCTACATTTAACATCCAGCTGTGGCTCTTTACCGTCATAGCAACGGGTCTCTACACTTCCACACATGGCCTTTCCCACTTAAACTAATTCACTTTGAACGGGCGATTGTTTATTGGACCTCAGCCCAAACCTCATCTCACGTCTCTCTGTTTATTTCCTGTAGAACATTGGCACTGGACCTTTAAAACTTGACTACAAAACCCTGGCTGCTCTGCCCACCACCAGTCTGCAGAAAGTCAACAGGGTGAGTCACAGTGTCTCTGATCTCCAGCCTGAAGACAGTGGGTCAAGTCTTCACACAAACAATGAATAATGTCAGTGGTGTTTTTCAGTGCAGGCTTAAAGCCTCGTTTCCTTTGAGGTGTGAATTGGTTGTGTTTCTGTGTGGGACACGCTGGGAACGGCCCTCAAAGCTCAGAATAGACTTTGTCATGGAATCCCTCACGTTTATGTCTGAGGAAAACTCTTGAGAGACCCAGACCCAACCAGTTGGCGCTCCAGGAGCCGGAATGTCACCTCCCCCTCCACGTGTGTCACCCCCCGGCTAGTAACCACAAGCTCCAAGGCCAAACCCATCCAACATGACAGGTCATCCTGATGTAACTCTGGTCTACATTGATTAACAAGACCAGACGTGATCGACATGGATTGAAGAAATAACACGAAGACCATGGAAAAGTTTTGGGAAAAGCGCATGAAGACCAACTGTATGTGGAAAGAAATGACAGCGGAGGATGTGAAAAAGTACAAAAGAAGCAGGTTGACAGTACAAAGGAAGCGGGGGCCAGGGGCCAGGGGCCGGGCTCTGTCCCGGCTGATAAAAGAGTGTAAGAGTGAGGTGGCGAGAGGGGGAAGGGGACAGCTGCCCACTATCAAGCAGCCTGTCCCCTGCGATATTTTAAACCCGCATCTGGCTCAGAATTGGATGGAGTGTGTGTGTGTGTGTGGGTGTGGGTGGGGCAGCAGGCGGCGAGGGAGGGTGTGTGTCGAAGAGGAACAGGCCAGTGTCTCAGTTTGAGTTCTCAAAGTCCACAGAGGTGTGAGTTTGAGTGGACATACGGCGCTGTCCTGTTTCCGTCCCACAGTGAGTATAAAGCTGCTCAGTGGACTCAAGTCCACTGTTTCTAGCTTTTTGTATTTTCTCTCCTCTTTTCTCTGTCGGTTCTTCTCTCTGACTCTGTGTCCTCGTTTTTTATTTGACTTTAGATAAAAATTCCCTTTGTTCTGCCACAGTTTGCTCTTTTTCCTTAAATACACATCATCAAACCATAGAATCCCTGAGACTAATCTATTGTTTTTGTATTGTTCCTTTATAGACATCTAAGTTACATGTAAATGTCCACCACACAGCTGTAAATGTCACATTGTTGAAGAGAACTTATGTGTTCAGTACATTAGAGTCGGGGATTAGCCTCTCCAGCACATGTGACTGCTCAGACTCTATCACAGTGACCCAGCATGGCCGCCCTCAAGTTCACACACCAGCTTTTTCTACTGGAAATGTGTGATTATGAGCTGATAAATCTGAACCCAGTTTGTGGTTGAAAGGATATTTTAACAATTTAAGAAATATGTGTTATACTTTGAGGAATCCTGATTTGATTTGACTGGATTCACTCCGAAATTAGCTGATGATCAAGGGCGTGTTTTTAATACGTTTTGAAAAGGTTTGTAATTCGTTTTGAATAAGAAAAATGGTGGTCCAAGCGTTGCATTGTGCCGTTATCAGGGTCATCAGGGTGTTTATTCAGAGCAGTCAGACCCAGTGTTTTTTTTCTTCTACAGTATAGTCAAGTGAGAGAGTGAAGAATCTGATCTTCTTCAAAACCCACAGGGTCACTGAACACCACACACTACTGTCCTGCAGGAATCCACAAAGACTATTTATTCCCCCAGGCCACAGCACTGACAGGGATTTAACGTCAACATTTAGCCAAATGTTCATCCCAAACTAACTTATGTTGTACATTAGTATTTTTAAAAGTATCATTTGTTCAGTTTTCAGTTCCTTTGACTTTTAGTGTTTTTTCCCAGCACAGCTAACTGACTGACTGACTGACTGACTGACTGACTGACTGACTGACTGGCCGCCTCGCTCCCCTCTGTCACAGCAGAGCCCCAGCTGTCCCGCACAGTCTGTGTCAGAGCCAAAAGGGCACTCGTTCACATTCCATCCCACTGACCCTCATCACACCACCAACCCATATAGTCAGCATGTAGAGACACACTGGGGCTTCACAATGCCTGTGTTCTAGCTGCCACTATTTTCATAATCACCAGACATGTCAAGGTCACGTCTTAAAAATTCCTAAGTAGTTTATCTGTTTGGCTTTCTGAATTAACTGGAGGGTTTTTGTGTATTTTTAGCTCTTGTACAGAAAATATTCTGCCAGCTTTTCAGTTTATTCCAACAGTATCAGGTGTCTCGACATGGGTTGGTCCAAACATTGTATATTTTCTGTCCTCGTGTCATCAGCTGTCTGCTTCTCGTCAGTCTGAGTACAGTAAGAGCTGAAGGTGTTGGAGCCCGAATGTCTCCCTGCTCTGATAATACGGTTATTTAAGGCAGAGCCGCCAACAGCAGCAGTTAGCGAGTCCTGAATGATGAGCACCGAGAGACGTATCCTAGCGGCTTCAGGAAAGATTTAGTGATGTGAGGAACTCTTTAGCAGCCGGAGGCTTGTGTGTCCACTTTCTATTTATAAAACCAAACATCTATGACGGCAGAGACCCAACTTATTTACCTGTTTAGTTTAGTTTTTTGGTTTGGACATAAGACGGCATAACGTTAATTGTTTTATTTCCGCAAAATGTTCAAGTCGACTTTATTTCTGGCTGCCTTTGTGGATCTATTGAAGTTTTCCCCCTCACTCTTTAAAACTTCTCTTATTCTCGTATTGTTCCGGTTTTCTGTCAGAACACTGTACATTGTGTAAATTTAAAAAAGTGTAGAGTGTAACTCAGTTTTTGGTGTTGTTCAATGATAGATAATAATAATAGCTTTTTTTTTGTTCCTTTGTGGAGAGAATTTCATTTTAACTGAAGGAAATAATAGACAATAGAGTTGGAATAAAACAGGGTTATCTCTTTAGTTTTTCCTCTGTCCACCTTCTGAGTGGCTCTTTCTCTCTCATTCTTCACCATGTCTGTTCACTCTATCTGTCCTCCCCCTCTTTCCTCTGCTCCTGTTCAGTTCTCTACTTCTGCTCCTCTGACCGCTCCCATGGAGGCCCCCCTGCAGGCCCAGTACGGAGCCCCATTAGAGCCTCTGGGCTTCAGCTTAGCTCACCCCGCAAACCCCCTGGGCCACGTGGACCCAGAGACCTGCCCCGGTCTGAACCCGCAGCACGATTATCTCCTCGGATCCCAGTTCTCTGCCGACGGGAGCTCCACCGCCGACAGCGCCGGCTCATCCACCACTATCAATTCGGCAACATGCGGCCCCGAGGGAGAGGGAGAGGAAGAGGAAGAGTGCCTGGTGGACTCTCAGCCTATCTGCTTCAAAGAGAACCCGTTCTTGGTGGCCAATCGCAGAGGGAAAGGCCTCCCCGCCGGACAGAAGCTCCTGTCGGGGCCTCCCGTGGGCTACGGGAAACCAGGCCAACTGCAGCCATGGTTGTTCAGCAAGGCAAGCCGCCTGGCCGAGTGTGGTTTGGAGGCAGCATGGCGTGTCACTGCACACAGTTTGTTTTGTTTTTGCTTCAAAGGATCCTCCTACTTGTTGCATCCAGACTTTGTGCAAGGTTTTTAAACTTTTTAACAGTCACACCCTTTCGGATTGACGTGTATCTGAACCACGTAGTCACAAGTATGGACACATCTTTACGACGCAGAGCTGAGTGTGGTTGACAAGTCTTTTCCTCTGAGGAAGCGTGTCCAGGTCTGAGTGTATTCATCTCAGGAGCTGAACTGCTGTGTGTGTGTTTTTTGTTTTTTTTGCTTTGAGCACAGAGCGTGTGGCACCTTGTGAGGTATTTGGGTCCGCAGTCGCTTCATAGTCAGGACCGAGTGGAATGTGTGTCCCAACAGCTGCGGGGAGGGAGGGTGGTGGGGGGGGGGTCGACGAGTCACGCAAGCAACACGACCCACAAAAGGCACCAGGAAAAAAGCATGTTTATCAGCCAGAGCCTGTTGTGGGTTGAGTTTTAATGGAGGATGAATTTACCACAAGACTAACCAGTGAAACATGTTGTGTTTTATTTTTAATTTACTGTTTATTCCCTGCAGTCACTTAAAGAGCAGCTGTTCATTGTGTACTTGTGGTGTGGTTTTGCAGGCTCCTTCCTCTGACTTCACCAGGACAGAGAGTCCAATCAGGGAAGCCCCCTACTCTCCTACTATCCAGCCGGTGAGCAGCCAGCACACCCACCCACTCCTCTTTTCTTAAAGCGATAGTTCACCCAAGATTGAGAAGTTTCAGAGTCCTCCGTGGCTTCTCTGAGTTACAGGGGGTCTCGGCGTAGCAGTGCATGTCCATATAACGGTTGCAAATGGATACCAACTGTCTTCGTAACAAAAAGATACACCAAAAAACATCCAAATGCCTCCATGCTGCTCGTATGTAATGTCCGTCTTGTACTGAAGCCCCGAAATGCGAAACTGTCCCGAAAAAAAATTAAACAAGTCTATAGTTCAAGCTTGTTTTGTAGCGGAAGCTCCACTTCCCGGTTCCTCAAATTTGGACGAACCAGGGTCTGTCCTCTTCCCAGTTCGTCCAAATTTGACGAACTAGGAAGAGGAGCTTCGAGAAGCTTCCGCTACAAAACGAGCTTGAAATATAGATTTAATTCAATTTTTTCGGGACAATTTCGCATTTCGGGGCTTCAATACAAGACGGACATTACATACGAGCAGCATGGAGGTATTTGGATGTTTTTTGGTGTGTCTTTTTGTTACGAAGACAATTGGTATCCATTTGCAACCGTTATATGGCCGAGACCCCCTGCAACTCAGAGAAGCCACGGAGGACTCTGAAACTTCTCCCAGCCCTTAGTCCACATGAGGGTGAGTAGATAATGAGTGCAATTTCAATTTTGGGTGAACTATCCCTTTAAATCAGCTGTTTTCACATCACGCCTTGCCTTTATTTTCTGCTTTTCCATGAGTCACTAGCGACAATACAGAAGAGGTATTTTACAGGTGACCCTTCTGACCTTTCCTCCACCCTTAGCCCAGCCACCCCTCCCCCACCGGCTCCCCAGCAGGCAGGGAGACCCGCTTCGTAAGTGGGTCTCTGGCCCAGTCTGCTGCTCTGGCCTGGATTATATAAGCACATGTGTCAGCTGCTCTGAGCCCTGCATCTCCTAATAAAACACAGAGACGCTAACTAGTTCAGCCATGGTGTTTCCAGTCTGAAAAGCATGTGACTGCTTCTCTGTGACCAGCTGATTACTGATGCTTTGTTTAATGCAGACTGGATGTGTCAGAGTTTTGACTGACCGTCCCTCATGTCTCTAACTGACCAGCTGTGGCTTCATAGTCTTAAAGGATGATAACATAGCAAAATATCATGTTTTCCTTGAGTTGAGTTAATCCATTAATGTGGTCAGAAGCCCACCACTAGAGATGAACCTGGCTCAAGGTAAAATCCTGGTTGTTGCATCGCTGGCCTGGCATCATCCTAAAGAAGCTCCACTTGTTAAAGGGATAGTTCAACATTTTGGCAAATTGGCCCATTGCCATAATCGCTATAGTCATAGCAGTAGGTTTGTTACATTTAATTGTCGCAAGCTATTTTGAGAACAGCGGAGCAGAGCCGCAAGCTGCTCAGAGCTACGCTATGGAGGCTAATGGGATTTCTTGTTTTCCCTCATCAAACTCATCAAATACACAATCCAACAACTCCAAAACGCTCTGGTGGACAAGTTGTGACCTGCACATTCACCACGCTATGAGATAATAACAGAACGTTACCAGACAGAGTTGTTTTCGAGGTAAATACAGAGACTGTTTGATGAAAAACTGTCCCTGAAGGCAACGCGGATCAGTGGTTTTGCATGAATTTACCTCGACAACAACTCTGTCTGGTAACGTTCCGTTATTATCTCATAGCGTGGTGAATGTGCAGGTCACAACTTGTCCACAAGAGTGTTTTGGAGTTGTTGGATTGTGTATTTGATGAGTTTGATGAGGGAAACCAAGAAATCCCATTAGCCTCCATAGTGTAGCTCTGAGCAGCTCACGGCTCTGCTCCGCCGTTCTAATAATAGCTTACACCGACAATTAAAGGTAACAAACCTACTGCTATGACTATAGGGGTTATGGCAATGGGCCAATTTGCCAAAATGTTGAACTATACCTTTAAATGTAATGAATGTTGAAAAGACAAAGAGAAGGTGGAGATTCGTGCTTTTTTGTTTCAATGTCGTCATTTTTGATTTTGTCTGTTTGTTCTTTTGTTTATTTATTCATTCATTCATTTATTTGCAGGCAAACATTCATTACTCCTCCACCCCCTCTGCCAAGGACAATACCTCATCTTCAGTGAGTGTCTGTGATCACAGCAGTGAACCAACATTGAGACGATCTGTATTCTGCTCATTTTTAGGAAATGTAAATCAGACAGAGTTTGTCTCGCTCTTCTGCTTAGATAAAGTAAATAGACTGTTTTAGATTGTCAAGATAAAATAGATGTCGTTGGTGTCCATAGACCAGTAATCTGAATAATAATTTATGCTCAGCTGTGTTTCCACCATTGACTCCAATTCTTTTGAGTTTTGCATCTTTATCTCGTCGTTTTTATCATTGTAAAATATCTCGTGTTTCCTCTCCAGACGCGACCGGGTGCCATCCAGCCTGTCGGCCGTGTGCGGCCAAGTACCTCCTCCCCCGCCACTCCGGAGGGCCACAGTCCCAACCCCTTCCAGCATGGCCCCTCCCCCTTCAACTCCCAGACCTCTGTAAGACCCCTCACCACCACGTAGGGCTGTTCTCCAACCCGTCTCAGCTGTGTGCCGCGTACCGTCACCGCACAGCCCCCCACAAACACTCAAACGGTGTCCAACAGCAGATACAGATCATTATGGCACAGGGAAGATTTGTGTTTGTTAAAAAAAAAAAAAAAAAAAAAAAAGGCAAGAACCAAAGAAAGGAAGACTTGTATTTGAAGTCACAGAGAAGCTGCGTCGGTGCAGGTGCTGCTGCGTCCAGCTCCACTCTGAGCTCCTCTATCAAACAAACTGCAGCTCAGAAATGTTCACTCATTTCTTGGCAAGCAGCATAACTGAATTGGAGAATAATGACAAACCTCTGATTTCATCTGGTGTCTTCCTGATTACTTCACAAAGGTGGTCATACCCCAAAAAAAGACAATCAAACAAAACAGAACAGAACAACCCTTTCATTGCTTTGGACTTTCCGAGCCCTACTGTGTGTCTTTCTCCGGCATACTCCCTCCTCTCTCACATGAAACCAGCTGCCATGCCGTTCACCTGTTCTCCACAGTCTTCTTCAACTTTGCTGGTTTTTTTTCATCGTCTACCCTCTCCTCCATGTCTGTGTCTGTCTATCCTCCCGACCTCTTCTTCCCCCCTCGCCTCCTTTTACCATATGGACTACCCCATCCTCCATGCCCCCCTCCCCTCCCCTCCGTCCTCTCCTCCTCCCCCTCCCCTCCCCTCCCCTGCAGCCTCGTGCCCCCTCCCCCACCTCGCCCGACGAGCTCCCCATGAATGTCAAGCAGGCATACAAGGCGTTTGCCGCCGTGCCTCGCTCACAGGCAGTGCTGGAGCCGCCGCAGGTAGGCCACGCTGCCCGGACTGGCCCGGGTCACAATGACACAAGCATGCTCTGCTGATTGGTTGGTCTCTCCCCACCCCCCCCCCTCGCCCTCGCCCCCTTCCCCCTCCTGGCTGCAGCAGGTTGTCCCGTAAGGAGCCTGTCTGGGGGGCCTGTGACGTGCTGTGAAGTGTGGAATGCCTTCATCGTTGGTTTTTGTACTCCAGTGCCATCATCGTTCATTCTGCTGTTGATCCATCCGTCCATCCGTGTGTGGCTCGTGCACTAATACTCAATCCTCTTTTTTTACATACTGTATCGTCTCCCGGCTGCTAATCGGTCTGCCTGCTCTGTATCTCTGTCTCGTCCTGAGTCTCAGGCTCATTCAATTTATTTACTCTCTTTATTTCCTGCTCTGCCCAGCAGGACCTGTACGGCGTGAGGAACAATTTCCACTCAATGCAGCCTTCTCCAGAGGTGAGTGCACACACCATCCAGAGAATATGTGTGTGTATGACTAACTTGTTTATGTTTGAAGAAGTAGGGGTCAAAAGTTTGGACACACCTTCTCATTCATGTTCTGTCTTTATTTTTATTACTTTCTACATCGTAGATTCATACTGGAGAACACATCTGGACTTATGTAGTGAACAAAAAGTAGCCACCTTTTGCCTTGATGACAGCTTTTTGCACACTCTGACATGCTGTCATCAGCTCTCCAAAGCCGTTTTCCCACTAAAATTAGCGGGTCGACGCGGGTTTTTTAAACGCGGGTCGACCCGCTAACAATCGGCATTTGGCCCCTTTCCCATTGACCAAAATGAGCCGAGTCTGCCCCCCTGCTGAGGGATCAGACAGAGCATAAACCAGTCGCCCCGCTCTCATCCGCGGTGCAAGAGACACACACAGTCATGCCACAGCCGCCCGCCGCGGAGTGTCCGTCCGCCGAGGCAGACTCTCTGGCTGGCTGACCTGGAGCACCAGGACCGCGGAGGACAGAGAGTCTGCTGCGGCCGGATGACGGACGTCCGCGGCACAACACGTCAGTTAAACAGACTGTCGCTTCTTTTCTTTTCTTTTTTTCTATCGTTTTTGGTCAGTGTTCTCTGATGTTTTGATCCCAGTCTCGGATGAGAGCAGAACGGAGCAGAGCTTTGGTACGTGATATGAGACGCGACTGACGCGATGACGTAGCGTCACGTAACGTTCAGTGTCATCACGTAAATTAGCGGGTCGACGCGGGTCTGGCGTTCCCATTGCAAGCCGAGCCGAGCCGAGCCGATTAAAGGCGATTTTAACCCGCGTCGCTTGCCGAGTCGTTTGACCCGCGTCGACGCGGGTCCACGCGGCTCCGTGCGCCTTTCCCACTGCCACTAAAAGCCGATTGTTAGCGGGTTTAAACGGGTTTTTTGGCCAGTGGGAAAGGGGTACAACAGTGGGGCTGAGCACTCGTTGGCTGCTTCTCCTTCACTCTGCGGTCCAACTCATCCTGACCTAAACCATCTCAGTTGGGTTTAGGTCAGGTGACAGATAACACTTTTGTTTTGATTAACATTTTTTGGTAACACTCTATAATAAGTACACACATTAGTTAACATTAAATACTGAATCCATCATTCACAACACCATACTCATCAGTATGTAGTTTATAAACACAGTTAAAAATGTTTTACTCATCATTGATAAGCACTAACTGTATTTATAAACTACATACTAATGGGTATTAATGCGTTATAAATGAAGAATTCAGTGTTTATTAATGCTTAACTAATGTTTAATAGTGTACTTATTATAAAGTGTTACCCATTTTTATGTTTACTATATAATTCCATAGGTGTTCCTTCATAGTTTTGATGTTCTTCAGTTTGAATCTACAATGTAGAAAGTGGTGAAAATAAAGAAAAAACATTGAATCAGAAAGTGTGTCCAAACTTTTGACTGATGCTGTATATGTGAGGAGTAAAAGTGTAACTGCTCTTATCGTCATGGTGACAGGTCAGATGTGCTCCACACGTGCTGTAGTTAGTCTGAAAAACAAACTGTCTCAGTCTGACGGTCCTGTGACCTTTTGTGGCCTTTTCAGCCTGAGTTGAACAACGAGGTGTTTGATGATGACATAGACGGTCAGGTGGGGGCCGGTGAGGGTGCGACTAGCAATGTCTCCCCCCGCCGGGACTATATGAGCCTGGCGGCGGTGCCTCGCCTCTCCAGGGCGTCAGTGGACCTGCAGGTACCCACCGCCTCCGCCACAGCTGCTGCGGTGAGCTTTGGCTTGAGCGGTGGTGGAGTCTGACAGTCAGACGTGCTGCTTCTGTCAATGACGGACCTGCCAGATGACTGACCTTAGATCAGCTGCGTGGTGCTGGGTTCTGCTTTAATTTTTTTCTTCCTTTCTTCTTCGTCCGTGAGACTCTTTCTGTGGCCTCTCGTGATTTTGGCTGAGCAGCTCTTCAACAAAGCAAACGGCAAATTAAAAATCAACCTTCTAGCAGCAAATATTGGCTTCTCTCTCATTTCAAGTGTTTCAAGATCTCCACATTTTATCTCAAACTGATCATTTTGTGTTCTGCCCTTGTGATTTTTCCTATAACGCAACAGAGTCCCTCTCCTGGTGGTAAGGACAGCCCAGAGCAGCGCTCCTTCAGGGACAGACAGAAGTATTTTGAGATCGACGTGAAGGCACAGACTCCAGAAAAACCCAAACCTCGAGTGTCTCTTGTCGGAGAGGATGACCTGAAGAAGATGAGGGAGGAAGAGGGTATGTGTCCTCCAGTCTGTCCCCCAGCGTGTCTCCTTAAACATCCCTATGTCATTGTGTTGACCCGCTCTCAGAACCTACAGTAACGACTTATCTGTTCATCTCACCGCAGCAAAGAAGTTTGATCAGCGGGCTCAGGAGTACCTGCTGGATGAAGACGAGGAGGATGAGGAGGAGGATCTGGCCAAGCAGATGGCTCAGATGAAGGCCAGTGGGAAGGTGCTGCTGGATGGAGTGGAGTACAAGGTGGAGCCGGTGGCCAGCCCCACGCAGCACTGCTACACACCACCCAGCTACAACGTCACACCACCCAGCTACTGTGGCAGCTCAGGGTGAGAACCTGTGTGTTGTTGTTTTACACATCATTTCTCTTTTCTTCATGTCTGGAGCTCACTGTCGTTTTTGTTGTTGTTGTGTGTGTAGACCCTCCTCTGTGGACGGTAAGGGAGACTCTCAGAGGAACTCACTGGAGGACAGCTTCAGGCTGGAGCAGAGGCCCAACTCCATGACTGGGTAAAGACAACACACACACTATTACAGCATCTGTCAAAGTGTCCGTCTGTGTCGCTCACCACATCACACCTCCCTCTGTCCCGTCAGTCTGATCCCGGTCTACCCCGGAGACTCAGCGGCACCGATCCGCACGGCCAAAGCGGAGCGCAGACACCAAGAGAGGCTCCGTATGCAGAGCCCAGAGCTGGCCCTGGCCCTGGACAAAGACTTGTCCCCTGCAGAGAAACGAGCCCTGGAGGCAGAGAAGAGGGCCATGTGGAGAGCAGCACGGTAAAGTTACAATATTACACTGACTGAAAATGAAATCAGGTCTTCTGTTGAAGCTTTTACTTGTTCTTTGTCCTGAGCATGTGTAACAGAAGCAAGGAAAAATGAAATCAATCCACAGTTTGATGCAGTTATTTTAATGCAGTGTGATGTGATCAGCAGAAGGAACTGGTGAGCACAACAAATATAGATTTCCTTCACATTTCTGTAGTGATGACTGAAAAAGACACATGTTAGATAAAATCCTGTCGACCCCCAGTTATTATTCATTATTAGTAAATGGTAAAGTAATCAGATGAGTTGTATTTTCTCTTGAACTGGTGTAGCTAAAAAGAAGTGATGATGATGATGATGATGATGATATTTTTTGGTGACATAAAAACCAAAGAAAACTAAGCAGAGTAAGTTATGAACAACATTGAACTATAACCAGCTGATAAATGCGGCTGTTACCTATGAATATCGTGTTAATGTGCTACAGTAATATGGACCATCAGAATGACTTTATTGATCCCTGAGGGGAAATTCTTTTGTTCCCAATAGAAAAATGAAAATATGAAATGTAATATACATTAGGAACATAAGTTAGAAAAAACAAAGATATTATAAAATAAAATTGTATAAATAAAATATTACAATATGCCACCACTCAATATAGAGATATCCCATAACAGCAAGATAAACATATCTGCATGGAACTTTTAAAAAAAGTAGTACGAGGGTCAAACAGGGACTCTGTCTCTCTGTGCACCTGGACAGCAGCGCAGCGGGGGGGGGTTAGGGTTAGCACGTGATCTAAACCTTGACTGTGACGATGAATACGGTAAGAGGGAATCAATACGGACTGAGTAAATAGAGTTTTGTCTTTTTGATGTTTTGTTTCTGTACTGATACTGATATCTGTGTGTGTGTGTTTGCTCTGAAGTCTGAGCCTCCAGTTTAAAGGTAAATGTGTAAATTGTTCTTTGCTGCACCAAAGAACAAAGACGGTTAATGACTCTAATGTCTCAGGTCTCAGTTTTTTCCCACCCAAGTCCATTTATTGCTATCAACCCAGATATAAGTTCAGTTGTGTGTGTGTGTGTGTGTGTGTTGTGACAGCAGCATCCTGTGAGTGTGGTCAGTAGTCTTCTCTCTCGTTATTTAAAATATTATTTTTTACCTTAAAAAAAACAAGTAAAGTAAATAAAAAGCCAGTTAAAGGGCTCTTACTTATTTTCTCTGGCTCTATAATGGTTTGGGTGTTTTACCTTCCATTCTTTGGTTTTCTTCTCTTTTCCTGTCTGTGTGGCGTCCCCTTTCATCCTTTCCTCTCCTCTTCATATTTCTCCTTCATCCTGGTGTACTTTTCCATCCCACCTCCTCCTCTTCTTCTTCCTCCTCCTCTTCCTCCTCCTCCTCCCCCCTCTCTGTGGCCTGGCGGGCCCAGGCCCTATGGCCTAGAGGAGGATGTTAGGCAGTATGAGCAGGACCTGGCTAAGAGGCTCTACCAGGCCCGAGTGAGGGCATCTCAGGGCCCGGCCGCGGCCCCCCAGCCCCCCACCTCCTCCTCTGCCTCCTCCTCTGCAGCCTCCCAGCTCAGGTCTGCTCCACGGCCCCGGCCAGCGGGGGCCGGACGCACGGCATCGTGGGGTGGGGGGGTGTGCTGGGGTGCTTTGGCGTTGGGGTATTTTGCTAGAGGCAGAGTCCAGAAAGGTCCAAGCAAGCACTCACAGCAGCGACTCTGTGCCAGTGCTTCCACTGATCTTTCTCGTGCCGTTCTTGCTTCTGCACGTCTTTGCTGTTTCCATCTCTGGCTTCCTCTGTCCCTCCTCTCTGTCCTCTGTCTCGTCCCCCCCTCTTTGCAGCACTCTTTTCTTTTTCATTTGTGCCTTGCTGTTCTCTTGAGTTCTCTACTATTATTTGTACTAACACACAGCCTGCAGTAAGTTTGCCAGCTATTTGTGAGTGAAGGGTAAGCCTACTAGCAGTAGGTCGTCCTTTTCCTGGAATGCCTCCCTTTTTTTTATTGTGCAATGAAATTAAAGCGGTTTGTCACAGCAAACCAGGACAAGGAGCACCCGCAATCAGTAGTGACTGGCACTGCGCCCACCCTAGTGGTGTGTGCCCTTCAGTCTTTGTATCGTCATTTCCTCAAGGCTTTTATTATTTATTTTGACTTATTTTTCCTATAAAATCCGTCATTTATCTGATGGTGTTTGTTTTGTCTTGTAGAATGAAGTCCCTGGAGCAGGATGCACTGAAGGCTCAGATGGTCATAGCCAAGTCTCGGGACGGGAAGAAACGTGGGACACTGGACCAGTTGACGGAGTCGCCCTCGCCCGCACCCACACCCTCCCCTACACCTATGGAAGGTACCAAGCTGCTGTCATAAAAAAAATCTTCCCTTCAAATTGAACCACAAACTTCAGACATGTGTCTCTACCTTCCTTGCTTCTTTTATCCAACTCCATACTTTGTGTTTGTCCTCTGACAGAGCTGAGTCCTCGAGGAGTGACGTCTCCAGGCCGGCTGGTAAGCACCGACCCCGTCCCCCTCCTCATTTCCACTGTGTTTTTGACTCGTTTCTCCACTGGCCTCTGTGTCGGTGTGAATGGTTCAGTGTTTTCTCTGTTTGGACCTGGAGAGCTTTGACCATCTGTAACAGCAACGTTGCAGTTTAATCTGAGGAACTTCGTGCGAGAAAGACAAAAAAAAAATAACACTGTTTGTTAACGAGCCGGAAAAAAGGTTCAAAACACATTGACATTAATCCATCATTTTACTCATTGTCACTCCAGTTCTCCATCATCTTCCTCATTGTCACTCCAGCCAATCAGAGCTGAGAACACGCACTGCTCTCCCACCACATGCCACAGCTGTCACAGCCTCTCTTCCCTCCTACCCCTCCCTTCTACATTTCCACAATCCTTTCCCTCCTCTTTCTCTTCATCCTTTTCCCCTCTTGTCCACCCTCTCTTCTTCATTTTCTTTGTCTCTTCCTCCTCTGTCCTCCTGTCTCTCTGTTCTCCTCTCCTTTGACCTCTGCTCATGCCCTGTTTACTATCCTTCTAGTCCCTGTCGTCAAAGAAGTTTGACTACCGACAGTTTGCCGCCATTCCTTCTTCCAAACCCGTATACGACATCCAGGTATTGGCTGCATGCCGAGCTCCGGGCCCCCCCTCCCTCCCTTCCCCGTGGCTTTCCCTGCTGCCTCTCCCCCTCTAGTTCCTCTAAATCAGGAGGCATCAGTGCTACTGCGGTCTGGGTTGTGGCACAGTGATTGATCGGCATTTCCTGCTCTGCACTATTATAGCGGTGTGGCTCACTAACTCCCACTGACACAATCAAGAGAGACTTTTGAAGAATGACACACAAAAAATCAGCCCCCTCCATCCTCTCTCTCACTCACATGTAAGAGCATCTTCAGCAGTGACCGTCACACTCATCTCTCTCTCAGCTAACCAGTCCATCACAGACAATAACACTCACCAGCTGCAGAAACACACACACACTTTTTCTGATCATCCCACTAACTACAAATTGGTTCCGGGGGGAAACATCCACAAACTCTGCATCTCATCCACTCTCACATTCACCGTCCATCAGCTGCCTCGTTCCACGCATGGGTCTCACAGCAGACAGAGGAATGACTCGTGCTCCAGGTTTTTTTTTTTCTCTCATGCTCTGGCTTGTCAAGCACTCGTCTTGCCGCAGGCTTTCTTCTTGCACGTTGCGATAGTTGTGTGCAGGTTTGTGTGAAGTAGTTTAGTTTCTTCCTCTTTGTGTGTGTGTGGGGGGGGGGGGGGGGGGGGGGGGGGGTGGGGGGGGTGGGAGGGGGAGCAGGGGAATCCTGGAGGAGTGAGCAGGGCTGGTCTGGACCTGGTGTTTGATTTTCTCTGTGGCGGTCTGTCAGTGTCGGTCTGTGCTCCTGAGCCCGGGGCCCCTTGTTTGGTTGTTGTACGCTGACCTTTGTGTTCAGGTCCTCCCTCTGCTGGGTGTCAGTGAGCTGGAAGTGTGTTTGCATCCTGTTTGAGATTCCCACACATGATGTAACTACTGTTTGAAAAGACGTTCCAGTTTGTCAGCTCTATTTTAAAGGGACATTGTGTAACTTCTCCTGTTATCTATTCACGAAAATCGATTATTTTGCTCAAAAGTATGTTTTTCATTAATCAGTAATCACCCTCATCAACAAACTGAAGTGTTCCGGTAAACTCTGAATTTGCCATTCATATTATTCATATATAGTCTGGCAACGACCGGTAGACCTCGGCTCAATCCAGGGGGCGGGATGAAGGCTGTCTTTCAAACTGCCTCTGTATGCAATAGGGTAGCGCTATGACCAATCAGAGCAAAGAGCAGGATGACGTTAGCCTGACAAGCCAATTAAAATGTATGTCGTCATCACGTTATGCCCGCCCAACGACTCTCTAAACAGGTAGAGCGCTGTGATTGGTGAACACAAAGACTCAAAAAGTTCCTATGGCTCGTTTCTACACCCACCTACAGAGCAAACAGATTTGCTAATTCATATCTACATGGAGCGGGTAAGCTCGGTGCTTGCTGCCATGTTTTTACGTTCAGTGGCAGCGTGACGGTAGGAAACCACGGAAACTCAGCGGAGACACCGGAGCTGTCGGCTCAGGTCGAGGTGGCGTCTGTGAAAAGTCACCGCGGTAACGCAGTGAGGAGGGATGGAGCGTTACACTGATGCTGCATTCACCTGCAGTCGGGCAGACGGCCGTCGCTAACAAACCAGATGTCATTTTAGTCACAGAAGTCGAGAGAAAGCCGGTAAAACGTGGGTCAGGTAAACAATACGACATCGCCATGACAACATATTGTCACGTGTATTGTTTTGCCTCGTGCTGACGGACCACTTGTTTACATAGAGGCTTGTTTATGCCGTTACGTGCAGCGGCTGTCGTCCGTCTGCCCAATTTCACGTGAATGCAGCATGAAAAATACGATTGAGTTGCTTGCGATATACAACCGCAACGCTAGATGGGAGTAATTCCTACACAATGTACCTTTAATTCAGTTCTCATTTTTGTATGTTATTTGTTGCTGTAATCATTCCTTCTGCTCACACTGGCAGTGAAATAATAATATACAAAAGGCAGTTATTGCACCACTGAAGGTAATAAAGAGTCAGAATGTGTATTCTCTATAGAATAGAGGTAAGTGAGTGGGGCAATTAGCTGAAGATGACAGATGTTTACAGTTTCTCCACAGTCTCAGACATCATACTATTTCCCCTCTACTTCTACTCAACAAGGAAACGCTGAGTTTAGTGCTTAAAAAGATCCAAACTTTAGGAAACCCCAGTGGACTTTGTCAATGGTTTCATGTTGACATGTTTTGTCCTCTCACCTTCTAGTCCCTTGTGCAATGAATGCTATACATCCACTGCAAATTTACTATCATCGTACTGCTCAGGTCAGCTTCACTTAAACTGGAACACACTGTCCCCAAACAGTGGATCAGTGTATAGCCTGGAGTTTGTTCTGTATTTCTCTCATGATGGAGTTGGCCAATACTAAGGGATGACTACAGCGACTAATAACTCTGTCAGTGTGCATATGGCCATGTGAGGATTGTGTTGCTGTTATTTAGGTCAGTGTTGAGTTTAGTTACATTGATAACAAGAGAACGTCAAGTAAAGATCTAACAAAATAACATAGGGGTGGTGGTGTATGGACACACAGATGACAACATGTCAACGTGCTGCTTGGACTTCCATTGTGCATTGGTGACGTTGGTGCATTGTTGGTGCTGTACTGTTGCTGTCCGCTGCCTCTTTGTGGATGCGCCTACACAACACAACAAACCCCGGAACTGATGAGCTGACTTAACCTTCCTTTTCCTTTAACATGTCGATCTCTCCCGGGGGAGTAGTTGAGTAGAAGGACTGTGGTTCTTGTAGCTCTGACAGATAGGGAGCTTCAGTGCTTCCGGCTAATCCAGTGAATGGCTGGTACATGGCCTCACCGTCTCCCTTTGCTGCCAGCTCCACTACTCACATGGTGAAGGCTTCCCCAGGGACACAGGTCTCTGACACGCCCCCCCAGCTCAGTCACTCACTGTCTCTTCTTCTCTTCCAGTCCCCTGACGCAGTCGACGAATTGCAGTTCATCGACGACGGCTCCAGTAACCCAGGTGAGTGCAGCAGAGGACAGAGCCTTTGTGAAAGGGATAAGTGTGAATAAATGTGCGCCGACAGTGAGTGCTGTTTCATTACCTCAATTTGTTCTATCCCCCTTTGATTCAGGTGACTACCTGGGATAAGCAGCTCCTCTTGGTAGGATCCTGTGTGCATGTGTTTGTGGCTCTGTGTGTGTTTATATGGCCGAGTATGTGCGAATGGAAAGTATGAGCGGAGTGTGTTAGATTTTGGATTTATACTCTAACCTGCTTTTTGTGTGGCAAACTGGTGTAGCAGTGGGTTCAGGTGTAAGACCAGTGGTGCACTGAAGAGGTGACACACTGATGTCCACCAGAGATGAAGCAGACACTGATGTTGAGACCAAAGTGGCAGAACTTTGTGTCTAAGCTAACCAGCTCGTACTAACCTAGCAAGACTGTGCATGGTTTTGTTTAAAGGGATAGTAGCATTTTTTTAAAGTGGGGTTGTATGATCTACAAATAGCCCCTAAGTACTTTAATTGCAGTAGAAGACTCTCTACACTCCTCCCGTTAGCAACGCCAGCCCATAGCCCCGCCCAGAGACTTACAACATACAGTGTTGTGAATGGACCCAAAGAAACGGCCTATTTTCGTGGCCTAAAAGAGGTTTTACCTGAAAAAAAATACACAGTTCCATTGTTCACTATAATATAATTCTTTCCAGGCCCTCGAGTGCAGGAAAAACTCAGTTTTTATTTGGACCTAACCAACTGCTGATCGGCGGGCATGAACCCTGGGCCGGAGGGATACGTGAGTTGGTTAGGTCCAGATAAAAACTGCGTTTTTCCTGCACTTTGAAGGGCTGGAAAAAATTATATTATAGCGAACAATGGAACTGTGTTTTTTTTTTTTTTCAGGTGAAACCTCTTTTAGGCCGTGAAAAAAGGCCGTTTCTTTGGGTCCATTCACAATAATGTATGTTGTAAATCTCTGGGCAGGGCTATGGGCTGGCGTTGCTAACGGGAGGAGTGCAGAGAGTCTTCTACTGCAATTAAAGTACTTAGGGGCTATTTGTAGATCATACAACCCCACTTTAAAAAAAAAATGCTACTATCCCTTTAAGTGTGAATAGAGCCAGTGATCACACGGAGCTCCAGGTAACCAACATGTAGCGGTGATGCTGTCACATTAAATTGTAAGCATGAGCACCTGAAATAATTTCTTAAATGTTAAATCTACAAATATATGAAACAGATCAGTAAAAATAAGTCTCTTACTTTCTTTTGGACCCAAGTCTTACTGTTAGACTGGTTGTATGGTGCTGGAGGACAGTCTCCTTACAGCTCTAATGTTCAAAGGAGAGACGTTTTTTGTCCTACTTTGGACTGTGCCCTGATATCCTGCTCTGTGGGCACAGAGATGGCTACTGTCTCAAGTACATGTCATTAGACTTATGTTTTTTTTAAGTAACTTTAAGTAGGACTTTACCATTAAAGTGCTCAATAAGGTGGCAGGTTTAAACATACACTCACTAGGTGCTTTATGTTTCTGCTCAACACTTGCGGGTCCTGCTTGTTTCCAGCTGCTGATTTCAGTGTGGGGCTTTTATCGCAGGTTTAAGGGATCCATCCTCTTCCTCTACAGTTGAAGGCTGCGCAGGAGTTTTCAGTCCAGTTGCCGTAATGTCTCCGTCTCCCACTGCTGGTGTTGGGGATTAGATGTCAAGTGAAAGGGAGCTGAACTGCAGCAGGTTGTGAAGTGAAGCCGTTGTGTCTGTTTTGTCGTTGCTTAGGGCCGACTGCAAACCCCGAGGCCGAGGTTCCCGCCTCACTGCCCGCCACCTCAGCCCTGGAGGAGATGGCCTTGTACAGCAACAAGCGCAAACTGAGGCAGGGTCGCCGCAGCCTGGAAACCGCCGTGCCCACGTAACACCTCACACCGAGAGAAGAAACCCCAACACACACATGATTTTACATATGCTGTGGAAGGCTGGCAAACACACGGGTGCATCCGCAGAGGTGCAAGTCACTAAACACTACACGGTGTCAGTAGAGCGAGATTTACTCTCCCATATATAACCACTGCAAAGACTACAAAGCTGATAGTCGCCACACATACACACTCACTTATATCCTGCGTGCCAGTCTTGCCTTTACAGTCTGGGGGGGAGTTGGCAAGTTGCTGAACAATCCCTCAACGGCAAGAAAGAGCTAGTGTGGTTAGCTAGGATTGCTACTTACAGACACTTTTTTGTTCCACATTATATTTGCCTGGGAGAAGCTGATCTGTTTTAACAAAAGGTGACCGATGTTTTTAGGTTTTGTTTTTTATTTCTCATCCTCCAATGATTATGTTGTTTTTATTTTTTTTTTAAACATACTGGAAGAGAAAAGAAATGGGTCATAGCTATACTAACGTCTTGAATGATAATTTTAGGCTTTCAGTGAATAGATTGTAAAATGTCAGGGGAGACTAGGGCAGACAGGAGTGTACATATTAATGAGGAGGGAACATCCTGCTACCTTCACAGTCACAAATTGTGGAGAGCTTTTAAAAAAAAAAAAAAAAAACACATACACAGTACATATCGTTTTTGCACTGCCACTGATCAGCTTTTAAAGAACGTATATATCTTAATTTATTGTTTTTATCGTATTAGTCAAATTGAAGGCCTTTTTATTTTACCCTGTTCCAACCCATCCAGCCTGTGTGGGATCAAGAGGATGACTGAGGTGTAACATAATCTACCTTTAAAACAATGTTCACTGCTGCAGTTACGAGTAACGACACAAAGCTTTGAACTAATGAATTGCATATTACTTTATCATTAAATCTACTTTAGACACAATTGTGAATTTACTATGGACTTTTTGAGGAAAGCATATCTACATATTAGATTGTTTGGACAAAACCTGCTGTCTTTATACGCTCTTATCGCAGCAGACTTCAGAAGAGCATTGGTCCAAAAGCGTGAGATCACAGGGGTCTCAGACCTTTGGACTCCACTGTTTGATTATGTGTTACATTCCCCTTGTAAAGAGTTCAACCACACTTGAGGCGGCAGCAGCATTGAGCAGGCAGTTTTACTCAAAAGTTCAGAATATGAAATATCAAAGTTTGGGATCATGCGTTTTTAGTGTAATTTACAATTAACGGTACTTACCCTGGCTTGTTTAGGGTATTTATTATATCAATGTGAATCATTAATTAATATCCTTGCATAATCTGGAGGTATTCCAGAGTGACGTGAAGGTAGCAGGGGTTTTATTTTTCTGTCTATGGTTAATTTAAATCTGATGCCACTGAAAAATCATTTATTATTGTGTGAATAATGTACAAAAACTGAAAAGAAAGCAAACATTGGGTTTGAAACTGAGCCAGTCTTGACCTAGACCAAGCGAGCGTCTGGACTGCTGACATATCTGGGTTTGGACAGGCTTGAAATGGGGATGCTCTCTGCATGTATATTGGTTTGTTAATGGGAGAGCCGCGAGACGCAGAACCGATTAGAAATCCCTCTCAAGATACTGATCTCATTCAGACATTCAGCTCACTGCTTGACATACTGTCAGTTTAGGTATCTGACGGGTATTTTTGCAGAATCACAGCATAGTAGCATTTGTGTTAATTTAATGTAGGGTCTTCTAATTATAGCTTTCCATGTTGTGCTCACTGACTGAAATTCAGTTTGTTTGATAACATTTGCAATGGCTGATATCTTTTTTTTTTAAACTTACAGTAGTTAATTTTTTTTCAGGTGGGTTTCACTACATTATTAATGCAGTGTTTCAAGTTTTTGTGTTTATTCTTTTGTCTTGAGTTCTGTTTGGGGGCTTTTACTTGCAAATAGGTCGAAGGGAAAGGGTCAGAAGTCCTAGGGTCAAGGGTTAGAGCTCATACAAGACTGTAACTAGTGAATTTGTACAACCAAAGAAGTCTATTTTGTGGTTCAGGAATAATAAATTTTACTTTTCATTTAAGAAGCTGATTCGTTGTGTGGCGTCTTTTGTGCTTGGTGGGTGTGTAAATGTCACAGATGCTACGATGCAGAGATCTGAATGTAGAAAAACCAGGACCTAAACGAGACAATCGGACGGATGCAAAAGGCAACTTACACTTTAAATGGCTCTTGTCAATCTCTCACTTAAACAGTTTGTTTCAACTAACTTAATTAACAGGTAGAGATGGGAGGAGTCTTCCCTGGTCGGACACTGCAGTTGAGTTCCTGTGCACTGGAGTACATGGACACAATCTGAAGTTCCGGTTTTCTTTCCTCTGCAAGGAAACAAAAGTAAATGGTTGCATTAAAAAAGTAAACAATACATATTCACTTCAGTGAGGAAAATAAAGAACTCAGCCTCTTAAGAAGAAAGCTACGCTACCCACCCTCTTCATCATCCTGCAGCGAGCGCTGTAGAAGGAGTCTGCACTGGGGCTGTCGGGTAGATTCTCTAACTGGTTTTCCTCCCTCTAAGAACAGTGAAACACATAATACCTCATTACAACTATTTTTTGGTAACTATTACCAAAATAATTCCTGCTGGCTTCTGCTGAAGCTCAGTGCAGTCCATTTCAGTAGAGAAGAACTTGTACATTTTTCCTCCATTTTGCTAATGTGGAAAATGGAAAGTAATGCAGTTCTTTACTTCTAGTTCTACTTCTTTACTTCACAAGATACAATTTTTTGCATAATAGTACATACAGGGTATATAAGGTGTAACAGACTCACTTGTGTAAGGGTCTTATCCATAGAAATGTCAAGCTCCTCCTCAGGTAACAGGAAAGTCTTCTCATACCAGGTTTCAAATTCTTGGACACACACAATGAACAGATTATTGTGAGCAGCTTAGACTGTCCTCTTATCTATGACAATCAAAAACTGTGCACTTTCATGAGGCAGCATTTACAACTTTTTATAAACTGACCGGAGAGCAGGCGCACCCTGCACTGGTCCACAAGGTGTTCACAGTAGTTGACCTCTGCCTTGATGTCATGCAGTGCCTGATACCTCAGCCGGTACAGGGCCTTCAACTCTTTGAGCTGTAACAATAAAGTGGCATCTGGCTCCTCTTCCATAACCAAATACTGACCTGCGAACAAACATACAATGTATTAACTGCTTCAGGGTTACAGTTCTTATGCTAGGTATCAACTTAGACTAACCCTATCCCAACCACGAAAAAAATCAAATTATAGTCATAACTTTAAAAAACCACCACACTATTCTTATCTGAGCATTTATTTGTAATTCTGTAATCAAAATACAGTGGGGAAAATAAGTATTGAACACGTCAATAGACTTGCATGGTCAGCATACATAGAGGCCAGGCAGGTTGAGTGCATTACTCCATTTTTTTTTTTAAACACCTGTAACCTGCTAATTTGCAGGTCTCTGAAGCTCTCTGTCAGTGGTCCTTGGGTCTTGGACAACTCTTCTGAGTGTTCTTTTGACTCTGTCAGAAATCTTGCAAGGAGCACCTGGTCATGGGCGGTTTATGATGAAATGCTCTTGTCACTTCTGGATAACGGCACTAACGGATACAATGGTGCATTCAGACACGTCTGTACTCAACGCCATCGGTTGCAACATACGTTTCTGAAGGTCTGGAGAGAGCTCTTTTCTTTCCCCCATCATGAGATGCTTCTTGTGTGACAGCTTGGTGATGAGAAACCTTTTTATAGGCGTCAATTTGGACTAAAGAGCTGATATTACTTTGCACTGACGGGACAGGATTACTTTCATAATACTGACAGTCTCTTGGCTTTCAACTCCTTTTTTGCACCTCCTTTTCTTCATGTGCAATGTACTTAATCCCCTGTATCATTTCACTTAATTACATAACATAATTTATGGACATAAAGGTTTGGATTTCTTTGTATTTGTGCATTACTTGGGTTGGTACCGACATCTGGTGGAAATTTAATGTCAATAGCTCGATTAGAAATATATTTTTCTGAGAAAAATGTTGATGCGTTCAATACTTATTTTCCCAGCTGTAGGTCAGGTGATCACATCTGAGCCAGCTCTACTCTCGGGTGAAAGCCATGAGATGATAATTGATCTCTGAGTAGAGATTATTTAGTCACATGTTTTAGTCTTTCTTTGTTTTGGCACTGTTGGTTGCACTGGGCACATACAAACACACACACACACACACACACACACACACACACACACACACACACACACACACACACACACACACACACACACACACACACACACACACACACACACACACACACTGACACACACTGTAGCATACTCTGAAGCTAAAATTCTCAACCAGTGACAATAAATCTATAATATCCTGTTAGAGAAGGCAACTTCTCTCTATGACTGATGATGTGTTGTATTTCAGAATACAAGACTTTTCAACAGAAATATTACATTCATTCAATTTCAGATGACCATTAAGCAAAGCTCAAATCAATCATCTGCAGCACATTGTACTGACCTTGGGTTCCTTCCATCTGTTTATGCTGCTGTATGGAAGCCATTGTACAGTCGATCTCTCTCTTGACAGCATTGACCTCCTCAGTGAGCTGATGGAGAAGACTGCGTCGTTCCAGCAGCACGGCCTTGTTCTCCTTAAGGATGCAGTTGATCCTGCTGCCCGGTCCCACCTTAAAATCCTCAAAGGCCTGTGCTTTGGGCGGATGAGACCTGGTCAAGGTTGTAAAACAATATGTGCTTATTCCATTTATAAAATGACCAATGAGAGCAGAGTTAAACATTTCATAGATACAACTGTGTATATCTGTAGCATCTACTTACTCAGGTTGAAAGGGCTCACTGACAGGTGGCTGTGCTTCCTGTGTGTCCTGGCTCTCAGTGTCTGGCTCTTGTGACTCCAGTTCCCTCTCAGGCATTTGGGCAGAGCTGGGCTTTGACTTGGAGGCACTGTCCACATGCTTCCTTGAAACTGGACTCCCTTCTCGCTGCCTTTTGTTTTGGCTGAATGATTACATCGAGTGTGCCATTAGGAAAACCAAGCTAATGTATTACTGTAGTAGTCCAGTCATGAGGCTTTCAATCAGGCACAACATTCTTATGGGACTGCTTCTCTACATACAGTGTGGTCATACAACTTTGATTCAGAGGGAGTGCAGTCTTTAGTTTCAACTACAGAAGTTGAGTGCTAAGCGTTTTTAAAATACCTCAACCGCTTCTTGTCAATGTTTTAGAAAATGCACTTTCTGCCAACAAGTAGTCTCACAAATTAACTGAAAGTTTTTGCACTGTTGAGAAGAATATGTGAGCGTGAGGCCCTGAATACCTGTTAAAGGTGTACAGAAAAGAAAATTGAATTTGAGCCCACTTTGGGTCATAAAATTAATGTGATAACTCATCTTTCAGACGTTGTAGGCCAAACTTTGTGCAAAATTCTATTTTTGAGTAAATCCGGGATGAAAGTGTGTATTTTTTTTTTCGCATTGGATAATGCAGGCGCACAGATTATACGTCAGCCTGTACACGATTCACCAGCCACTGGTATTGGATCCGTAATCCGTCATTCAAACGTCTGAGACACGCACACACACACGGAGCTCGGGCTCGCCCCAAGCTTTGAATATCCCGCCCGCTCGATAACGACCAATCAAATTCGTTTTCCTTACTCGGGTAAACTCGTGTTGCAGCTCGTGACAACTCGGCGCGACAAACAGGACAAACGGCCATTTCTGTACACCTTTAAAATGTTTACTTACCTCTGTTTGTCTTTAGGCTTCTTAGTTTTGGATTTGGTTGAACTTGGACGCTGGGCCTGTTTGTGTGACTGAGCCTCCATGTCCTCAGTGCTGCTCCTGGTGTCACACTCCTGCAGAGTAAACAAAGTAACAGCCAATTAAAGCTCAGTCACAATGGACAAATAAAGTCACAACTTCTATTCTCCATGAGGTATCTAACCATAAACCCTGACTGACCTTGATGGGAGATGTGTTGGCACTTTGGTCTTTCTCTACCAAGTCATAGGTCTGGTATATCTGGGCCTTCACCTTCTGCTCCCGTTCCCTGCACACATATTATAATTTTTGACATGCTTTTTTTTTTTTTTTTTTTTGTACTTTATTTTTATAAAAGGAACATAGACAGCATACAAAAAAACATAGAACAAACAGTTGGTCACCTATACAATACATTCATTCAAACGCTATACTGGTGGAGTTACAAATACAATGATGGTTCAATGAGCATCGCTTTTGGACATGTACACAATCCATTTTTCCCAATAGTGCAAATATTTATCAGTCTGTAGATTTAACGAAAAGGTCATCCTTTCCATATTTTGGATATTAGTCACAATATTGATCCAGTCTGACTCTGCTGGAGGTGCGGCCTGCAGCCAGCTTCGAGTTACGGTTTTCTTACTAGCTGCTAATAGTATTTTTAAAAGATATTTGTCTCGCCCCAATATATGGGGTGCAATATTACCCAGGTAGATTGTAGAAAAGGAGCTATTAATTTCATCACCAAAAATGTTTTGTACTACTTGCGTGATCTTTTGCCAATATGGCTGAATAGCTGGGCAGCTCCAGAATATATGAAAATGGTCTGCTAGCTGTTCACCACACTTCCTCCAACACAGTCCCCTGGCCGTCTCCCCTGTTTGTACACATTTTAACTTAGGGGTTATGAAATATCTAACCAGATTCCGCCAGCAGAAATCTCTCCAGAGACCAGAACTAGTAGAAGTTGACTGTACAGAATATATATTCAACCACTCTTCTTCTGTGATGACAGTTCGAGATTCTTTCTCCCATTTTAATCTAATCTTATCTGTTGAGTGTTTCTTAATAGACTGAATACGGGAGTAATTGTTGACATGCTTAATGAACTGTTGTTATAAAGAATTGTTCCAAAATATACAGAACCACCTTCTGAAGATATCACAAGAAAGAGTATACTCACTCAACAGCAAGCTTCAACTGGGCAAAGACTGCTTGGACCTGCCTGATGCTTATAACCTGTAATAAGATGTCAAAGATGTAAAGCCTCTAAATGAAAACACCCAGCCAAAATCTGATACGTCACATGACGTTCCACTAGCCGTGGTCTTATGGTCTCACATTGATTTCCTTCAGGCTTCCATTGAGGTACCTCTGAACCTGGCCGTTGATCTCAGCCAGCTGGGCTTCAGTCAACGGCTCATACTTGATGCTCGGCCTCCTCACCTGGTGAGAGACAAATGACAGATTAAAGTCAAACCAGAAATGTATTCTCAATTATGTGTAACGAGGGCTGCCTCAATCCAACAGGGAAAAACAAAAATCTACCACACAGTTATGTTCACAAAGTTTCCTCCTATTCAAGTTCAGATGGCAATTCATTAATTACTAAAGATTTGTAATACTTTATTTTTTATGAATGAACATTTTATACAAACAGAATGAAACAAAAAGTCTTAGATTTGTAACAAATAATTCAAACACACATTCCTATTTGTTCTACTCACTAGTGTATTGTAGATGGATAATTCCTCTTTAAGCAGCTGTACCTCCTTCTGAAGTTTCTTGATCTGGACCTGATCACAGAGAATTTCTGATCATTTTGTTGACTGATGACAGACACACAGTCAACACATCACAATAGACTGTAAACAAAAGTATTACATCGAGTAACTTAAAGTAACTTTGTGGTATGTGTGATAACGTGTGAACTCACAGCTGGATCCATGTTTTTAACCACTGAAGGATCCGCTGGGACACGTTTCATTCGGCTCGCAAAACGCAGAGTGGATAACTGCAAACAATATGAAATAACAAAATGTCCAATAAAAGGTGATTGCTCATTGTTTATATTGTATACTCTCCTCCTTACCGTTTCTTCTATGTGTGCAGCCTCACCGTAGATGTTGGCCACAAGCACAGTGTTACAGTTACCTCCTGCAGAAACAAAGGAGGTCTTATAATACAGGTAGGACCACCTGGGCTACAAGTATCACATGGCAGTGAATGCCTTTCTCACCCAGTGAATCTTTCAGGGCATGTGTGAGTTTAGTTTGTCTGAAGGGAACATGTTCTCTGCGACGGTCTCCCATAGCGATGATGGCCTGCTCCAGGAACGACAAGGACTTGTTGATGTATGTTGCTTCTTTTAACATCTGACCCTCTGACTGGAAGTAGGGAGAAAAAAGGTCAAGTTATGACAAATCGTACAGAAAGGCAATTTTTTTTTTTTTTTTTACTTTATCCAGGGGATTTAAAGAGACAAGACGATACCTTAGAATAACAAAACTGAGAAACTAACCCAAACTCACCCCAGTCTTTCCCAACCTCTCAGACCCAGCCAAATCCACCAGACTCAGCTTGGAGGCGACGTACTCAGCGTCAGATAAAGTCCGTGAGTAAGACTGATCAAGAAAGACATTTGTCCTGTTCAAATCAGTGGCCGAGTATGCAGACTAAAATGTCATGTCTGACTATCGAATCAAGACAGGAGGAGAGTGGAATCCTACCTCTATATGCACAGTGAAGATACAGTGGGACCTGGAGGATTTTTTGTTGAGGGCATGAGATCCGATAATACGATTCATCTCACCCTGAGTATAGACAATAACTGTGTCAAAGCTCAAGTTTCAAAGTATTCATCCATAAAATCATGCTCCCATCCTCGTCAACCAATACTGATAAGGAAACACTCAGCAAGAACTGTATTAAAAACACAATATTCATTCTGGTCAGGGCATCAAGAAGCTGATTCTTTCTGTAGAACAGCTGCTCACTGGATGGTTTTTATTTTTTATTTTATTTATTTATTTGATAATTATTATTTATTTTATTTTTATTTTTTAATTATCTTTTTCTTTTAATTAACAGACAGACAACGAAAAACATAATGAGTGAAAGTCCTAGGAGATATTCGAGCCACCAACAATCACGCCACAGTCAAAGTCAACACAGTGGAAATAAGTCGTGGACTTTTCTGTGTCATCCTGGGACATGGGACGTGTTCTTGTTCTCCACCTGTTTTTTTCAGAGTGTGTGGGGACTGTACAGGTTCTCTCTTTTCTACTGACACATAAATCAAATCAAATCAAATAAAAAAAAAGAAGAATATAGAGAATATATGGTGGTACTGTACCTTTGGATCAACATTAAAGTATTTTAGATGTAATTATGCATAATTAACAATGAACAAATTTGATATTTAAAGGGATACGCCAACATTTTTTTCCGTGTCTTGCCTCTCTCCCGACTCCCGAGTCCATGACAAGCAGATGGACACCATCCTTTCGACTGTGCGTGCAGTAACAAGGGAGATAGAGCCGTATCGCCCGTAATTAGCTTAGCTCAAACGCTGGAAGTGTATAGGTAGTGTTAGCCTGCCTGCCTCCCCAAGCCGAAATCAGCAGTCAGAAGCTGATTTCATTTTAGATCTAAACTCTGTCAATATATCACTTTATCGACATTTTAGGCGAGAAAGTAGCCGTTTAGATCAGCAGTGTGTCGTTAATATGTCTAAATACCAGCTGTTTACAATTTTGTTCGGACGAATTCTGCGCTACTCAAGCTAACTGTTGTGACCAATGCACTTCCGGTTACTTTCACAAAATAAAACACCCGTTGCCCTTTACATACCGTACTTAAAACCATGACGATAGGAAGCTAACCTACCCTCCATGTAGCTAGCTTGAACCAAAATAAACTGTCTCTGCTTGAACCCTCCGTTTTGACCGATCTCGTCCTGTTACCGGCATTTGACCGCTCAAAACACCTTACCGGAGAGTTTTGTCAGCTCTGAGACGAAGATCGGCCCGCCGGTTTCCGTTTAGAGTTGCTGAAGACAGTTTCTCTGATGACTTTAGGTGGAGGCAGGCTAACACTATATGCACTTTCAGCGTTTGAGCTAAGCTAATTACGGGCGATACGGGCTCTCTCTCCCTTGTTACTGCACGCACAGTCGAAAGGATGGTGTCTATCCGCTTGTCATGGACTCGGGAGTGAGGCAAGACACAAAAAAAAAATGTTGGCGTATCCCTTTAAGGCCATAAATCTCATTGCCCAGAGATGTTTCACAGCTGTAAAAACAAAGTCACACACCTCAAACAGCAGGTTAAGTGCCTCTTCTTCACTGTGAACTGGATGAAGAGTAAGGCCCCTGATGAACACCCCCCTGCCTGGCTCTTCCATCACCAGCATGCTCTGAGGAGGCTGCTGAGAGGAGCCCTGCAGCGGTGCCAGCAGGTCCACCATGGTCTCATTGTAGATCTCCAGGTAAGACAGGTGCAATGAAAACGAATGCTCCGTCCTCTTCTCCACCTCCTGAAACACCTGCATGCCATGTTGGAGATTCAGCGTTTCTTCATCGCAGTAAGGCAGTCAAGGTGTTTCTGAGGTTGATGTTATTCAAAGAAAAGCGTTACCTCCTGAAGGGCCCGGGGGATGATTCCTCTCTCCTTGTATGATTCTGTGGATCCTGTCATGGTAAAGGTTTTTCCCGCACCCGTTTGCCCAAAGCACATCACAGTACCTGACACACAACGAAAGGCTGTTAACAAATTACTTAATGGAAGTTAAATAAGCACCGTTTCAAACAACAGACACTTCCATCGGGGTAATGATTGGTGGATGATAAGCAATTTTACGGTGGTTACATAAAATATAATTTGACATTAATCTGGATTCCTTTATCTGTATCTAATACTTGAATCCACAGTTGGGTTGATGTAGATAAAAAGATCTACCATTATAGCCATCCAGTGCTCCCTGTACAACCTGTCGACACACTTGGGCGTACACCTCCTCCTGGGACACATCCTGCAGGACTCCATCCAGCCGGAATGACCAGGAGCTCAGCTGTCCTTTTTTGGATCTGTGGAGCTTCTTGGAGTCTTTCCTATGATAGATGTTCACCGTCTGAAAGCCAAGACACAAAGGAACTTATGAGAGTACACCCAAACAATAATTTATTAAATTTTTTAGGTTATTTTAGGGCGGTTTTTGTTTGTTTTTTGTTCTTTAATTGGATAGGGACAGTAGAGAGGGACAAGAAAGTTGAACGTGCGCAATGGGATGACACACAGCAAAGGGCCTGGGCTGGATTATAACCGGGGCCACTGCAGTAAGGACGGAGCCTGAGTGGTTTGGACCCTGATAAAAAAAATTGCCTGACTAAATATTAATATTATTAACTAACTAATTAACTAATAATATTAACTAAAATGTGATGCTGTTTGAAAGGTAAGGAGAAACACTGGCTCACCTTTATTTTTGAGATATGCTCAATTGCATTCAAAAGTTAATAGATCATAAAATCATCTGAAAACCTGGAAAAAGTCAAGAACCCCACTATGTTAAGATATAGATCTAGTGTAGAGTCTAAATACTTAACAAAATGAAAAGATTATGGTCAAAACATTCTGGCAACAGACCAATCCAGTGCGCCAATGATTACACCTAGATGCCTATTGTGTAAACCAACGATAAACTGAATGAAAAAAAAAAATTCTATTTTCTAGATTAATCGCTTTGTCTATACAATGTGAAACTAACATTTTGATAACAGCACAACGATATTTCATCAAGTAGCCTATACTACCTGCCTACTAGGCTACTACAGGACCCAGTGAAACGCTGCTTTAAAATCGCAAAACTGCTTTAGAGTAGTTTTTAGTTAGTTGCCTAAAGTAGCCTATCGCTTTTGCAGTCTATAAAGTGAAATTCTTATGTTTATAATTCACTAACATCATAAATGATGTCTCCACTCCATCCACTAGTTGTCGCAGGAAGTCGTACTGAAAAAGCCTGTTTAATCAACTAGATGCCTACCGTATATGGAGTTCAGCCATAATTAGCTACAAGTTACACCTGTGCAGATTGTTTGCTATGACGTGAACATGTAAATAATCAAGATTCAACTGTTCAAAAAAATGTTTGTGAATTTACACATAACCTTTTGAAGCACAAAGGTAAAATGTAGGCTATTAATTTTGTCTTTCAAAGTCAGTTTTCACTAGTTTAACCACTTAAAATGGATTCAGAGGGTTCATTTTCACCCTCCATCACCAAACGGCTGTTCGTGAGTTTAATCACCTCGAAGTAACCTCACTTTTACTTACTGAAAGCTGAAACTTACTGTAGTTAAATGCCGACTATCTTACCGAGTTCACGTCCGCCCGGGTCGATTTGTGTGAACTCTAGAGACAGGTTAACACGGGGACGACTCACCTGCCCGTCAGGAAGACACTCAATGAGACCTTGAGCGTAGTTTGCGGTTGGTCTGATCCGGACAAACACCACGACGTCTCTGCCGTGAGCCCTCATAGCACCGCTGTCTGAACGGAGGAAAAAACCCGTCAACCCGGCTCTAGGTGCACTAATACAGCTACTAAAGACACGTTAGCTGCTCTAACGCCAGTTTTTTCCGCTGATAGTGACTCCAGCCCATCTTTTATCTTCAGTTTACTTTCTGCGGTTTTTATTCGGCGTCATGGCAACGGCCTCGACTGCGCAGTGCGCACGCGCCTAGTTTGGCAAAGTGGCAGAGCACGCGCCTGCATTGTATTGTAAGTTACACCTGTCACCTGGGGTTTTATTCTCTCAATAATAAAGCAGGGTTTACTCTTTTCTTTTCAGAACTTACACATCTGAGGTACTTATGTTTTACTTAAGTTATGTTCAAATCTATATTTTGTGTTTATCTATCCTTTATACTTGTACAATTGTAATCCTCTACATCAGCTTTATAGTCTTATTCTGTTTTTTTGTATTTGAAACCAACTTTAATGAGCAGAGTCTACCCGGCACATGTCTCTGTATGACTGTTACTGTTTCTTGCATGAAACTTTGTCACATACACCAGTTGGTTATATAACAGTCTCCACCTACTGAACACTATAACGCCAGTCCATGTGCAGATATAACTAATCTATGTTCAAGATGAGAGGGTTTCCACTACTCTGTCTGACGGGATTAATTGCAGTGTGCAGTACATCAGATATGGTAAGATTGTTGAGTTTTCCCAGATTTATTGACATCAACATGCACAGAAAAGGAAATAACCTGTTAAAGCAACTTTGTAGTTTTTGTTTCTTAACTTGTTATCCTGTGATACAAGTAGCCTAACACAATGGAAATGCATTTTATTTTCAAGAAATTATCAAACAAGCCCAATAGGAGAACTATAACGCATATTATGCCCTTTCTGAGTCACAGGTTTATTTATTTATTACAGGGCTGCTGTGTTTGAAATTCAATGTCAATATCCTGACTGTCCTTACCAATTCCAAACTCCAAACTCTCAATTTCAGTGGCCAAAGGGAAGCAGGACACCACTTGAAAATGAGAATGGGTTTAACATAAAAACCACAACAGAGGTGGGTACGAGGATCTAATGGGACAGGGACAATGACACTTTTCCAACACTGAATTTTAAATGTGTGTGCACTGCCGTTACGAATGAAAAACATAATTTCATGATGTTTAATTGGATGTGCTAAATTTTCTATTATTCAAAACTGATAAGCATTTTGACTCAAACCCACAACTGTTAACACTCACTGAAGTCTAGTTACATAATCCATCTCAGATCTACAGTATATCGTATGGTCCTGAAGTTCAAGTGTTTAAATTCAAAAGTTGTTTTTCATG